>NC_092742.1:119262632-119562632 GCF_047496795.1 Chiloscyllium punctatum
CAGGAGAGAAAGGGGACGCGAGGTGGGACGAGAGAGGGGATGAGAGAAGGGATGATAGAGAGAGAGAGGGTGGGGAGAGAGAGGGGAGGAGAGGGAATATGAGATGGGAAGGGAGAGGGGACAATGATGGGGAGAAAGGGGGAGCAAGAGCGGGGGGAGATGGCGAGAGAGTGAGGAGATGAGCAAAACAGGGAGAAAATGACTGAGGAAGAGCAAGAGAGAGATAGAGCAAGAGCGAGAGATCGCGAGTGAGGGGGATAAGCAACAGAGACGGGAGTAAGCGACAGAGGGTGCAAGTGAGAACAAAGGGCTGGAGAGAGTGAGAGAGAGTGGGCGAGAGTGAGAAAGGGAGCGAGAAGGAGTTTGGGCGAGAGTGTGTGAGGGGGCAGAGGGAGAGTGCGGGTGAGAGTGAGATAGTGGGCGACACAGAGAGTGGGCGAGAGTGAGAGAGTGGGTGTGAGAGAGTGAGCGAGAGAGAGAGAGAGTGGGCGAGAGAGAGTGGGCGAGAGAGAGAGTGGGCGAGAGTGAGAGAGTGGGTGTGAGAGAGTGGGCGAGAGAGAGAGTAGGTGAGAAAGAGTGGGCGAGAGAGAGAAGTGAGGGAGGGGGGAGAGAGACGGGGTGAGATAGTGAGGGGGTGAGAGAGAGGGGGTGTGAGAGAGAGACATGATATGAGAGAGAGAGGGAGTAAGAGAGAAAGGGACTGAGAAAGAGAGGGTCTGAGAAAGAGGGAGTGAGAGTGAGAGTGACTGAGAGAGAGAGGGGTGACAGATAGAGGTGAGAGAGAGAGTGGGCGAGAGAGTGTGGGAGAGAGAGAGTGAGAGAGAGATGGGTGCGAGAGGGGTGAGAGAGAGAGGGTGAGATAGTGAGGGTGTTTGAGGGAGTGGGTGTGAGAAAGAGAGAGGAAGTGAGAGAGAGACTGAGAAAGAAGGAGTGAGAGTGAGAGAGTGTGAGAGAGAGGGAGTAAGAGGGAGAGGGGTGAGATAGAGGGGCGAGAGAGAGAGGGTGTTGAGAGAGGGGGTTTGAGAGAGAGAGTGGGTGAGAGAGTAGGCGAGAGAGAGTGGGCGAGAGAGAGAGTGGGCAAGAGAGGGAGGGGCTGAGGAAGAGAGGGGGTGAGGAAGAGAAGGGGTGAGAGAGAGAGGTGTGAGACGGAGAAGGGCTGAGAAAGGGGGTAAGAGAGGGGGTCAGAGAGAGGGATGCGGGTGGGAGAGAGAGGGAGTGACAGAGAGAGAGGAGTGAGAGAGAGGGGGGCTGTGAGAGAGTAAGTGCGTGAGAGGGAGAGCGTGTGTGAGAGGCCGTGGGAGATAGAGAGGCGGAGAGAGAGATGGGAGAGAGTGCGGGGGTGAGAGAACGGGGCAGAGAGAGTGAGGGGAAGAGCGAGTGAGGGGGTGAGAAATGAGTGGGTGAGGAAGGGAGGGGTTTGAGAGAGAGATAGAGGCTGACAGAGTGAGAGCGTGAGTGAGAGCTGTGAGGGGTGAGAGAGAGGCGAGAGAGAGAGATAAGGTGAGAGAAAGAGGGGGGTGAGAGAGAGAGAGAGAGAGGGGGGTGAGAGAGAGTGAGAGGGGGGGTGAGAGAGAATGGGCGAGAGAGAGAGTGGACGAGAGAGAGTGGGCGAGAGAGAATGTGGGCGAGAGAGAATGTGGGCGAGAGAGATTGTGGGCGAGAGAGAGAATGGCCGAGCAAGAGACTGGGGTGAGAGAGAGAGTGGGCGAGAGAGAGTGGGCGAGGGAGAGAAGTGAGAAAGAGAAGTGAGAGAGAGGGTGGAGAGAGAGGGGGGAGATAGTGAGGGAGTGAGAGAGAGACATGATATGAGAGAGAGGGAATGAGGGAGAGAGGGACTCAGAAAGAGACGGACTGAGAAAGAGGGAGTGAGAGTGAGAGTGAGTGAGAGAGAGCGGGGTGAGATATAGAGGTTAGAGAGAGAGTGGGCGAGAGAGAGTGTAGGAGAGAGGGCGAGAGAGAGTGGGCGAGAGAGAGAGGTAAGAGAGAGGGTGAGAGAGAGAGGGTGAGAGAGAGATGGGTGTAAGAGGGGTGAGAGAGAGAGGGTGAGATAGTGAGGGTGTGAGAGGGAAGGGGTGTGAGAGAGAGACAGGGCGTGAGAGAGAGGGAGTGAGAGTGAGAGGGTGTGAGAAAGAAAGGGATTGAGAGAGAGAGAGTGTGTGAGAGAGAGTTGGCAAGAGAGAGAGTGGGCAAGAGAGAGGGTGAGAGAGAGTGGGTGAGAGAGAGATTGGGCGAGAGAGAGAGTGGGCAAAAGAGAGACTGGGCGAGAGCGAGGGTGGGTGAGAGCGCGAGTGGGTGAGAGAGAAGAGTGGGCGAGAGAGAGAGTGTGTGAGAGAGAGTGAGCGAGAGAGAGTGTGGGAGAGAGAGAGGGGGGAGAGAGTGGGCGAGAGAGAGAGAGAGTGGGCGAGAGAGGGAGCGGAGAGAAAGGGTGAGAGAGCGCGAGAGGGGTGACAGTGAGAGGGGAGAGAGAGATGGGTGTGAGAGGGGAGAGAGAGACAGGGTGAGATAGTGAGGGTGTGAGAGGGAAGGGGTGTGAGAGAGAGACAGGGCATGAGAGAGAGGGAGTGAGAGTGAGACCGTGTGAGAGTGAGAGGGTGTGAGAGAGAGAGGGACTGAGAAAGAGGGAGTGAGAGTGAGCGCGAGAGGGGTGAGAGAGTGTGAGGGTGTGAGAGAGAGAGGGCGTGAGAGAGAGAGTGAGGGGAGAGCGTGAGAGGGGTGAAAGAGAGCCCAAATGGTGAGAGAGAGGGGTAAGACAGGGGGTGTGTGAGAGAAGGAGTGAGTGAGAGGGGCAGAGAGTGAGAGAGTGAGGGAGAGAGGGAGGTACGGAGAAATGGAGAGAGAGAGGGCGGGAAGGGGGTGAGATAGAGAAGTGGTTGTGAGAGAGAGGATGAGAGAGAGAGGGGGTGTGGGAGAGAGAAAGGGAGAGAGGCTGATGGGGTGAGAGAGTGAGGGGGTAAGAGAGAGGGGCGAAAGAAATGGGGCAAGAGAGGGGGCGAGACAGAGGGAGCGTGTGAGAGAGGAGGTGAAAGAGAGGCGTGAGAGAGACGGGTGAGCGAGAGCATGGGGTGAGAGAGAGAGAGAGGGGTGAGAGAGAGGGGTGAGAGAGAGAGAGAGGGGTGAGAGAGAGGGGTGAGAGAGAGAGAAGGTTCGAGAGAGAGGGAGTGTGTGGGGGGGTGAAAGAGGGAGAGGGGTGTGAGAGAGTGAGAGGGGTTAGCGAGAGCATGGGGTGAGAGAGAGAGAGGTGAGAGAGGGGGCGAGAGCGAGAGAGGGTGAGAGAGAGGGGTGAGCGAGAGAGAGGGGTGACAGAGAGGGGCGTGAGAGAGAGAGGGTGAGAGAGGGGGAGAGAGATAGGGGCGAGAGAGAGAGTTGAAAGAGAGAGGGCTGAGAGAGACAGAGTGGGGGAGAGAGAGAGGGGGGGTGAAAAAGAGAGGGTGAGAGAGAGGACGTGTGAGAGAGAGGCGTGAGAGAGAGGGTGAGAGAGAGAGGGCTGAATGAGTGTCATGAGAGAGAGGGGTAGAGAGAGAGGGAGAGAGGGGTGTAAGAGAGAGGGGTGAGAGAGAGGGGTGTGTGAGAAAGACAGGGGTGAGACAGAGAGGACTGAGAGAGAGGGGGTGAGAGAGAGGTGTGAGAGAGAGTGAGAGAGAGGGTGAGAGAGAGAAGGAGTGAGAGAGTGAGGGGTGAGAGAGGGAGAGAGAGGGCTGAGAGAGAGGGAGCGTGAGAGAGCGAGGGGTGAGAGAGAGAGAGGGTGAGAGAGAGAGTGTGAGATATAGAGTGTGGGTGAGATAGATTTGGCAAGAGGGTTGGGCGAGAGAGATAGTGGGCAAGAGAGGGAGAGTGTGAGGAAGAGAGGGGGTGAGGAAGAGAGGGGGTGAGAGAGGGGTGACAGAGAGAGGGATGCGGGTGGGAGAGAGAGGGGTAGACTGAGAGAGAGGGGTGAGAGAAAGAGAGGGGGTGAGTGTGATGGGGGGTGAAAAAGAGAGGGTGAGAGAGAGGACGTGTGAGAGAGTAAGGGCATGAGAGAGAGAGTAGTTGAGAAACAGTGGGGAGAGAGAGGTGGAGGGAGTGTGGGGAGAGAGTGAGGGGTGAGAGAGAGGGGCAGAGAGAGAGGGGGAAGAGAGAGCGAAGGGGAGAGAGAGTGAGGTTGTGAAAGATTGAAGGGTTGAGAGAGAGGGAGTGAGAGACAGAGAGGGAGTGAGAGAGAGTAGGATGATGGAGAGAGAGGGCTGAGAGTGAGGGGTGAGAGAGGTAGGGGTGAAAGGGAGAGAGAGGTGAGAGAGAGAGAGGGTTGAGAGAGAGGGGTGAGAGAGAGAGGGGTGAGAGAGAGACAGGGGTGAGAGAGACAGGGGGTGAGAGAGAGACAGGGGTGAGAGAGAGAGGGGTGAGAGAGAGGGGTGAGAGAGGAAGAGGTGAAAGAGAGAGAGGGCATGAGAGAGAGAAGGTTGAGAGAGAGGGTGAGAGAGAGAAGGGTGAGGGAGAGAGAGGGGGTAAGAGAGAGACAGGGGTGAGAGAGAGAGGGGTGAGACAGAGGGGTGAGAGAGAGAAGGGTGAGAGTGAGAGGTGATGATAGAGAGCGTGAGAGAGAGGGGGGCTGAGAGAGAGATGGAGTGTGAGAGAGGGGGATAAAGAGAGAAAGGGTGAGGGATAGAGAGGGTGAGAGAGAGAGAGAGAGAGAGGAGTGAGAGAGAGAGATGTGAGAACGAGAGTGCGAGAGGGGTGTGTGAGAGAGAGAATGGTGAGAAAGAGATGGGTGTGAGCGAGAAAGGGTCATGAGAAGAGAGAGGGCTGAGAGAGAGAGGGCTGAGAGAGAGGGTGAGAGAGATAGGGGTGAGATAGAGGGGCGTGAGTGAGAGAGAGGGGTCTGGAAGAGAGAGAGGGTGAGAGAGAGGGAGGGGTGAGAGAGATAGTGAGGGGTGTAAGAGAGAGGGTTTGATAGAGGGATGAGAGAGAGGGGAAGGGAAAGAGAGGGAGAGAGAGGGAGAGAGAGAATAATGTAAGAAAGAGATTGGTGAGAGTATGAGAGAGCTGAGAGAGGGGTGAGAGAGCGGGAGGAGTGTAAGAGAGACAGGGGTAAAAGAGGGATGAGAGAGAGCGGAGTGAGAGAGATAAGTGAGAGAGAGAGAGAGAGGCGGGAGAGAGAGAGACGGGGTGAGACAGAGGTGTCGAGAGAGAGGCAGTGTGTGAGAGAGAGCAGTGAAAGAGAGAGGGTGAGAGAGAGGAGTGAGAGAGAGAGAGGAGTGAGAGGGAGAGAGGTGTGAGATAGAGAAGGGTGAGAGCGAGAGAGAGAGTGTGTGTGTAAGAGAGAGAGAAGTGAGAGAGAGGGCTGAGAGAGAGAGAGGTGTAAGAGAGAGAGGCTGAGAGAGAAGGGTGAGAGGAAGATAGGGGTGAGAGGGGGCATGAGAGAAAAGAGAGGGGTGACAGAGAGAGAGAGGGGCTGGGAGAGAGAGGGTGAGACTGTGAGAGGGTGAGAGAGAGAAGGAGTGAGAGACAGAGAGGGAGCGAGAGTGAGAGTCGGGTGAGGGAGAGAGAGGGCTGAGAGAGGTGTGAGAGAGAGAGGGTGTGTGAGAGAGAGAGAGAATGAGAGACAGGGGAGTGAGAGAGAGGAGGTGAGACAGACATGGGGTGAGAGAGGGTGAGAGAGGGGTGAGAGAGGGGTGAGAGAGAGAGGGATGAGAGAGAGAGGGGGATGAGTAAGAGAGCGTGTTGAGAGAGAGGCGGTGAGAGCGAGAGAGGGAGAGAGAATGATGGGGTGAGAGTCAGGGGGTGAGAGACGAGGGAGAGATAGAGGGGGGAGAGAGAAAGGTGGCGAGAGAGACGGGGTGAGATGGAGGGAGTGTGTGAGACACGGGGTGAAAGAAAGAGGGTGAGGGAGAGGGGTGAGCGAGAGGGGTGAGCGAGAGCATGGGGTGAGAGAGAGAGGGGTGAGAGAGAGAGGGACGAGAGATAGACGCTGCGAGAGAAAGGTGGCGAGAGAGACAGGGGGCGACAGAGAGGGAGTGTGTGACAGAAGGGGTGAAAGAGACAGAGGGTGTGGGAGAGCATGGGGTGTGAGAGAGAGGGGCGAGACAGAAAGAGGGGTGAGAGAGAGGGGGGCGAGAGATAGAGCGGGGAAGAGAAAGGCGGCGAGAGAGACAGGGGGCGAGATTGAGGGAGTGTGTGAGAGACGGGATGAAAGAAAGTGAGGGTGAGGGAGGGGGTGAGAGAGAGGGGTGAGCGAGAGCATGGAGTGAGAGAGAAAGGGGCGAGAGAGAGAGGGGTGAGAGAGAAGGGTGAGAGAGAGAGGTGTCGAGAGTGAGGGAGTGTGTGAGAGAGGGGCGTGAAAGAGAGAGAGGGTGAGAGAGAGAGGTGAGAGAGGGGTGAGAGAGAGAGGGGTGAGAGAGAGAGAGGAGAGGGGGGGGGTGAGAGAGACGGGGTGAGATAGTGAGGGAGTGAGAGAGAGGGGGTGTGAGAGAGAGAGACATGATATGAGAGAGAGGGAGTGAGAGAGAGAGAGAGAGAGAGAGACTGAGAAAGAGACGGACTGAGAAAGAGGAAGTGAGAGTGAGAGGAGTGAGAGAGAGAGAGAGTGTGAGAAATACAGGTGAGAGAGAGTGGGCGAGAGAGAGTGTAGGAGAGAGAGAGGGCGAGATAGAGTGGGCGAGAGAGAGAGGTGAGAGAGGAGGGTGAGAGAGCCTGAGAGGGGTGACAGAGAGAGGGGGGGAGAGAGATGGGTGTGAGGGGGTGAGAGAGACAGGGTGAGATAGTGAGAGTAAGAGAGGGAAGGGGTGTGAGAGAGAGTCAGGACGTGAGAGAGAGGGAGTGAGAGTGAGTGGTTCTGAGAGTGAGAGGGTGTGAGAAAGAGAGGGATTGAGAGAGAGAGAGAGTGGACGAGAGAGTGGGCGAGAGAGAGATTGGGCGAGAGAGAGAGAGTGGGCAAAAGAGAGAGGGGGCGAGAGCGAGGGTGGGTGAGAGCGCGAGTGGGTGAAAGAGAAGAGTGGGCGAGAGAGAGAGTGTGTGAGAGAGAGTGGGCGAGAGAGAGTGGGCGAGAGAGAGAGGTGAGAGAGAGGGTGAGAGAGCGCGAGAGGGGTGACAGAGATAGGGAGAGAGAGAGATGGGTGCGAGAGGGGAGAGAGGGACAGGGTGAGATAGTGAGGGTGTGAGAGGGAAGCGGTGTGAGAGAGAGACAGGGCGTGAGAGAGAGGGAGTGAGAGTGAGAGGGTGTGAGAGTGAGAGGGTGTGTGAGAGAGAGGGACTGAGAAAGGGAGTGAGAGTGAGCGCAAGAGGGGTGAGAGAGTGAGAGGGTGTGAGAGAGAGAGGGCGTGAGAGAGAGAGTGAGGGGAGAGCGTGAGAGGGGTGAAAGAGAGCCCAAATGGTGAGAGAGAGGGGTAAGACAGGGGGTGTGTGAGAGAGGGACTGAGAAAGAGGGAGTGAGAGTGAGCACGAGAGGGGTGAGAGAGTGAGAGGGTGTGAGAGAGAGAGGGCGTGAGAGAGAGAGTGTCTGAGAGAGAGTGGGCGAGAGAGAGACTGGGCGATAGAGAGGGTTTGTGAGAGAGAGAGTGGGTGAGAGAGAGTGGGCAAGAGAGAGTGAGAGGGGGGCAGAAGTAGAGAGTGGGCGCGAAAGAGAGTGGGCAAGAGAGAGTGGGAGAGTGTAGGGGGCGAGTGAGAGAGAACGTGAGAGAGCGGGAGGTGAGAGAGAGAATGAGGGTGAAAGAGCGCGAGAGGGGTGAGAGAGAGAATGTCAAGAGCGAGAAGGTGTGAGGAAGAGAAGGGGGTGAGAGAGAGGGGCTGAGAGAGAGGGGGTGAGAGAGAAGGTTAATGGCGAGAGAGAGGGGGTGAGAGAGAGGGATGAGAAAGATAGAGGGGTGATAGAGAGAGTGAGGGGAGAGTGTGAGAGGGGTGAAAGAGAGCCCGAATGGTGAGAGAGAGAGGGGTAAGAGAGGAGGTGTGTGAGAGAGGGCTGTGAGTAAGAGCAGAAGTGAGTGAGAGGGGGAGTGAGTGAGAGAGTGAGGATGAGAGGGAGGGAGGGAGCAATGGAGAGAGAGAGTGAGGGAAGGGGGTGAGATAGAGAAGTGGGTGAGAGAGAGAGAGAGGATGAGAGAGAGGGTGTGGGAGAGAGGGGGAGAGAGAGAGGGGGAGAGAGGCTGATGGGGTGAGAGAGTGAGGGGGTAAGAGAGGGGGGTAAGACACAGTGGGAGAGATAGAGGGGGAAGAGAGTGAAAAGGAAAGACATGGGGCTAGAGAGAGAGGGCGAGAGAGATGGGGCAAGAGAGAGGGTGAGAGAGGGAGTGTGTGAGAGAGGGTGTGAAAGAGAGAGAGGCGTGAGAGAGAGGGGTGAGCGAGAGCATGGGGTGAGAGAGAGAGACAGGGGTGAGAGAGAGAAGTTTCGAGAGAGAGGGAGTGTGTGGGGGGTGGTGAAAGAGGGAGAGGGGTGAGAGAGAGAGGTTAGCGAGAGCATGGGGTGAGAGAGAGAGAGGTGAGAGAGAGAGGTGTGAGAGAGAGAGGGGAGAGAGAGGGGAGACAGAGAGAGTGAGAGAGTGAGAGAGATGGGTTTTGAGAGAGGGGTGAGAGAGAGGGGGGTGAGAGAGAGGGGTGAGAGCATCGGGGTGAGAGACGGGGGAGAGATAGAGGGGGGAGAGAGGAAGGTGGCGAGAGGGGCAGGGGGCGAGATTGAGGGAGTGTGTGAGAGACGGGGTGAAAGAAAGAGGTTAAGGGAGAGGGGTGTGAGAGGGGTGAGCGAGAGCATAGGGTGAGAGAGAGAGAGGGGTGAGAGAGAGAGAGAGGGGCGAGAGATAGAGGGGGCGAGAGAAACGCGGCGAGAGAGACGGGGGGCGACAGAGAGGGAGTGTGTGACAGACGGTGTGAAAGAGAGAGAGGAGTGAGAGAGAAAGTGGTGAGAGAGATAGAGAGGGATGTAACAGAGAGGGGTGAGAGAGTGGGATGAGAGAGAGGGGAAGGGAGAGAGAGGGAGAGAGGGGGAGAGAGAGAGGAGTGTAAGAGAGAGAGGGGTGAGAGTATGAGAGGGCTGAGAGAGGAGTGAGAGAGAGGGAGGAGTGTAAGAGAGAGAGGGGTAAAAGAGGAATGAGAGAGAGTGGAGTCAGAGAGATAAGTGAGAGAGAGAGGCGGGAGAGAGAGAGACGGGGTGAGACAGAGGGATCGAGAGAGAGGCAGTGTGTTAGAGAGGGCAGTGAAAGAGAGAGGGTGAGAGAGAGAGGAGTGAGAGAGAGAGGAGTGAGAGAGGGAGAGGTGTGAGAGAGAGAAGGGTGAGAGCGAGAGAGAGAGTGTGTGTGTAAGAGAGAGAGAGGTGAGAGATTGGGTTGAGAGAGTGAGAGAGAGAGGTGTAAGAGAGAGAGGCTGAGAGAGAGGGGTGAGAGGGAGTTAGGGGTGAGAGAGAGGGGCGTGAGAGAGAGAGAGAGAGAGAAGGGCTGAGAGAGAGAGGGTGAGAGAGAGAGAGAGAGAGGGGTGAGATTGTGAGAGGGTGAGAGAGAGAGAAGGAGTGAGAGACAGAGAAGGAGGGAGAGAGAGAGTCGGGTGAGGGAGAGAGAGGGCTGAGAGAGGGGTGAACGATAGAGAGAGAGAGAGGGGTGAGAGAGAGAGGGTGTGTGAGAGAGAGAGGATGAGAGAAATAGGAGAGAGAGTGAGGGGGTGAGAGAGAGAGAGAGAAGTGAGAGACAGAGAGAGAATGAGAGAGAGAGAGTCGCGTGAGGGAGAGAGAGGGCTGAGAGAGGGGTGAGAAAGAGAGGGGTGAGAGAAAGTGAGAGAGGGTGTTGAGAGAGAGGGGATGAGAGAGAGAGAGAGGGTGTTGAGTGAGAGGAGGAGGGACAAACAGGGGGTGAGAGAGAGAGGGTGTGGTAGAGAGAGGGGGATGAGTGAGAGGAGGAGGGACAAACAGGGGGTGAGAGAGAGGGGGGGTGGGAGAGAGAGGGGGATGAGTGAGAGGAGGAGGGACAAACAGGGGGTGAGAGAGAGAGGTGGTGGGAGAGAGAGGGGGATGAGTGAGAGGAGGAGGGACAAACAGGGGGTGAGAGAGAGAGGGGGTGGGAGAGAGAGGGGGATGAGTGAGAGAGGGTGTTGAGAGAGAGGGGGATGAGTGAGAGGAGGAGGGACAAACAGGGGGTGAGAGAGAGAGGGGGTGGGAGAGAGAGGGGGATGAGTGAGAGAGGGGGTGGGAGAGAGAGGGGGATGAGTGAGAGGAGGAGGGACAAACAGGGGGTGAGAGAGAGAGGGGGTGGGAGAGAGAGGGGGATGAGTGAGAGGAGGAGGGACAAACAGCGGGTGAGAGAGAGAGGGGGTGGGAGAGAGAGGGGGATGAGTGAGAGGAGGAGGGACAAACAGGGGGTGAGAGAGAGAGGGGGTGGGAGAGAGAGGGGGATGAGTGAGAGAGGGTGTTGAGAGAGAGGGGGATGAGTGAGAGGAGGAGGGACAAACAGGGGGTGAGAGAGAGACGGGGTGGGAGAGAGAGGGGGATGAGTGAGAGAGGGGGTGGGAGAGAGAGGGGGATGAGTGAGAGGAGGAGGGACAAACAGGGGGTGAGAGAGAGAGGGGGTGGGAGAGAGAGGGGGATGAGTGAGAGGAGGAGGGACAAACAGGGGGTGAGAGAGAGAGGGGGTGGGAGAGAGAGGGGGATGAGTGAGAGGAGGAGGGACAAACAGGGGGTGAGAGAGAGAGGGGGTGGGAGAGAGAGGGGGATGAGTGAGAGAGGGTTTTGAGAGAGAGGCGGTGAGAGAGGGAGGAGAGAGAGTGAGGTGGTGAGAGAGAAATGGGCTGAGAGGCAGGGGGAGAGATAGAGGGCGGAGAGACAGGTGGGAGACAGAGAGAGGGTGGAGAGCGTGAGGGGGAGGGAGAGAGGAGCGAGAGAGATAGGGGCGAGAGAGTGCGGGGAGAGAGAGAGGCAGAGAGAGAAACAGGGGGTTAGAGAGATGGAGTGTGTGAGAGACGGGGTGAAAGAGAGTGAGGGTGGCGGAGGGGAGAGCGGTGAGTGAGAGGGGAGAGCGAGAGCATGGGGTGAGCGAGAGAGGGAGTGTGTGAGAAAGGGGATTGAAAGAGAGAGGGGGCGAGTGACAGAGGGGTGAGAGAGAGAGGGTGAGAACGAGAGAGAGTGAGGGTTGAGAGAGAGGCAGGGAGGGGTGTGTGAGAGAGAAGAGTGAGAGAGGGGTGTGAGAGAGAGAGGGATGAGAGAGAGGGGCGTGAGTGAGAGAGAGAGGGGTGAGAGAGATATTGAGGGGTGTAAGAGAGAGAGGTGAGAGAGTGGGATGAGAGAGAGGGGTAGAGAGAGAGTGGTGTAAGAGAGGGGTGAGAGAATGAGAGAGGGGTGAGTGAGAGGAGTGAGAGCAAGAGAGAGAGGGGTGAGAGAGAGAAGAGTTGTGAGTGAGAGAGGGTGTGAGAGAGAGGAGTGAGAGAGGGGAGTGTGAGAGAGAGGGTGAGAGAGAGAGAGGGGATGATAGAGGGGTGAGAGAAAGAGAGAGGGGAGTAAGAGAGAGCAGTGAGAGAGTGGGATGAGAGAGAGGGGGAGGGAGAGAGACCGGTGTAAGAGAGAGAGGGGTGTGAGTATGAGAGTGGGGAGAGAGGGGTGAAAGAGAGAGGGAGCAGTGTAAGAGAGAGACAGGTAAGAGAGGGATGAGAGAGAGAGAGGGGGGGAGAGAGAGACAGGGTGTAAGAGAGAGGGGTGAGAGAGTGGGATGAGAGAGAGGGGTTGAGAGAGAGGGAGAGAGGAAGTGGTGTAAGAGAGAGGGGTGAGAGAATGAGAGAGCTGAGAGAGTGGTGAGAGAGAGAGGGGTGAGAGAGAGGGGGTGAGAGAAATAGAGAGGGGAGTAAGAGAGAGCAGTGAGAGAGTGGGATGAGAGAGAGAGGGGGAGAGAGAGAGGGAGGAGCGTAAGAGAGAGAGGTATTAAGTGAGGGATGAGAGAGAGAGGGGTAGAGAGCGGAGGGGAGAGAGAGAGAGGTGAGAGAGGGGTGAGAGAGAGGGGGAGAGAGAGAGAGAGACGGGATGCGGGTGAGGGGGCGAGAGAGAGGCAGTGTGTGAGAGAGGGTGGTGAAAGAGAGAGAGAGGCTGAGAGACAAGGGGAGAGGGAGAGGGGGAGAGAGAGTGGGAGAGAGGGGGAGACAGAGAGAGGGTGGAGAGAGAGAGTGGCGAGAGAGAGAGTGGCGAGAGAGAGGGCGCGAGAGAGTGAGGGGCAGAGAGAGAGGCGGAGAGAGAAACAGGGGGCGTGAGAGAGGGTGTGTGAGAGATGGGGTGAAAGAGAGAGAGGGTGAGGGAGATCGGTGAGTGAGGGGAGAGCGAGAGCATGGGGTGAGAGAGAGAGAGGGGTGTGAGAGAGAGGGAGTGTGTGATAGAGGGGGGTGAAAGGGAGAGAGGGTGAGTGAGAGATGGTGAGTGAGAGAGGGTGAGAGAGGGGGAGAGATAGAGAGGGGTGAGAGAGGGGGTGTGAGAGAGAAGGGTGAGAGAGTGGGATGAGAGAGAGGAGTAGAGAGAGAGGGGAGAGAGAAAGTGGAGTAAGAGAGAGAGGGGTGAGAGTATGAGAGGGCTGACAGAGTGGTGAGAGAGAAATGGAGGGGTAATGGGTGAGAGAAATAGAGAGGGGAGTAAGAGAGAGGGGAGAGAGTTTGGGATGAGAGAGTGGGATGATAGAGAGGGGCAGAGACAGAGCACGGTGTAAGAGAGAGGGGTGAGAATATGAGAGGGCTGAGAGAGGGGTGAGAGAGAGGGAGGAGTGTAAGAGAGAGGGAGTAAGAGTGGGGTGAAAGAGAGAGGGGTCGAGAGCAGAGGGGAGAGAGAGTGGTGAGAGAGGGCTGTAGAGAGAGAGGGGGAGAGAGAGACAGGGTGCAAGAGAGGGGGCGAGAGAGGCAGTGTGTGAGAGAGTGCGGTGAAAGAGAGAAAGGGGCTGAGAGACAGGGGGAGAGAGAGAGGGGGAGACAGAGCAAGGGTGGAGAGTGTGAGGGGGAGAGAGAGAGGCGGAGAGAGAGGGGGTGTGTGAGAGAGAGGGTGAGAGAGAGGGGCGTGATTGAGAGAGATGGGGGGAGAGAGAGAGGGGTGAGAGAGGGGGATGAGAGAGGGGTAGGAGAGATAGAGAGAGGTGTAAGAGAGGAGGGTGAGAGAGTGGAATGACAGAAAGGGGAAGAGAGGATGGGGAGAAAGAAAATGGTGTAAGAGAGAGGGGTGAGAGTATGAGAGGGCTGAGAGAGGGGTGAGAGAAAAATGGAGGAGTATAAGAGAGAGAGGGGGTAAGAGAGGAATGAGACAGACAGACAGACAGAGAGAGATGTGAGAGAGAGAGAGAAATGAGAGAGGGGGGAAAGAGAGAGAGATGGGGTGAGAGAGCGAGGGGGCGAGAGAGAGGGGTGTGGAAGAGAAGGGTGAGAGAAAGAGAGGGTGAGAGAGAGAGTGATGAGAGAGAGAGGGTGTGAGAGAGGGTTAGAGAGTGAGGAGGTGAGGGGGGGTGTGAGAGAGAGAGAGAAGGGTGAGAGCGAGAGAGAGAGGGTGAGAGAGAGAGGGCTGAGAGAGTGAGGGATGAGAGAGAGGGGTGAGAGAGTGAGGGGTGATAGAGAGAGGGGTGAGAGCGAGAGAGAGAGGGTGAGAGAGAGAGGGGTGAGAGAGAGGGGGGTGAGAGAGAGAGATAGAGAAGGGTGAGTGTGTGAGAGAGAGGGTGGAGAGAGAGGGCTGAGAGAGAGGGTGTGAGAGAGAGAGGAGTGAGAGAGAGAGTCGGGTGAGGGAAAGAGGGGGGAGAGAGAGAGGGTGAGAAAGAGAGGGGTGAAAGAGAGAGAGAGGGGTGAGAGAGAGACGGGGTGAGAGAGAGTGAGGGTGAGAGGGACAGATAGAGAGATGAGAGAGGGTTGAGAGAGAGAGAGTGGTGAGTGAGATAGTGAAGTGAAACAGAGAGAACGGGTGAGAGAGAGGTGTGTGAGAGAGAGGGGTGAGAGAGTGGGGGTGAGTGAGAGAGGGTGTTGTGAGAGAGGCAGTGAGGGGGAGGGGTATGAGAGAGAGGAGGTGAGACAGATGGGGGTGAGAGAGAGGGAGTGAGAGATAGAGAGGGGTGGGAGAGAGAGGAGGTGAGACAGACATGGGTTGAGAGAGAGGGAGTGAGAGAGAGGGGTTGGGAGAGAGGAGGTGAGACAGACATGGGGTGAGAGAGGGGGGTGAGAGAACGGGTAAGAGAGAGTTGTTAGAGAGGGAGAGGTAAGAGAGAGAGAGGTGAGAGACAAGGGTGAGAGAAGGCTGAGAGAGAAATGGGTGAGAGAGAGGGATGGGTGAGAGAGAGGGGTGGGAGAGAGAGATGGCAGAGAGAGGGGGTAAGAGAGAGTGAGGTGAGAGAGAGGAGGGTGAGAGAGAGAGAGGGGTGAGAGCTAGAGAGAGAGAGATGTGAGAGAGAGAGGGTTGAGAGAGGGTTGAGAGATAGGGGTTTAAGAGAGAGGGGTGAGAGAGTTGGTTGAGAGAGAGGGGTAGAGAGAGAGAGGGGAGAGAGAAAGTGGTGTAAGAGAGAGGGATGAGACTATAAGAGGGCTGAGAGACTGTGGAGAGTGAGAGGGAGGAGTGTAAGAGAGAGACTGGTTAAGAGAGGGATGAGTGAGAGGGAGAGAGAGTGGTGTGAGAGAGAGAGAGAGGGCTGTGAGAGAGGGGGTGCAAGAGAGAGGGAGCGTGTGGGGGTGTGAAAGAGAGACATTGGTGAGAGAGAGAGGGGTGTGAGAGAGAGAGAGAGGTGAGAGAGAGAGGTGAGAGAGGGGTTGAGAGAAAGAGGGAGGGCGAGACAGAGAGGGGTGAGAGGGAGATGGGTGAGAGGGAAGGGGCGTGAGAGAGAGAGGGCTGAGAGAGAGAGAGGGCTGAGAGAGAGGTGGGTTAGAGAGAGTGGTGAGAGAGGGGTGAGAGAGGGGGGCATGAGACAGAGACAGGCGAGAGAGTGTGTGGGCGAGAGAGAGAGAGTGTGCGAGAGATGGAGGGAGTGAGGAAGAGAGGGTGAGAGAGAGAGGGTTGTGACTGGGAGAGGTTCTGAGAGTGGGGATGAGAGAGGAGTAAGAGAGAGAGACGCTGTGAGAGACTAACAGCATGAGAGAGAGTGAGTGAGAGATAGTGGGTGAGAGTGAGAGGGCAGAGAGAGAGAGGGGTGAGAGAGAGGGGTGAGAGAGGGAGCGGATGAGTGAGAGAGGGTGTTGAGAGAGAGGTGGTGAAAGAGAGAGAGGGGAGTGAGAGAGAGAGGAGGTGAGACAGATAGGGGGTGAGAGAGAGGGGTTAAGAGAGAGAGGGGGTGGGAGAGAGAAGAGGTGAGAGACAGGGGAGAGATAGAGGGGTAGAGAGAGAGAGAGTGGAGAGAGTGAGGAGGAGAGAGAGAGGGGCGAAAAAGAGAGGGGGAGAGAGAGACAAGGGTGAGAGAGAGGGAGTGTGTGACAGAGGAGGGTGAGAGAGAGAGAGAGGGCGAGAGAGGGGTGAGAGGGAGGCGTAAGAGAGAGAGGGTGAGAAAGAGGGGTGTGCGAGAGTCATGGGGTGTGAGAGCGAGAGGGGTGAGAGAGGGGGGGTGAGAGAGAGAAGGGTGAGAGCGAGAGAGAGAGAGAGGGTGAGAGAGAGAGGGTATGAGAGAGGGGTGAGAAAATTAGAGAGGGGAGGAAGAGAGAGCAGTGAGCGAGTGGGATGAGAGAGAGGGCGAGAGAGAGAGCAGTGTAAGAGAGAGAGGGATGAGACAAAGGGGGAGATAGAGGTGTGAGAGAGAGGCGGTGAAAGAGAGAGGGGGGAGTGAGAGAGAAGGAGGTGAGACAGATAGGAGGTGAGAGAGAGGGTTTAAGATCGAGAGGGGGTGGGAGAGAGCGGAGGTAAGAGATAGGGGAGAGATAGAGGGGTAGAGAGAGGGGGAGAGAGAGAGTGGAGAGAGTGAGGGGGAGAGAGAGAGGGGCGAGAAAGAGAGGGGGAGAGAGAGACAAGGGTGAGAGAGAAGGAGTGTGTGACAGAGGAGGGTGAGAGAGAGAGAGAGAGAGGGTGAGAGAGGGGTGAGAGGGAGGCGTAAGAGAGTGAGGGTGAGAGAGAGGGGTGTGCGAGAGCATGGGGTGAGAGCACGAGAGGGGTGAGAGAGGAGGGTGAGAGAGAGAAGGGTGAGAACGAGAGAGAGAGGGGATGAGAGAGGGGTGATAAAAATAGAGAGGGGAGGAAGAGAGAGCGGTGAGAGAGTGGGATGAGAGAGAGGGCGAGAGAGAGCGTGGTGTAAGAGAGAGGGGTGAGACTATGAGAGGGCTGAGAGAGGGATGAGAGAGAGGGGTAAAGAGCAGAGGGGAGAGAGAGAGGTGAGAGAGAGAGGGTTGAGAGAAGGGGTGAGAGAGAGAGACGGGGCGCAAGAGAGGGGGCAAGATAGAGGCAGTGTGTGAGAGAGGGCGGTGGAAGAGAGAAAGGGCTGAAAGACAGGGGGAGAGATAGAGGGGGTAGAGAGAGGGGGGAGACAGAGAGAGGGATGAGGGAGAGAGAGGGCGAGAGAGTGAGGGGGAGAGAAAGAGGTGTAGAGAGAAACAGGGGGCAAGAGGGAGGGAGTGTGTGCGAGATGGGGAGAAAGCAAGAGGGTGAGGGAGAGCGGTGAGTGAGAGGGGATAGAGCGAGAGCGTGGGGTAAGAGAGAGGGTTGAGAGAGAGGGAATGTGTGAGAGAGGGGAGTGAAAGAGACAGGGTGAGAGAGAGTGTGTGAGAGAGAGGGGTGAGATAGAGAGGGGTGAGAGAGTGTGGGGGGTGAGAGAGAGAGGGCTGAGAGACAGGGGGAGAGATAGAGGGGGTAGAGAGAGGGGGGAGACAGAGAGAGGGAGAGAGAGGGGCGAGAGAAAGGGGGCGAGAGAGTGAGGGGGACAGAAAGAGGTGGAGCGAGAAACAGGGAGTGAGAGGGAGGGAGTGTGTGAGAGACGGAGAGAAAGAGAGAGGGTGAGGGAGAGTGGTGAGTGAGAGGGGAGAGCGAGAGCATGGGGTGAGAGAGAGGGGTGAGAGAGTGGGAGTGTGTGAGAGAGGGGAGTGAAAGAGAGAGTGTGAGAGAGAGGGATGATATAGATAGGGGTGACAGAGTGAGGGGGGTGAGAGAGAGAGGGGTGGGAGAGAGAGAGGGTGAGAGAGGGGGTGAGAGGGAGATGGGTGAGAGAGAAGGCGCGTGTGTGAGAGAGAGGGGTGAGAGAGAGAGGAATGAGACAGACAGGGGGTGAGAGAGAGGCGTGAGAGAGAGGGTGAGAGAGAGGGTTGAGAGAGGGAGAGGGGTGACCAAGAGAGGGGTTGAGTGAGAGACGGTGTTGAGAGAGAGGCGGTGAAAGAGAGAGGGGTTGGGAGAGAGGCGGTGAGAGAGGGGTTGGGAGAGAGAGGAGGTGAGACAGACATGGGGTGAGAGAGGGGGTGAGAGAGAGGGTGAGAGAGAGTGGTGAGAGAGGGAGAGGTAAGAGAGAGGGGGAGAGAAAGAGGTGGAGAGAGAAACAGGGGGTGAGAGGGATGGAGTGTTTGAGAGACGGGGAGAAAGAGAGATGGGTGAGAAAGGGGTGAGAGAAGGCTGAGAGAGAGAGAGATGGGTGAGAGAGGGGTGAGAGAGAGGGGTGAGAGAGAGGGGTGACAGAGAGAGATGGCAGAGAGAGAGAGCAAGAGAAAGCGGGGTGAGAGAGAGTGGGGTGAAAGAGAGGGGTGAGAGCGAGAGAGAGAGAGATGTGAGAAAGAGAGGGCGTTGAGAGAGGGCTGAGAGATAGGGGTGTAAGAGAGAGGGGTGAAAGAGTTGGTTGAGAGAGGGAGGTAGAGAGAAGGGGAGAGAGAGTGATGTAAGAGAGAGAGGGGTGAGATTATAAGAGGGGTGAGAGAGAGAGGGAGGAGTCTAAGAAAGAGAGTGGTTAAGAGGGATGAGTGCGAGGGAAAGAGAGTGGCGAGAGAGACAGAGGGCTGTGAGAGGGGGGGAAGAGAGAGACGAGGTGAGAGAGGAGGGGTGCGAGAGAGAGGGACCGTGTGAGGGGGGTAAAAGAGAGAGAGAGTGGTGAGAGAGAGGGGTGAAAGCGAGGTGAGAGAGAGGAGTGAGAGGGAGATGGGAGAGAGAGAAGAGGCGTGAGAGAGAGAGAAAGGAATGGGGAGAGAGAGGGCGGAGAGAGAGTGGGTGAGAGAGAGGGGAGAGAGAGAGAGAGGGGGTGAGAGAGAGAGAGGGGCGTGAGACAGAGAGAGAGGGGAGAGAGAGTGTGGGCGAGAGAGTGTGTGGGCGAGAGAGTGTGGGCGAGAGAGTGTGGGCGAGAGATGGAGGGAGTGAGGGTGGGCGAGAGATGGAGGGAGTGAGGAAGAGAGGGGGTGAGAGAGAGAGGGGTGTGACAGGGAGAGATTCTGAGAGTGGGGGTGAGAGAGGGGTGAGAGAGAGAGACGCTGTGAGAGACTAACAGCGTGAGAGAGAGTGAGTGAGAGATAGTGGGTGAGAGTGAGAGGGCAGAGAGAGAGAGGGGTGAGAGAGAGGGGTGAGAGAGAGGGGATGAGTGAGAGAGGAGGTGAGAGAGATAGGGGGTGAGAAAGAGGGGTTGAGAGAGAGAAGAGGTGGGAGAGAGAGGAGGTAAGAGACAGGCAGAGAGAAAGAGGGAGGAGAGAGAGAGTGGAGAGAGTGAGGGGGAGAGAGAGAGGGACGAGAAAGAGAGGGGGCGAGAGAGGGGGCGTGAAAGACGGGGTGAGAGAGAGGGGGTGTGTGAGAGAGGAACGTGAAAGAGAGAGAGGGTGAGAGAGGGGTGAGAGGGAGGCGTAAGAGAGAGAGGGTGAGAGAGAGGGGTGAGCGAGAGCATGGAGTGAGAGAGCGAGAGGGGTGAGAGAGAGGGGGTGAGAGAGAGATGGATTGAGGGAGAGAGGGTGTGAGAGAGGGGTGACAGAGTGAGGGGGTGAGAGAGGGGGTGAGAGAGAGAGAGCGGTGAGAGAGAGGGGTGAGAGAGAGAAGGGTGAGAGCGAGAGAGGGGGTGAGAGAGAGGGGTGAGAGAGAGGGTGAGAGCGAGAGGGGATGAGAGAGGCAGTGAGAGAGAGGGGTATGAGAGAGAGAGGAGGTGAGAAAGACGGGGGTGAGAGAGGGGGTGAGAGATAGAGAGGGTTGAGATAGAGAGGGGTGAGATAGAGAGGGGTGAGAGAGTGAGGGGGGTGAGGGAGAGAAGGGTGAGAGCGAGAGAGAGAGAGAGGGTGAGAGAGAGAGGGTATGAGAGAGGGGTGAGAAAATTAGAGAGGGGAGGAAGAGAGAGCAGTGAGCGAGTGGGATGAGAGAGAGGGCGAGAGAGAGAGCAGTGTAAGAGAGAGAGGGATGAGACAAAGGGGGAGATAGAGGTGTGAGAGAGAGGCGGTGAATGAGAGAGGGGGGAGTGAGAGAGAAGGAGGTGAGACAGATAGGGGGTGAGAGAGAGGGTTTAAGATCGAGAGGGGGTGGGAGAGAGCGGAGGTAAGAGATAGGGGAGAGATAGAGGGGTAGAGAGAGGGGGAGAGAGAGAGGGGCGAGAAAGAGAGGGGGAGAGAGAGACAAGGGTGAGAGAGAAGGAGTGTGTGACAGAGGAGGGTGAGAGAGAGAGAGAGAGGGTGAGAGAGGGGTGAGAGGGAGGCGTAAGAGAGTGAGGGTGAGAGAGAGGGGTGTGCGAGAGCATGGGGTGAGAGCACGAGAGGGGTGAGAGAGGAGGGTGAGAGAGAGAAGGGTGAGAACGAGAGAGATAGGGGATGAGAGAGGGGTGATAAAAATAGAGAGGGGAGGAAGAGAGAGCGGTGAGAGAGTGGGATGAGAGAGAGGGCGAGAGAGAGCGTGGTGTAAGAGAGAGGGGTGAGACTATGAGAGGGCTGAGAGAGGGATGAGAGAGAGGGGTAAAGAGCAGAGGGGAGAGAGAGAGGTGAGAGAGAGAGGGTAGAGAGAAGGGGTGAGAGAGAGAGACGGGGCGCAAGAGAGGGGGCAAGATAGAGGCAGTGTGTGAGAGAGGGCGGTGGAAGAGAGAAAGGGCTGAAAGACAGGGGGAGAGAGAGGGGGGAGACAGAGAGAGGGATGAGGGAGAGAGAGGGCGAGAGAGTGAGGGGGAGAGAAAGAGGTGTAGAGAGAAACAGGGGGCAAGAGGGAGGGAGTGTGTGAGAGATGGGGAGAAAGCAAGAGGGTGAGGGAGAGCGGTGAGTGAGAGGGGATAGAGCGAGAGCGTGGGGTGAGAGAGAGGGTTGAGAGAGAGGGAATGTGTGAGAGAGGGGAGTGAAAGAGACAGGGTGAGAGAGAGTGTGTGAGAGAGAGGGGTGAGATAGAGAGGGGTGAGAGAGTGTGGGGGGTGAGAGAGAGTGAGGGGGTGAGAGAGGGGGTGAGAGAGAAAGCGGTGAGAGAGAGAGGGGCGAGAGAGAGATGAGGTGAGAGAGAGGCTGAGAGGGAGAGATAGAGGGATGAGAGAGAGGGTTGAGAGAGAGAGAGGTGTGAGTGAGATAGTGAAGTAAGATAGAGAGAACGGGTGAGAGAGAGAGAGGTGTGAGAGAGAGGAGGTGAGTGAGAGAGGGTGTTGCGAGAGAGGCAGCGAGAGAGAGGTGTATGAGAGAGAGGAAGTGAGACAGACGGGGGTGAGAAAGAGGGGTGTGAGATAGAGAGGGGTGAGATAGAGAGGGGTGAGAGAGTGAGGGGGGTGAGGGAGAGAAGGGTGAGAGCGAGAGAGAGAGAGGGTGAGAGAGAGAGAGGGATGAGAGAGAGAGAGGGTGTGAGAGATGGGTGAGAGAGTGAGGGGGTGAGAGAGGGGGTGAGAGAGAAAGCGGTGAGAGAGAGAGGGGCGAGAGAGAGATGAGGTGAGAGAGAGGCTGAGAGGGAGAGATAGAGGGATGAGAGAGAGGGTTGAGAGAGAGAGAGGTGTGAGTGAGATAGTGAAGTAAGATAGAGAGAACGGGTGAGAGAGACAGAGGTGTGAGAGAGAGGGTGTTGCGAGAGAGGCAGCGAGAGAGAGGTGTATGAGAGAGAGGAAGTGAGACAGACGGGGGTGAGAAAGAGGGGTGTGAGATAGAGGGAGGTGGAGAGAGAGGAGGTGAGACAGACAGGTGGTAAGATGGAGGGTGTGAGAGAGAGGGGGTGAGAGAGGGGAGTGAGAGAGAGGGTGAGAGAGAGTGGTGAGCCAGAGAGAGGGGTGAGAGAGAGGGGGATGAGTGAGAGAGGGTGTTGAGAGCGAGGTGGTGAGAGATTGAGTGGGAGAGAGAGTGACGAGGTGAGATAGTGAGGGGGTGAGAGATAGAGGGGCTGAGAGACAGGGACAGAGATAGAGGGAGAGAGAGAGGGAGAGAGAGAGGCGCGAGAGAGGGGGGCGAGAGAGAGAGACGGCGAGAGAGACGGGGTTGAGAGAGAGAGAGGGTGAGGGAGGGGGTGAGAGAGGGGGTGAGCGAGAGGATGGGTGAGCGAGAGAGGATGAGAGACAGAGGGGTGAGAGAGAGGGGGTGAGAGATGGGTGAGCTATCGAGAGACGGCGATAGAGACGGGGGCCGAGAGAGAGGGAGTTTGTGAGAGATGGGGTAAAAGAGAGAGAGTGAGGGAGAGGGGTGAGAGAGAGGGGTGAGCGAGAGGATAGGGTGAGAGAGAGAGGGTGAGAGAAAGAGGGGAGAGAGACAGAGTGATGAGAGAGTGGGGGTGAGAGAGAGAGAGTGGTGAGGGAGAGGGGGAGAGAGAGTGACGCGGTGAGAGTCAGGGGTGAGAGACAGGGGGAGAGATAGAGGGGGGAGAGAGGGGGTAGAGACAGGGGAGAGAGAGGGTGGAGAGTGTGAGGGGGGAGAGAGGGGCGAGAGAGAGAGGAGGCAAGAGAGAAAGGGGGCAACAGAGACGGGGGCGAGAGAGAGGGATTGTGTGAAAGATGGGGTGAAAGAGATAGAGGGAGAGAGAGGGGTGAGAGAGAGGGGGGTTGAGCGAGAGCATGGGGTGAGAGAGACGGGTCAGAGAGAGAGGGGTGAGATAAAGCGGGGGCGAGAGTGAGGAAATGTGTGAGGGGGGTTAAAAGAGAGGGGGGCATGAGAGAGAGGGGGGATGAGAGAGAGGGGGTGAGAGAGAGAGAGCGTGTGAGAGAGGGGGGTGAAAGAGAGAGAGATTGAGAGGGAGAGGGGTGAGAGAGAGAGAGGGGTGAGAGTGAGAGAGAGAGGTGGTGAGAGAGATAGAGGGGAGAGAGAGTGACGGGGTGAGTGAGGGGGTTAGAGAGAGAGAGATTTGAGAGAATGGGCAGAGATAGAGGGGGAGAGAGAGGGGGAGAGTGAGGGGGGTGAGTGAGAGAGGGTGTTGAGAGAGGCGGTGAGAGAGAGGGAGGGGTGAGAGAGAGGAATGATAGAGGGGTGAGAGAGAGGGTGAGAGGGTGAGAAGGGGGTGAGAGAGGGGGAGAGAGGGGAGAGAGAGAGGGGGTTGAGAGGGATGAGAGAGTGCGGGAGACAGATGGGGAAGGGGATGGGGAGAGAGGGGGAGAGAAGGGGTAGAGAGAGGAGTAGAAGGAGAGGGTGGCAGAGAGAGGGGTGAGAGAGAGGGGTGAGAGAGTGGTGAGGGAGTGGTGAGAGAGAGAGGGGAGTGAGAGAGGGGAGTGAGAGAGGGGTGTGAGAGGGGGAGAGACGGGAGGAGAGAGGAGTGTGAGAGAAGGATGAATGAGAGGGGGATGGGAGAGATGGTGTGAGAGAAATGGGGTGAGATGGGTAGAGAGAGAGGGGAGAGAGGGGGAGAGAGAGGGGAAAGAGAGGAGGGAGAGAGGGGAGAGATGGGGGAGAGAGAGGAGGAGAGAGAGGGAAAGAGAGCGGGAGAGAGGGGGGAGACAGAGGGGGTAGAGTGGTGGACAGAGAGAGGGGGAGGGGGGAGAGACGGGAGGAGGGAGGAGTGTGAGAGAAGGGTGAGAGAGAGTGGGAGGGGAGAGAGAGTGTGAGAGAAATGGGGTGAGATGAGTGGAGAGAGAGGGGAAAGAGAGGAGGGAGAGAGGGGAGTGGTGGGGGAGAGAGAAGGGTAGAGAGAGGGGGAGAGAGAGGGGAGAGAGAGGGGGGAGATGGGGAGAGCGGGGGGCAGAGAGAGGGGGAGAGAGAGGTGGGATAGAGGGGGAGAGGGAGGGGGAGAGAGGGGTAAGAGAGAGGAATGAGGAGGGGTGAGAGAGAGGGGAGAAGGGGAGTGAGGTGGGCGAGAGAGATGGGGGAGTGTGAGGGGTGAGAGAGTGGTGAGAGAGAGAGGGGTGAGACAGAGGGGTGAGACAGAGGGGAGGGGGAGAGTGGCGGGCGAGAGAGAGGGGTGAGAGAGAGGGAGGGGAGAGAGGGTGAGGTAGGGGAGAGAGGGGGAGAGGGGTGAGGGGGAGATAGGGGGAGAGAGGGGGAGAGAGGGGAGAGTGAGAGAGGTGGAGTGAGAGAGGGGGAAGCGAGCACAAGAGGGGCAGAGAGAGGGGGAAGAGAGAGAGAGGCCGAGAGAGAGGGTGAGAGAGAGATGGATTGAGACTGAGAGGGAGTGTGAACGAGGGGTGAAAGAGAGGGGTGAGAGAAAGGGGTGAGAGAGGTGAGAGAAAGGGGTGAGAGAGGGGAGAGAGGGGGAAGGGGCAGAGCGGGGGGAGGGGGAGAGTGGTGGGGAAGATTGGTGGGCGAGAGAGAGGGGTGAGAGAGAGGGGGAGAGTGGGGGGAAGAGAGGGGGGAGTGAGAGGTGGAGTGAGAGAGGAGTAGAGGGCACAAGAGGGGCAGAGAGAGAGGGGAAGAGAGAGAAAGAGGTGGGGGGAGAGAGGGTGAGAGAGAGATGGGTTGAGAGTGAGAGGGGGTGTGAGCGAGAGGGGGTGAGAGTGAGAGGGGGTGAGAAAGAGGTGTGAGAGGGTTGGGTAGAGAGAGGGGCAAGCAAGAGAGTGGGGCGAGAGAGGGGGCGAGTGAGTGAGAGAGAGAGGGGGGCAAGCCAGAGAGAGGTGCAACTGAGTGGGAGGGAGGGGATGGAAATGAGAGAGAGAGTCTGAGAGAGCAAAAGAGCACACGAGAAGGGAACGAGAGAGAGAGAGAGAGAAAGATAGATAGAGAGGGGGCAGAGCGTGATAGGGAGAGATAGAGGGCAAGCCAGAGACAGAGGGATGAGGGAGAAAGGGACGCGAGGGAGAGAGAGAGTCGGGTGAGAGAGAGGGTTTGGGTGGAGGGTGAGTGAGGGGGAGGGAGAGAGAGAGAGGGTGAGAAAGAGAGAATACGAGTGAGGGGGTGAGAGCAAGGGAGAGAGAGAGAGAGAGAGAGAGATGTCTCAGGGAGGACCAGTACAGCAGAGGTGAAAGCAGGTCCCTCACAAGATGATGTGAATGAAGCCTAGAATGTAGCTGTTCCTTACCTAGCTCTGTGACTATGTCCTGTCTTCCAGGTCTGAATGCAGAAGGTCACTAACCCCTCCCTGTACTGTTTACTGTGAGTGATCTTACCGACTGCAGGATTTACTGAAGGTTCCAGATCTCCCTCTCCATCTCTCTCTGGCTGACCAAGCGTCTTTGATGTGGTTATGGATGAGACAAGAGTTAGGAATTCGGCTGAGACAGGAACATCCTGATGACCTGCAGGAGACAGAGAAACAGACAGAATGGGAAGTTAGACTGATGCAGTGAAGGTTACACATGGAGAATGGCACTGAATCCCACAGAGATCTGGAAAATCCCAGTCTCAATCCCTGCTGCTGCGTCTCTCTGGAATGGGGAATTCCATTGGCTCAGGATCTGGAGTAGCTGCAAGAGTGAGAGACACTGACAGAGGCAGCAATTAGACCCACACAATGAGGGATACCACATGGAGAGAGACTGAGTGATATCACCAGAGTGCAGGAAGGTATCAGGATCACACAATGGTCATGATAAAAGGGTTGTGATTCATGGTGCACGGGGATCAGTACTCAGTGACAGGTGAGCTATGAGTGGGACAGGTGATGGCCTTGTGCTATTCTCACCCGACTGTTCATCCAGATGTTAATGCCGGTGTCCAGTATAACCATCTAACTGCTTAATATCCTTTTAGGAAGGAAATCTATTATAGACAGCGGGCCTGGCCTATACATGATCCAGACCCAGAGCGATGGGATTGACTCTAAACTGCTCTCTGTAATCATCCAGCAAGGCACTCAGCTCAAGGGCAGCTCAGGGTGGGTATGCGATGCTGGCTAGCCAGAGACAGCAACATCCCATGAGTGAATTAAACACAACACTGTTGGGAGTAGTGTCCTGGTCAACCATGTCGGTAGGCTTATGGACAGGGCTTTAAACTGTCAGAGAGGATGCAGGGCCAGGGTTCAGGTGAATGGAGCTTTCCAAATACAAACAGAAATGGCAATGTAGCTGAAGACAAGCAGAAAGGAACAGGAAGAGACAGAGTTTAACTGAAACTGCACATCAGTGAATTGGACTGTGACAAGAAATTGTGGAAAGAGTCCATCGTAATGTTCTTTTTTGGAATGGATAAAGTCTCTGCAATAAGGAGGATGGAGTGTGGCACAGAGATAAATGAGATTTAGTGGTGACAGGGTGAACAAAAGGTGGAACATGAATATTTTATTGTCCACCTCCTTGAGGGGGTCAGGGAGTGCAGGACGGGTAACCCTGACAGTAATGGGTAACAAAGGCATTACAGAGAAAGCATTTGGCCTCAGATGATGAAGCTGAATCAGCCTGACTGCAGATTCTGGGTAAAACGTGTCAAAAACACAAGCAGGAGAACAGTTTAGAGGCTGCCGAACAGCATTTCATTGCTCAACCCTGTTACACATTCCAATGTATTCCTGTGTAATCCAAAGGCACTGTGATAATTCTGGGAGACTTCAGTCTTTGTATAATCTGGGACTGTCACATCGGCAAAAGTGATGGTCTCCGAACTCCTCTTCGAATGTTTGTGTCAGTGTTTCTTTGAATAACACATTGTGCAAACGGCCAGGGAGGTGACTATCTCAGATCGACCGTTGGGTGATGACACTGAGGGAAGGAGTAATGTCCCACTGAGATATCCTCTGGGAAATTGTAGTGTCGTGGAATTCAGCGAGATGATGGATTTTTAAAGTGACCATAAAGCACACCCTACAATCACAACCTGACCAAGGTAAACAGGGGAAACAGTGAAGTGTATGGCTGGTAATGGACAGTGCAAAACATTTACAGTCAGAGAGATGTACCGCACAGAAACAGGGCCTTCGGTCCAACTCATCCACGCCACCCACATATCCTAACATAATTTCGTCACATTTGCCAGCACTTGGCCCAAGTCCCTCTCAACCCTTCCTGTTCGTATACCCATCCAGATGCCTTTTAAATGCAGTAATTGTACCAGTCTCCACCACTTCATCTGGCAGGTCATTCCATACACGCAACACCCTCCACATCAAAACGTTGTCCCTTAGCTTCCTTTTATATCTTTCCCCTCTCATCCTGAACCTAGGCCCTCCAGTTCTGGACTACCCCACCCCAGGGAAAAGACCTTGTCTGTTAAATCTAACCATGCCTCTCATGGGTTTTTAAACCTCCATATGGATTACCCCTCGGCCTCAGACATTCCAGGGAAAACATCCCCAGCCCATTTAACCTCTCCCTTTAGCTCAAATCCTCCAATCCTGTCAGCGTCTTTGCAAATCTTTTCTGAACCCTTTCAATTTACACAACATCATTCCGATAGGGAGGAGACTAGAATTGCACGCAATATGCCAAAACTGGCTTATCCAATGTACTGTACAGCCACACCATGACCTCCCAACTCCTCTACCCAATGCACTGATCAGTAAACACAACCATACCAAACTCCTTCACTATCCTATCGACACACAATTCTCCCTTCAAGGAACAATGAACCTGCACTCCAAGGTCTCTTTGTTCAGAAACACTCCCTGGGACCTTAACATTAAGTGGATCAGTCCTGCGAAGACTTTTGCTTTTCCAAAATGCAGCCCCTCCCATTTATCTAAATGAAGCTCCATCTGTCACCCCTCAGCCCATTGGCCCATCAGTTCACCATCCCATTGTAATGTGATGTAACATTCTTCACTGTCCACTACACCTCCAATTTTGGTGTCATCTGCAAACTTACTAACTATACCTGCTATGTTCACATTCAAATCATTTATATAATTAATGAACGTAGTGGACACAGGACCGATCCTTGTGGCACTCCACTGGTCACAGGTCTCCAGTCTGAAAAAACCACCCTCCACAACCACCCTCTGTCTTCTACCTTCGTGCCAGTTCTATATCCAAATAACTGGTTTTCCCTGTATTCGGTGAGATCTATCCTTGCTCTCCAATCTCCCATGTGGAAACATTTCGAATAACTTACTGAAGTCCATATCACTCACATCCACCGCGCTGCCCTCATCAATCCTTTTGTTACTTCTTCAAAAAACTCAATATCTTGAGCCATGATTTCCCACGTACAAAGCAATGCTGACTATCCCCAATTAGACATCGCCTCTGTAAACACATGTAATTTCTGTCCCTCATGTATCCGTCGCTCAACGTGCCCACGACAAACGTCAGGCGAACCAGTCTGTAGTTCCCTAGCTTGTCCTGACCACCCTTCTTAAACAGTGGCACCACGTTAGCCCAACCTCCAGTCTTCTGGCACCTCACCTGTGAATATCCATGATACAAATATCTCAGTAAGAGGCCCAGCAATCACTTCTCTAGCTTCCCACAGAGATCGAGATTACACCTGATAAGGTCCTGGGGATTTATCAATCTTTAACCATTTCAAGACATCCAGCACCTCCTCCTCTGTAATGTGGACATTTTGCAAGATGACATCATCTATTTCCCAATGCTACTTCTCAAACCATCATTCTATTCGATATCTTCCATGTCCTTCTCGACAGGAAATACTTGTTCAGTTTCTCCCCCATCTCCTGCAGCTCCACGTGCAGGCTGTCTTGATCATTGAGGGGCCCTATTCTCTCCCCAGTGACCCTTTTGTCCTTTATGGATTTATAAAAACATTTTGGATTCTCCTTAAATCTATTTGCCAAAGCAATCTCATGTCCCCTTTTTGCCCTCCTGATTTCCCTCTATCCCTGCACAACACTGCACTCACCCCCTCCCTGACTGATCCCTACCCAACACTGCACTCACCCCCTCCCTGACCGATCCCTACCCAACACTGCAATCTCCCCCTCCCTGACCGATCCCTACCCAACACTGCAATCACCCCCTCCCTGACTGATCCCTACCCAACACTGCAATCTCCCCCTCCCTGACTGATCCCTAACCAACACTGCAATCTCCCCCACGACTGATCCCAACCCAACACTGCAATCTCCCTCTCCCTGATTGATCCCTACCCAACACTGCACTCACCCCCTCCCTGACTGATCCCTACCCAACACTGTAATCTCCCCATCCCTGACTGATCCCTACCCAACACTGTAATCACCCCCTCCCTGACTGATCCCTACCCAACACTGTAATCACCCCCTCCCGGACTGATCCCTACCCAACACTGTAATCTCCCCCTCCCTGACTGATCCCTACCCAACACTGTAATCTCCCCCTCCCTGACTGATCCCTACCCAACACTGTAATCACCCCCTCCCTGACTGATCCCTACCCAACACTGTAATCCCTCCCTCCCTGACTGATCCCTACCCAACACTGTAATCACCCCCTCCCTGACTGATCCCTACCCAGCACTGCAATATCCCCCCTGACTGATCCTTACCCAGCACTGCAATCACCCCCTCCCAAGGAAAAAAAAAATAACTCGAGAGAAAATAGGACCCTTCAAGGACGAAAGTGGACGTGTGTGCAGAAATACAGGAGTTATTTCCCCTCTGTGTTGACCTTGGAGAAGGACATGAAGGCTTGGGAACTTGGGAAAGTTAGTGATGATCTCTTGGGGTCAGACCATATCACAGGAGAGGATGTGTTGAATGCATTAGAATGTATGAAGGTGGATAAATCTCCTGGACCTGACCAAACATATCCAACCGCACCTCAAGAGGCGAGGGAAGTACTTGTGGAGTCCCTGCTGATCTTTTTGCCTCACCTTTAGCCACGGGTGAGGTCCCGGAAGACTGGAGGACAGCATATGCTGCACCCTTATTCAAGAATGGCTGCAAAGATAAACCTGGGAACTATAGATCAGTAAACCTAACATCCGTGGTAAGTAAGTTACTTGAGAAGATGCTGAGAGATTAGTTAGACATGCATTTGGAAATACAACATTTGATTGGGAGGAGTCAGCAAAGCCTTGTGCATGGGAGACCATGCCTCACAAATTAGTCAGCGTTCTTTATTGAAGTGATCAGGAAGTTTGACGAGGGCAGGCCAGTACATCTAGACTCTACAGATTTCAGGAAGGCCTTTGATAAGGTTCCACATGGTACCTTGCTCTGGAAGGTTAGATCACATGGAATCCAGGGGGCGTTGGCAAGCTGGGTACACAATTGGCTTGATGGTAGGAAGCAGAGGGTAACAGTCAGACTGGAGGCCTGTGACTCGTGGTGTGCCTCAGCGGTCATAGAATCATAGAATCCCTCCTCTGTGGAAACAGGCCCGTCGGCCCAACAAGTCCACTGGCCCTCTGAAGATTATTCCACCCAAACCCATTCCCCTACTTTATTACTCTACATTTACCCCTGAGTAACGCAACTTACACATCCATGAACATTCTCGGCAATTGAGCATTGCCAATTTACTTGACCTGCAGATCTTTGGATTGTGGGAGGAAACCGGTGCACCCAGAGGAAACCCACGCAGGCATGGGGAGAATGTACAAACTCAGTTGGTGTGGCATGGTGGCTCAGCGGTTGGCACTGCTGCCTCACAGCGCCAGGTACCCAGGTTCGACCCCAGCCTCGGGTGACTGTGTGGAGTTTGCACATTCTCCCTGTGTCTGCGTGGGTTTCCTTTGGGTGCTCCGGTTTTCTCCCCATTCCAAAGATGCGCAGGTCAGATGAATTGGCCAGGCTAAATTGCCCATATTGCTAGGTGCATTTGTTCAGGGTAAATGTTGGGTAGGGAGAATGGCTCTGGGTGGGTTACTCTTCAGCAGGTCGGTGTGGTTTGTTGGGCCAAATGGCCTGTTTCCATACTGTAGGAAATCTAACCCTAACAGGATCTAACCCCCACAGAGCATCCTGTGAGGTTGGATTTGAACCCAAATCCGCGGTGCTGTGAGGCAGCAGTGCTAACCACTGAGCCATTCTGCCGCGCAGCTGGTCAGTGCTAGGCCCATTGCTGTTTGTTATCTATATCAATGATTTGGATGAGGATGTTTAAGGCATGATTAGAAAGTTTTCAGATTACACTAAAATAAGTGAGGAAGGTTCTCAGCAATTGCAACAGGGCCTTGATCAGCTGGGGAATTGGGCTGAGAAATGGCAAATGGAGTTTAATACAGACAAGGGCGAGATCCAGCATTTTGGAAAGTCACATCAAGACTGGGGTTTCATGGGGAATGGTAGGGCCTGAAGGAGTGTAGTGGAACAGAGGGACCTTGGATTCCAGGAGCACGGCTCTCTGAACTCAGGGAGACAGGGCAGTGAAGGGGGCTTTTGGCACAATGAGCCCTTCATTAGTCAGGGCATGGAATATCGAAGTTGGGAAGTTCTGTTGTAGTTGTGCAGGATGTTGGTAAGGCCGCACTTGGAATATTGTGTTCAGTTTTACCCACCTTGCTATCGGAAGGATGTTATTGTACTAGAAAGAGGACAGAAGAAATTTACAAAGATGTTGCCAGAACTCAACTAGACAGATAAAGAGAGAGGTTGGACAAGCAAGGACATTTTCTTTCATGTGTAGGACACTGAGGGGGGTGTCCTTATAGAGGTGTATAAGATCATGGGAGGCATGGATAGGATGAATGCACTCAGTCTTTATCCAAGTCTTGGGGAATCAAGGATGAAAGGGCATCAGTTTAAGGAGAAAGGGGAAGATTAAAAGGGAACCTGAGGGACAATGCTTTTACCCAGAGGGTGGTACACTTACGGAATGAACTACCAGTGCAAGTGGTCGAGGAGGATACATTTAAGAACATTTAAAATGCACTTGGACAAATACATGGAGAGGAAAGTTTTGGAAGGATATGGGCCAAGTGCAGGGAAACGGTGTTAGTGTGGATGGGCCAGTTTGGGCCAAAGAGCCTGTCTCCATGCTGTAGAACTCTATGAACATACCTAAGTGTCCCATAATACAGAAGCGACCAAAGCAATAGGAACAGAAGCCGGTACAAATGTTTAACAGTCCTGCAGAATTTCACAGGAAGCCAGCCTGGCCGTGCAGTGAAGGATTCCTGGTACAGGAGCTGTGGTGAGATGCCCATAGAGAACCGGGGAAGGAAGCTGGAAAGCTCACTCCACTGCCGATAGCCTGGAGGACCCCCAGCTGGGATAAGGCAGCTGGGATCTAGTCACCCCAGGGAAAACTACAGGCTGGGACCGAGCTCGGTCTCCGATACAATGAGCAGGACAGAAGGTTGCAGGAACATGGGACTACTCCAGTTCCAATTGGGAAGAGCCCAATCCAGTGAAAGGAGGGTCTCTGGGGATGGGGAGGCAGCCTCAGGTTACATTGACAATCTGGAAGGTCAGTGTATGAGGTCCAAGCAGCTGCATGGGTCCTGTACACCTGCAACATGGAACAACATACATCAGGCCCTAGTAGGAGGTGCCAGGAGCACATACAATCCCTAGGGAACTAGGAACTCTCCCAGAATGGGATAATGTGTGCCTTTGTGGTTCTACCTCCCCAGGGAGATAATGACAGGCTCCACACTGACACATCCACACCCTCCCATGGATGGGGACTCCCACTGCCTGTCTCCCAGGTAACTGCACCTTTTGCCCCCAGCGCTGACTCACAGCCGAACCCAGATTCCATGAATCATGTGGTTCCCCAGTGTAAAGCAGATTATGGTCTCACTCCGTACACAACAGCCATTCCAGGCACCCAGCTGGTGGGCAGCACTAAAAAGGCCACTCTGTTTGATCCTGTCTCAAACCCAGATACATTTTTGGATGAGATAGACCGACAGTCTGTCATACACGGACTGGATGCTGACGAACAAACTAAATTAATCACCATGTGACTTTGTCCACCAGGCCATTCAGCCCTCGCTGAGGGACAACAGTGAGGGAGGGACATCCATGATGAAATGAAGGCAGCGGTCCTTAATGCTCGAGAAAAGTCCCATCCCGAATTAGTGACAAACAGCGTAAATATTTGTTCCAGGAGAACACCCACACTAACATGTATCACTGTCAGCTACAGCAGCTCACCAAGGGCTGGGTTAATGACAGCTGTAAGGATACTTTCGGTGGGGCACTGGGCTTGGTGCGAGGGATTCCAGTTATCCCGTGACAATGTTAGGATGGGGATCGTTGAAGACGAAAGTATCGGAATTACATTAAGAAAGGTACTTGGATGGGTTATCATGATTCCCTCCCACATGCTGTGGAGATAGAGGGGACATTGACAGGGACCACACTTACGTAAATAGACAATAGACAATAGACAATAGGTGCAGGAGTAGGCCATTCAGCCCTTCGAGCCTGCACCGCCATTCAATATGATCATGGCTGATCATTCCCAATCAGTATCCTGTTCCAGCCTTACCTCCATAACCCTTGACTCCATTATCTTTAAGAGCTCTATCCAATTCTTTCTTAAATGAATCCAGAGACTGGGCCTCCACTGCCCTCTGAGGCAGAGCATTCCACACAGCCACCACTCTCTGGGTGAAGTAGTTTCTCCTCATCTCTGTCCTAAATGGTCTACCCCGTATTTTTAAGTTGTGTCCTCTGGTTCGGCGCTCCCCTATCAGAGGAAATATATTTCCTCCTGCCAGAGTGTCCAATCCTTTCATAATCCTATATGTTTCAATCAGATCCCCTCTCAGTCTTCTAAACTCAAGGGTATACAAGCCCAGTCGCTTCAGTCTTTCCGTGCAAGGCAATCCTGCCATTCCAGGAATTGACCTCGTGAACCTACGCTGCACTCCCTCAATAGCCAGAATGTCTTTCCTCAAATTTGGAGACCAGAACTGTACACAGTACTCCAGGTGTGGTCTCACCAGGGCCCTGTACAGCTGCAGAAGCACCTCTTTGCTTCTATACTCAATCCCTCTTGTTATGAAGGTCAGCATGCTATTCGCCTTCTTCACGACCTGCTGTACCTGCATGCTTGCCTTCATTGACTGGTGGACAAGAACACCCAGATCTCTCTAAACAGCCCCTTTACCTAATTTGATACCATTGAGGTAGTAATCTGCCTTCCTGTTCTTGCCACCAAAGTGGATAACCAGACATTTATCCACATTAAACTGCATCTGCCATGCATCTGCCCACTCACCTAACTTGTCCAGGTCACCCTGTAATCTCCTAACATCCTCATCACATTTCACCCTACCTCCCAGCTTTGTATCATCAGCAAATTTGCTAATGTTATTGCTGATACCATCTTCTATATCATTTACATATATTATAAAAAGCTGCGGTCCCAGAACGGATCCCTGCGGTACCCCACTGGTCACTGCCTGCCATTCCGAAATGGAGCCGTTAATCACTACCCTTTCTTTCCTATTAGCCAACCAATTCTCTATCCGATCTAGTACTTTGCCCCAATACCGTGCGCCCTAATTTTACTCACTAACCTCTTGTGTGGAGGAACAGGCCAGACTATGGCATTCCCATCGCCTGTCATTAAAGAATTCGGCTCCTCTCACATCAAGCTGTAGTCCTAACCACACTCACCTTGATATATCTCGGGATCTCGGTGGTTAGGATTGCAGGCTGTAACAGATGGGTACGATCATGGTGAATAATGCCTGGACACACCCCCAGGGACTGGAAGGTAGATTGAACTCCCCGGGTGATCATCTTAGTTTCATTCATTTGCAGTGTTTGTGTGTTCCTGGCTGGGCCCAGTAGTGATTGCCTGTCCGTAGCTGCTCGGGAGCTGGTTTTGGTTGTGAGCTGCCTCCTTGAACTGTTGCAGGTGGTGGACTCACAATGTCCTTCGGGAAGGGAATTCATGGAGTTTGAGCCAGCAGGTCTCATTCACTCGCATTTATTCTGCTCACTGGATGTTGCATCACTATTCTGTATGGATGCTCAGAACAGAATATGTTTTGTCGAAACAGTTTGGAGAGCCACAGTCGCTAAGTGGTTAGCACTGTCACCTCACAGCGCCAGAGACCTGGGTTTAATTCCACTGCTGAGCCACTGTCTGTGTGGAGTTTGTACATTCTCCCTACATTTGTATGGGTTTTCTCCCACTGTTCAATGGTGGGCATTTTTGATAGATTGCCCATAGTGTCGAGAGATATTCCGGTTAGCTGGAATAGCCATGGGAAATGCAGGGATTCAGGGATATCATCAGGGGATAGATCTGAGTTGGATTCTCTTCAGAGGGTCATTGTGGACTCGATGGGCTGAAGGGCCTGTTTCTGCTCTGTAGGGATTCTATGATATCACTTATCAGCCATATGACAATCAGTTTGACCAATGTACAAAATGGCTTTCGCTCAAACAGCAGGCTACTCTGACAACAAACATAACCAGCTTTTAAAATTAGGTTTGTAATTCATTGTATAAGCTTCTTTCTATTCAAAAGACTGGATGGGGGAGGGGGAATGGGTGAAATGTTGCGGTCTTCTTGTTAAAACACAGATAGACAGCCAAGAGATGCTGGGTATATTTGACAAGTTATACTCCCAAATCACAAAAGCCAGACAGCAGCCAGATGGTTATCCCATCAGCATAATGTAAAAGGCAACAGTTCCCCTGGGCAGACACGTCCCTAATAACGTCTCCACTAAACAAAGGAGGTCCCAGACAGGAAGGTACCGGGTCCTACTACACAAAGAAACTAACAGGAACAAGCCATCCAAATGATTAGCAACGCTTCAAACTATGAACTGATTCTCCGAATTGGCCAGAAGTATAGAAAGTTCTGGGAAACCATCCAGAAATGAACAAAACCAGGGATCACCTGCAAACTGATCGCTTGAATTTTCTGGAGGCTTTCTGAGGTGACCAACATGGCAAGGGACAGAGACCAGCTCACCATCCAGAGAGAGGGCGAGAGAGAGAGGGAGAGAAAGACAAGCTGAAGGAAACCTCAGGAGCATGGGAGAGAGGGAGTGTGAAAAACCATTGAGAGAGAGAGAGAGCTGGAACCAACTGGAATACTGAGTGTCACCCCTTCAGTCTGTCCATGCTTCAACGCCTGTTTGTCTCAGTCTGACTTCCCCTTCTCTCTTTGTCCTTCTCTCTCCCTGTCTGTCTCTTTCTCTCAATCTGCCTTTCTCTCACACCGTCCCCCTCACTGTCTGTCTCTGCCCCATCTTTCTCTCATCCCCCTTCTCCATCCCCACTCGCTCTACCTCTCTCTCTTTTTCTCACCCTCCCTTTATCTTTTTCTTTATTTCAGACCTGAAAGTGCTCACCCAATTTTGACCCCGCTAAAAACATTTGCCCCTCATTTTAAGTCTCCTCCCAAATTTATTCCCTTCCCCAAATACCTTCCCTCCCAAATATCTACTTTACCAACTGTGCCCACCTCAAATATTTCGCTGCCCACAACATTGCTGTGAGCCCCACTCCCTGGGGCAGAGGGAGTTGAGTGGAAAAGTGTGGAGCTGGAAAAGCCCAGCAGGTCAGGCCTGAACCATCGACTCTCCTGGCTGACCCGCTGTGCTACCCCAGCTCCATACTTTGTAACTCTGACTCTCCAGCATCGGCAGTCCTCACTTTCTCACACAGGTAAATGAGTCTGGATTGACTGACTCGCCTGAGACGATTTTAATGTACAGCAAGATCCCAGTCCGAGAATTACAGAAGGTTTACATCACAGATGGAGTCCTTTCTGCCCATCATACCCCCTCACCCATTAAATGATCCTGGTCTGGTTCAGGATCCTCAGGATTGGCCCCTGAATGGCTGCATTGACTATCCTTCCTGTGGAGACCTCTTCTCCACCCTGTCTCAGACTTTGCATCACATGCTACCCATCCCTCCATCTCTCTCTGACAACAGCCCCTCCTTTCTCCACCAACCCCAAAACCCCATCAAACCCTCCCCCTGTCTCTGGCTGTCCCACTCTCTCCTTGTCTCCCACTCTCCCCCTTCCCATGTAGACTCACAGCTCCTGGGTTGGAGGACATAGTGCAGAGACGAACTCACCTTTTGACTGACTGTTGTAATGCACAGCAAGATCCCACTCTGAAACTATCACCAAGTACACACACTGTCCTTCTCCCTCCATATATGTCCTTCTCACTCTCTATCTCTCCCTGTCTCTCTCACTCTGTCCTTTTCTCACGCCACCTCCTTGACTCTCACTGCCCATCTCTCTATCCACTTTCTCCATCTCCAATCTCTCCATGTCTCTCTCTCTTTTTGTCACTCTCCCTTTCCCTTTCTCTTTATCTCTATTCCAGACGCACTCAGAAAACTACTTCATGTTCCTCCCCTACAGTGGGGGTAAAACCTGGGAGAGACGAGGCACTGAGGCAAGCTCTTCCCAATGCCCCTTCCCCCAGTCACTGGGCCAGAGCAGAGGGGTCCAGGGAGAAAGAGGGAGAGAAACTACAGGAGAGAAAGAAAGATGGATGGACAGACAGTGAGAGGGAGGGAGAGAACAAGAGAAAGACAGGCAGGCAGAGGGAGGGAGAGGAAGTGAGAAGAACTGAGAGAGAGCAGAAGAGAGACAGACAGAGAAAGAGTGAAACTCCTGGAAGAGAAATACAATGTCAGACAGATACAAGGTGAAAATGGGAAGAGAAAGAGAGGGAGAGATGTTCAGGCAGACAGCAAGACAGAAATTCCAGGGAGAGATATAGGACAGAGAGAGAGAGAGGAGTTGCAACAGCAGAGAGATAGAGCTGAGAGAGTGGGGTGGTGGTGGGGGCTGCTGTGATGTGGCTAGAAGGATATACAGACAGGAATAGCAAGATCCCACAGAGCTGACAGACATATGCAGAGAGAGGTGAGCAAGGTGTTAGTTTTGTGAAAGACTGAATGATTAAGCATTCCTGAAAAACCTGCTGAGGTGAGAAAGGGGGAAGGGAATCTACTGGGAAATGTAAACAGGACAGAGATGTGAAGTATGTTGAGCGATAGGGATTGAAGGAAAGATGTGGGAGAGAGAACTGGGAACGCTGAAATAGACATGAGAGCTGCAGAGAGAGAGGGAAGGAGTGAAATCTGTGCCTCCAAATCAGATCCCTCTCTCGCATTTTGAGGATGAGTCACTTGGAATGCGAATTGTTCCTCTCTCTTCACCGTTGCTACCTGCTGAATTGTGCTGAATTTCCCCACCATCTGTTTACTTGAGAACTTGACCTGATCCAAGTGTCACTGAGTAATTCAGTCTGTGTTCAATGCTGCTTCTGCTGAAAGTTAACAAACAGGTTTAAGGCTGTGTAAGGTATTGTATTCGGAGGGCGGGCTACATGGGAGACAGATACAGAACAAAGGCACACCGAAATGTTAGGTCTGAGCTGTTCCATCTGAACTAACATCACAAAGTTACATTGATCAGGATCTTTGTGAAGTGCCTTTGTCAAGTGACTCTTCCTCAAAACGGTCTGTTCCGAAGGAACTTTCCCGCAGAAATCACTGGATTGAAAGGTGAACTCTCTCTCTGTCTCTTTCTCCCTCTCCCTTCAGTGATGCTGCAGGACATGCTGAGCTTCTTCATCAATCTCTGTATTGATGTTTCAGGTCTCTCGCACGTCCGTACAGATTGATTTTAGTGTTGAATTCTCAAGCTTGCTCTGTTCAAGGGATTGAATCCCTCTGCTACAAAGGGGCGTCAGTTACCATAGCTAACAGGTTCGTGATGCCAACATTGTTGGTTCGATCTCTATCATGTCTGATATGACCATGAAGGCCCCAGCTTCTCAACCTCTCCCCTCACCTGAGGTGTGTGACCCACCAGGCCTCTCTGTCTGACAAGACAGCAGCTCTCGGGTCCTCCTGGTCTATAATAACTTCCCAACTTTAAAAAGGGCATTCCAGTAAGAGAGCTCTTTACATGGTTCAGGTCAAACTCCTGGAGCTCCCTCCCTAACATCACTGTGGGACACCCAAGGACTGCAGCAAGAGAGTACAGCTCACCCCCACCTTCCAGGCAACTATTAGAGGGTGTGGGAATCACATTCAAGCCACATTTGAAACTAAGTTTTATAACAGGGTCACGGTGGATGGTCACTAACTCTGTTTCTTTATCTGTGTTGAAATCAGTGTAATGAAGAAGCTAAGGGTGGGTTGAAAAGGACAATGATAGTCTTTCGTCGGTTGGTGTTTATTAGAGTTTGTATCGACAGTATGAATGTTTGAGCACTTATTCAAGGGCATGCAGGTAGCTGCCAGAGGAAGTGTTGGGGGCTGGTATAATTGCGACATTTCAAAGGTATCAGGATGAGTATGTGAATAGGAAGGGTTTCGAGGGATATCAGCCAAGTGCTAGCAAATGGAATGAAATGAGATGAGAATATCTGGTTGGTATGGACAAGTTGGACAGGAGGGTCCATTTCCAAGCTGTGCATCTCTGTGACCCTGTGCCTCTGAATCGTCTATTGCAGAGAGTTTCAGACAGGGTTTGGTTTGTGTGTCTCTCTCATGCTTTCTCAGAATCTGCAAACCTATGTCTCCAAATTTCCACAAGACTCTGTGAAATAGAAAAAAAGTGGGTCAGTGCTGAGGGAGTGCTGCACTGTCAGAGGGTCAGTACTGAGGGAGTGCTGCACTGTCAATGGGTCAGTACTGAGGGAGTGCTGCACTGTCAGAGGGTCAGTACTGAGGGAGTGCTGCACTGTCGGAAGGTTAACACTGAGGGAGTGCTGCACTGTCACTGGGATTGAATCCCTCTGCTACAAAGGGGGGTCATTAACCTCAGCTAACAGGTTCGTGATGCCAACATTGTTGGTTCAATCTCTATCATGACTGAAATTACCATGAAGCCCTGAGGGAGTGCTGCACTGCCAGAGGGTCAGTACCTAGGGAGTGCTGTACTGTCAGAGTGTTAGTACTGTGGGAGTGATGCACTGTATGATGGTCAGTACTGAAGGAGTGCTGCACTGTCGGAGGGTCAGTAATGAGGGAGTGCTGCACTGTGAGAGGGTCAGTACTGTGGGAGTGTTGCACTGTAAGATGGTCAGTACTGAGGGAGTGCTGCAGTGTCAGAGGGTCAGTACTGATGGAGCGCCGCACTGTGAAAGGGTCAGTACTGAGGGAGTGCTGCACTGTCAGAGGGTCAGTACTGAGGGAGTGCTGCAGTTTCAGAGGGTCAGTACTGAGGGAGTGCTGCACTGTCAGAGGGTCAGTACTGAGGGAGTGCTGCACTGTCACAGGGTAAGTACTGAGGGAGTGCTGCACTGTCAGAGGGTCAGTACTGAGTGAGTGCTGCACTGTCAGTGGGTCAGTACTGAGGGAGTGCTGCACTGTCAGAGGGTCAGTACTGATGGAGCGGTGCATTCTCAGAGGGTTAGTACTGAGGGAACACTACACTGTAAGAATGTCAGAACTAAAGGAGTGCTGCACTGTCAAAGAGCTGCACTGTCAGAGGGTCAGTACTGAGGGAGTGCTGCAGTTTCAGAGGGTCAGTACTGAGGGAGTGCTGCACTGTCAGAGGGTCAGTACTGAGGGAGTGCTGCACTGTCAGAGGGTCAGTACTGAGGGAGTGCTGCACTGTCAGAGGGTCAGTACTGAGGGAGTGCTGCACTGTCAGAGGGTCAGTACTGATGATCGGTGCATTCTCAGAGGGTTAGTACTGAGGGAGCACTACACTGTAAGAATGTCAGAACTAAAGGAGTGCTGCACTGTCAAAGAGCTGCACTGTCAGAGGGTCAGTACTGAGGGTGTACCACATTGTCACATGGTCAGTATGGGGGCAGAGCCACACAATCAGATGGTCTGTACTGAGGAAGTTCTGCACTGTGTGAGCGTCAGGACTGAGGGAGTGCTGCACTGTCAGAGGGTCAGTACTGAGGGAGTGCTGTACTGTCAGAGGGTCAGTACTGAAGGAGTGCTGCACTGTCAGAGGGTCAGTACTGAGGGATCACCGCACTATCGGACAGTCAGTAGTGAGGGAGTGCTGCATTACCAGAGGGCCATTTCTGAGGAGTACTACACTGTCAAAGGGTCAGTACTGAGGGAGCAACACACTGTCAGAGGTTCAATCGAGAGGGAATGCCGTACTGTCTGAAGCTCTGTACTCTGAGAACATTGCACCATCAGAGGGTCAGGACTGAACGAGCACTACACTGTCAGAGGGTCAGAACTGAGGGAGCATGCACTATCAAAAGGTCAGTACTGATGGAGCGCTATACAGTGAGAGTGTCAGTTCTGAGTGAGTGCTTTTACAGAGGGTCAGTACTGAGGGAGTGCTGCACAGTCAGATGGTCAGTACCAAGAGAGTGCTGCACTGTCGGAGAGTCAGTACTGAGGGAGTGCTGCACTGTCGGAGAGTCAGTACTGAGTGAGCCCCACACTGTCAGAGGGTCAGTCCAGACGGCAAGCCTCCCGATCAGAGGATCTGCACTGAGAAAGCACTGCACGATCAGAGGGTCAGTACTGAGGGAGTGCCTCATTGCCAGAGGGTCAGTACTGAGGGAGTGCTGCACTGTCAGAGGGATGGAACAGAGAGAGTGCTACACTGTCAGATAGACAGTACCCTAAGGCACAGCTGGAATGTCAGAGGTACAGGACCGAGGCAGAGGGTCAGTACTGAGAGAGTACTACACTGTCAATGAGTCAGTACTGATGCAGTGCTGTACTGTCAGAGTGTCAGTTCTGATGGAGTGCTGTACTGTCAGAGTGTCAGTTCTGATGGAGTGCTGTACTGTCAGAGTGTCAGTTCTGATGGAGTGCTGTACTGTCAGAGGTTTTGGCCTGAGATTGGGCCACACTGTCGGAGGGTCAGTATAGGGCCACTTCCACACTGTCACAGAGTCAGTACTGAGGGAGTGCATCACTATCAGAGGATCAATGTGGAGGGAGTGCAGCATGGTCAGAGGATCAGTGTGGAGGGAGTGCAGCATTGTCAGAGGATCAGTGTGGAGGGGGTGCAGCATTGTCAGAGGATCAGTGTGGAGGGAGTGCAGCATTGTCAGAGGATCAGTGTGGAGGGAGTGCAGCATTGTCAGTGGGTCAGTGTGGAGGGAGTGCAGCATTGTCAGAGGATCAGTGTGGAGGGAGTGCAGCATTGTCAGAGGATCAGTGTGGAGGGAGTGCAGCATTATCAGAGGATCAGTGTGGAGGGAGTGCAGCATTGTCAGAGAATCAGTGTGGAGGAGGAACAGCATTGTCAGAGGGTCAGTGTGGAGGGAGTGCAGCATTGTCAGAGGATCAGTGTGGAGGGAGTGCAGCATTGTCAGAGGATCAGTGTGGAGGAAGTGCAGCATTGTCAGTGGGTCAGTGTGGAGGGACTACAGCATTGTCAGTGGATCAGTATGGAGGGGGTGCAGCATTGTCAGAGGGTCAGTGTGGAGGGAGTGCAGCATTGTCAGAGGATCAGTGTGGAGGGAGTGCAGCATTGTCAGAGGATCAGTGTGGAGGGAGTGCAGCATTGTCAGAGGATCAGTGTGGAGGGAGTGCAGCATTGTCAGAGGATCAGTGTGGAGGGAGTGCAGCGTTGTCAGAGGATCAGTGTGGAGGGAGTGCAGCATTGCCAGAGGATCAGTGTGGAGGGAGTGCAGCATTGTCAGAGGGTCATTGTGGATGGTGTGCAGCGTTGTCAGAGGATCAGTGTGGAGGGAGTGCAGCATTGTCAGAGGATCAGTATGGAGGGAGCGCAGCATTGTCAGAGGATCAATGTGGAAGGGGTGCAGCATTGTCAGAGGGTCCGTGTGGAGTGAGTGCAGCATTGTCAGAGGGTCAGTGTGTAGGGAGTGCAGCATTGTCAGAGGGTCAGTGTGGAGGGAGTGCTGCACTGTCAGAGGATCAGTGTGGAGGAGTGCAGCATTGTCAGAGGTTCAGTGTGGAGGGAGTGCAGCATTCTCAGAGGATCAGTGTGGAGGGAGTGCAGAATTGTCAGAGGGTCAGTGTGGATGGAGTGCAGCAGTGTCAGAGGGTCAGTGTGGAGGGAGTGCAGCATTGTCAGAGGATCAGTGTGGAGGGAGTGCAGCATTGTCAGAGGGTCAGTGTGGAGTTAGTGCTGCATTGTCTGAGGGTCAGTGTGGAGGGAGTGCAGCATTGTCTGAGGGTCAGTGTGGTGGGAGTGCAGCATTGTCAGTGAGTCAGGATGGAGGGATTGCTGTGCAGTGAGAGAGTCAGTAATGATGAAGTGCGCACTCTCTGATGGTCAGTACTAATGGATGGCCATGCTGTCAGAGTGCTGCACTGTGAGGGGGTTACTACTGAGGGAGCGCTGCACTGTGAAAGGGTTAGAACTGAGGCACCACCGCACTATGAGGGGATTAGTACTGAGGGACCACCGCGATGTGAGGGTGTCAGTACTGAGGGATCACCGCACTGTGAGGGGGTCAGTACTGAGGAATGACCGCACTGTGAGGGGGTCAGTACTGAGGGAGCTCCACACTATGTGTCAGACAGTCAGTACTGAGTGATTGCTGCATTGCTAGAGGGTCAGTACTGAGAGAGTGATGTAAGCTCAAAGGGTCATTACTGAGGGAGCGCTACACGGTCAGTGTGTCAGTTCTGAGGGAGTGTTGTTTCAGAGGGTCAGTACTGAGGGAGAGCTGCACTGCCAAATGGTCAGTACTAAGGCAGTGCTGGACTATCAAAAGTGCAGGACTGAGGCAGTGCCGCACTGTCTGAGTGTCAGTACTGAGGGAGTTCTGCTCTGTCGGAGGGTCAGTACTGAGAAAATGCCACATTATCGGAGGGTCGGTACCGAGGGAGTGCTGCACTGTAAGAGTATCTGTATTGAGGGAGGGCTACATGGTCGGATTGTCAGTACTGAGGGAATGCCACATTGTATGAGTATCAGTACAGAGGGAATGCTGCACTGCAGAAATGTCAGTGTAAAGAGAGTGCTGCAGAGTCAGAGTTTCAGTACTGAGGGAATGCTGTTGTGTCAGAGCGTCATTTCTGAGGGTGTGCTGCAGCGTCAAAGGAGCAGTGTTGAGGGAGTGCTGCACTGATAGACGGTCAGTACTGAGGGCGTGCTGCACTGTCAGAGGGTCAGTACTGAGGGAGAGCTGCACTGATAGAGGGTCAGGACTGAGGGCGCGCTGCACTGTCAGAGGGTCAGTACTGAGGGATTGCAGCGCCGTCGGGGCGCAGGGCCAAGGAGCTGTTGCAGTGTCAGAGGGTCATTTCTGAGGGTGTACTGCAGTGTCATAGGAACAGTACTGAGGGAGAGTTGTACTGTCAGAGGGCCAGTACCAAGGGAGTGCTGCACTGTCAGAGGGTCAGTACTGAGGTAGTGCTGCACTGTCAGAGGGTCAGCACTGAGGGAGTGCTGCACTGTCAGAGGGTCAGTACTGAAGGAGTTCTGCACTGTCAGGGGGTCCGTACTGAGGGAGTGCTGCACTGTCAGAGGGTCTGTACTGTTGAGAGCTGCATTGTCGGAGAGACTGTACTGTGGGAGAGATGCACTGTCAGAGGGTCAGTACTGAGGGATTGCAGCGCCGTCGGGGCGCAGGGCCAAGGAGCTGTTGCAGTGTCAGAGGGTCATTTCTGAGGGTGTACTGCAGTGTCATAGGAACAGTACTGAGGGAGAGTTGTACTGTCAGAGGGCCAGTACCAAGGGAGTGCTGCACTGTCAGAGGGTCAGTACTGAGGTAGTGCTGCACTGTCAGAGGGTCAGCACTGAGGGAGTGCTGCACTGTCAGAGGGTCAGTACTGAAGGAGTTCTGCACTGTCAGGGGGTCCGTACTGAGGGAGTGCTGCACTGTCAGAGGGTCTGTACTGTTGAGAGCTGCATTGTCGGAGAGACTGTACTGTGGGAGAGATGCACTGTCGGAGGGTCAGTGCTGAGGGAGTGCTGCACTATCAGAGGGTCTATACTGTGGGAGCGCCGCACTGTCAGAGGGTCAGTACTGAGGGAGTGTTGCACTGTCAGAGGGTCAGTTCTGAGGGAGTGCTGGACTGTCAGAGGGTCAGTTTGAGGGAGGGCTGCACTGTCAGAGATTCAGCACTGCGGGTGTGCTGTACTGTCGGAGGGTCAGTACTGAGGGAGTGCTGCACTGTCGGAGGGTCATTACTGAGGGAGTGCTGCACTGTCAGAGGGTCAGTACTGAGGGAATGCCACACTGTCAGAGGGTCAGTACTGAGGGAGTGCTGCACTGTCAGAGGATCATGACTGAGGGAGTGCTGCACTGTCAGCGCATCAGTCTGGGGGATACCTGCATTGTAAGAGAGTCAGGACTGAGTGAGTGCCACACTATCAGATGGGCTGAATGGCCTAATTTCTGCTCCCATATCTTGTGGTCTAAGAGGAATATCAGAAATTGTTCAGTATATTTCTGCCTCTGCTTCCTACATACCCTGCTCAGCAATGATTCCCACGTCCAGATTCCAGAGACTGCGTTCAAACAGACCGTCTTCATTTGGTTACCACCCTCTTTTCCCAGGGATCAAGTTTTCGGTTTGTGTGATTGACCTGCAAGCTCAAAGGGGTATTTTTATGCTGCAGGACTGAGGTTTATTCCTCAGCTTCCATGTGCTCATCCCAAATGAATCCCACTGCCCCACACTCAGCACAGTCGGGTATTCCTTATTTCTGAGCTTCCCAATGCTAATCCACACTCCTCCAAATCGTATCGCAGGCTAATTGCCTGGGAAAGAGGAGTGCTAAGAGAGGAAATCAAAATCTGAAAGTACCTTCCAGTGACAATAAGGGTGAATTGATAATGACAGAAAGAGTAGTTTGTGGAACACAGTGAGAATTTGTGCATGGACCCAGAGGCTACAGTGAATGGATTCATTTTGTCAATGCTCATTGGGACAGGGTTGATATGAAATTGTGAAGATGCTCTGTGATACAATTAAATGAATGAGCATATATAGAGAGAGAGATGGTTCTGAGTGGTCTGGCCTTCTTACAACCCAATAAATCTCCAAAGACGGTGGAAATGTATCTCAGTTTACCGAATGAGGTGATGGAGGAAGTAGCAGGTACACTTGCAAACATTTTCAAATCCCCTCTGGCCACAGGAGAGGTGTCGTCGGACTGACCATGTGGTACTGTTATTCAAGAAGGATCACGGGATATACCAGGCAGCTACAGGACAGTCAGGCTAATATCGTGGGTGGGACGTCTGTTGGAAGCAATGTTAGGAGATAGAATTAATCAGGATTTAAAGAGACTGGAGTTCATGAAGACCAGTCAGAATGATTGTGTTGAGTGGAGGTCAGGTCTAACCAATGGGATTGCACTTTTTAAGGAGGTGACCCCGTGTGTAAACAAGGGCAATACTTTCCTGTCGCCTGCTTGGAGGTCAGTAAGGCTTTTATCAGGACCCATATTGGAAACTGATAGTGAACATAAAAACTCAAGATCCAAGGAATTTGGTGCAGAATGCTGAGTGGCAGGAAGCAGACAGTGATGGCCCAATTAGAAATCTCTGTTCATGTCTCACTGTGGGGCTCTTGCTGATGTGGTTGATAGAAAAGATTTAGGTTTGAATGGTGGAGGGTTAATCATTGGGTTCATGAGTAATATGAAGATTGGTTGGGTGATAAATACTGAGGATGATAGCCTTAGATTACAAAAGGATGTAGATGGCCTTGTCAGATGGACCGATCAGTGGCAACGGGTGAGGTGCCTGAAGACTGGAGGGTGATTAATGATGGGCCATTATTGAAGTAAGGCTGCAAGGAACAGCCATTGAACTATGGAGCTGGGAGCCTGATGGCAGTGGTGGGTAAGCTGTTGGAGGGCATTCTGAGAGACAATTTACATGCATTTGGAAAAGCAAGGATTGATTAGGGATGGTCAGCTTGGCTTTGTTTGGAAATGATGTGTCCAAGTTGATAGAACTTTTGAAGGGATGACCAAGGAGACAGATGTGAAGGTTTCACATGGGAGACTGCTTAGTAAAAGGTTAGATGAGATGGCATCCCAGGAGAGAGGTGATGCCTCAGTGGTTTGATTCTAACTCCCGGTGACTGTCTGTGTGGAGTTTACACATTCTCTCTGTATCTGTGCGGGTTCCCTCCAGGTGATCCAATTTCCTCCCACCGCCCAAAGATGCCATGGGAAATGCAGCATTACAGGGATAGAGTAGAGGATGTGAGTCTGGGTGGGATGGTGTTCAGACAGTAAGTGTGGAGCCAATGGACAGAATGGCTTGCTTCTACACTGTAGGAATTCTAAAATTAATCCAGAGAGACAAGTAATGTTCTGGGAGTCCTCGGAGAAATCATTTCTCCAGCAATACCTCAACCATGCCTTGACAGCTGTGTGTGTGTGTGTGTTTGTGAGAGGGAAACAGTCAGAGAGAGAGAGAGAGAGAGAGAGAGAGAGAGAGAGACTGCCCGTGTTTGTGTGTGTGAAAGAGTGGATGCATGTGTATCTCTGTGTGCCTGTATATATGTGCGTGAGAGAGAAAGTGAATGTTCATGTGAGAGTGTGTGGCTGTGTGTATGTTTGAGGGTGTGTGTGTCTCTGTGTGCATGTGTGTGAGTGAGGGTGTGTGAGAGAGAGTGTGTCTGTGTGTGTGTGTGTGTGAGTGTGTCTCTGTGTGTGAAAGAATGTGTCTGTGTGTATGCGTGTGAGAGTGTGTCTGTGTGTGAGAGATTATGTATGTGTGTGAGAGAGTGTGTGGCTGTGTGTATGTTTGAAGCAGTGTGTGTCTCTGTGTGCATGTGTGTGAGTGAGGGTGTATGAGAGAGAGTGTGTATGTGTGTATGTATGTGTGAGAGAGTGTGTCTGTGTGTATGTGTGTGAGAGTGTGTCTCTGTGTGAGAGAGTGTGTATGTGTGTGTGTGTGAGAGTGTGTCTGTCTGTGAGAGTGTGTGTATGTGTGTGTGTGAGAGTGTGTCTGTGTGTGAGAGTGTGTGTCTGTGTGTGAGAGAATGTGTCTGTGTGTCTATGTGTGTATGTGTCTGTGTGTCTATGTGTGTGTATGACAGTGTGTCTTGTGTGAGAGAGAGTGTGTATGTGTGTGTGAGAGAGTGTGTGTCTGTGTGCATGCGTGTGTGAGAGTGAGTGCGTCTGTGTGTGTGAGAGTGAATGTATCTCTGTGTGTCTATGTGTGTTTGAGGGAGTGTGTGTCTGCGTGTGTATGTGTGTAAGAGAGAGAGTGTAACTGTATGTTTATGTGTGTGAGAGGGAGAGTGTCTGTGTGTGAGAGAGTGCGTGTCAGTGTGTGTGTGAGAGAGTGTGTCTGTGTGTGAGAGAATGTGTCTGTGTGTCTATGTGTGTATGTGTCTGTGTGTCTATGTGTGTGTATGACAGTGTGTCTTGTGTGAGAGAGAGTGTGTATGTGTGTGTGAGAGAGTGTGTGTCTGTGTGCATGCGTGTGTGAGAGTGAGTGCGTCTGTGTGTGTGAGAGTGAATGTATCTCTGTGTGTCTATGTGTGTTTGAGGGAGCGTGTGTCTGTGTGTGTATGTGTGTGAGAGAGAGTGTAACTGTGTGTTTATGTGTGTGTGTGAGATCGTGTGTCTGTGTGTCTGCCTGTGTGTATGTGTGTGAGAGAGATTGTCTGTGTGTAAGAGACAGAGAGTGTGTGTGTGACAGAGAGTGAAACTGTGTGTTTATGTGTGTATGTGAGATTGTGTGTCTGTGTGTCTGCCTGTGTGTATGTGTGTGAGAGAGATTGTCTGTGTGTGTGAGAGAGAGAGAGTGAGTGTGTGAGAGTGAGTGGGCGTGTGAGAGAATGACAGTGTGTGTGTGAGAGTGTGTGGGTAAATGAGAGAGAGTGTGTGTATTTGTGTGTGAGAGAGTGTGGCTGTGTGTGTGAGAGAGAGTGTTTCCGTGTGAGAGAGAGTGTGTGTCTGTGTGTGTTTAAGGGATTGTGTGTCTGTGTGTCTGTCTGTGTGCATGTGTCAGAGAGAGTGTCTGTGTGTGTGAGAGACTGTGTGTGTGTGAGAGAGAGAGTGTCTATGTGCGTGAGAGTGAGCGGGTGTGTGAGAGTGTGTATGTAAATGAGAGAGAGTGTGTGTATGTGTGTGTGAGAGAGTGTGTCTGTGTGTGTGAGAGAGTGTGTCCGTGTGAGAGAGTGTGTGTGTGTGTGAGAGAGAGTGTGTCCGTATGAGAGAGTGTGTGTGTGTGTGTGTGAGAGAGAGAGAGTCTGTGTGTGTGCGAGAGAGAGTATGTCTGTGTGTGAGAGAGAGTGTGTCTGCATGTATGTGTGAGAGAGTGTGTCTGTGTGTGTGAGAGAGTGTGTCTGTGTGAGAGAGAGTGTGTGTGTGAGAGAGAGAGAGTGTGTCCGTGTGAGAGAGTGTGTGTGTGTGTGTGAGAGAGAGAGAGTCTGTGTGTGTGCGAGAGAGAGTATGTCTGTGTGTGAGAGAGAGTGTGTCTGCATGTATGTGTGAGAGAGTGTGTCCATGTGTGTATTTGAGGGAGCGTATGTCTGTGCGTGTATATGTATGAGAGAGATAGTGTGTGCTTGTGTGTGTATGTGTGTGCAAGTGTGTGTCTGTGTTTGTGATTGAGGGAGCGTGTCTATGTGTGTGGGGGGAGTCCTTTGTGTGTGTGTGTGTGTGTGTGCGTGTGTGTGTGTGTTTGAGTGTGTGTGTGTGTGTGTGTAAACTAGCCAATCTTATGACTATAAAATCCAGCTGCTGTTTCAGGTGAAATGGTCCTTGTGTCTCCAAAGACACAAAGGCTGCAAGAGTGAATTAACTGGGGGAAAGAGAGTGCTGTGCATTCCAGTGGGGATTCATCCAGTAAACCTTCCCCACACACTAACATCCCTCTGGCAATGCAGTGACTAGTCCTGCACACAGAGCTCCAGGTACAAACCAATGTAATGTCACCGTAGTCTTACCAGAGCATGGGACAGCTCCTCATTACAGAGCGGGGTCTGGTGGGGATTTAATCAGAGGGTCACAATGGCCCAGCTGAGGGGAGAGGTTGGGAAGGAGAGTCCTTCAGGGTAACCACAGCTGGTGTGGGAATTGAACACACGCTATTGGTTTTACTCTACATTATAAACCAACTGTCCAGCCAACTGAGCTAACTGACTTCACTCCAGGGGCATGCCCTGTATTACCCAATCATAGCCAGCCTGCACCTCAATAGGATCCAGGAGCAAGGCCATTCGGCCCCCACCCTAACCCAGAAGGGAGAGCACGGGAAGCTGATGAAGGAAACAAGCCCCTCCCATGTGGCCTTCTAAAATGGAGCTGGAGGACAGGGCAGACCTGGCCTGCTGTTTGCTTCCCCGAGACTGGCCTGCTCCACTTTACAGTGAGAGACTGAGGGGAATCTCGAGGAGATCTCACTTCACACTGAGAGGCTGCAACTCCAATCCAAATCAGGCTGGTTCCCTCCGAGACTCACGGAAGAGTGCAGCACTCTACAGATCAGGGCCTTGTGGAGTCATAACTTCCAGTGTGGGGGCCAAGAGCTGGGAGGTAGTGTTAAGAACATAAAACCATCCGAAATAGGAACAGGAGGAGACCATTCAGCCCATCGAGCCTGCTCTACTATTCAATAGGATCGTGGATGATTCAGCATTTGGTTTGGGAACTGAAACTGGGACAATACAGAGACAGAGAATCAAATTATTCTGCCATGAGGAACCATCAGACAAAAGCGCACAAACACACACACACACACACACGCACACACACACATATTGTGGGATTCAGGCCGTCTGTGGAAAGGAGCAAAATGCTAGAGAGGGATCTGATCCCACAGATTTCACTCCTTCCCTCTCTCTCTGCAGCTCTCATGTCTATTTCTGAATTCCCAGTTCTCTCTCCCACATCTTTCCTTCAATCCCTCTCTCTCACCATCCTTCACATCTCTGTCCTGTTTACATTTCCCAGTAGATTCCCTTCCCCCTTTCTCACCTCAGCAGGTTTTTCAGGAATGCTTAATCATTCAGTCTTTCACAAAACTAACACCTTGCTCACCTCTCTCTGCATATGTCTGTCAGCTCTGTGGGATCTTGCTATTCCTGTCTGTATATCCTTCTAGCCACATCACAGCAGTACCCACCACCACCCCACTCTCTCAGCTCTATCGCTCTGCTGTTGCAACTCCTCTCTCTCTCTCTGTCCTATATCTCTCCCTGGGATTTCTGTCTTGCTGTCTGCCTGAACTTCTCTCCCTCTCTTTCTCTCCCCATTTTCACCTTGTATCTGTCTGACATTGTATTTCTCTTCCAGGAGTTTCACTCTCTCTCTGTCTGTCTCTCTTCTGCTCTCTCTCAGTTCTTCTCACTTCCTCTCCCTCCCTTTGCCTGCCTTTCTTTCTCTTGTTCTCTCCCTCCCTCTCACTGTCTGTCCATCCATCTTTCTTTCTCTCCTGTAGTTTCTCTCCCTCTTTCTCCCTGGACCCCTCTGCTCTGTCCCAGTGACTGGAGAAAGGGGCATTGGGAAGAACTTGCCTCAGTGCCTGCTCTCTCCCAGGTTTTACCCCCACAGTAGGGGAGGAACATGAAGTACTTTTCTGAATGCGTCTGGAATAGAGAGAAAGGGAGAGTGACAAAAAGAGAGAGAGACATGGAGAGATTGGAGATGGAGAAAGTGGAGAGAGAGATGGGCAGTGAGAGTCAAGGAGGTGGCGTGAGAAAAGGACAGAGTGAGAGAGACAGGGAGAGAGAGAGAGTGAGAAGGACATATATGGAGGGAGAAGGACAGTGTGTGTACTTGGTGATGGTTTCAGAGTGGGATCTTGCTGTGCATTACTGCAGTCAGTCAAAAGGTGAGTTAGTCTCTGCACTATGTCCTCCAGCCCAGGGGCTGTGAGTCTGCATTGGAAGGGGGAGAGTGGGAGACAAGGAGGAAGTGGGACAGCCAGAGACAGGGGGAGGGTTTGATGGAGTTTTGGGGTTGGTGGAGAAAGGAGGGGTTGTTGTCAGAGAGAGATGGAGGGAAGGATAGCATGTGATGCAAAATCTGAGACAGGGTTGTGAAGAGGTCTCCACAGGAAGGATAGTCAATGAGGCCATTCAGGGGCCAATCCTGAGGATCCTGAACCGGACCAGGATCATTTAATGGGTGAGGGGGGATGATGGGCAGAAAGGACTCCATCTGTGATGTAAACCTTCTGTAATTCTCGGACTGGGATCTTGCTGTACATTAAAATCGTCTCAGGCGAGTCAGTCAATCCAGACTCATTTACCTGTGTGAGAAAGTGAGGACTGCCGATGCTGGAGAGTCAGAGTTACAAAGTGTGGAGCTGGGGTAGCACAGCGGGTCAGCCAGGAGAGTCGATGGTTCAGGCCTGACCTGCTGGGCTTTTCCAGCTCCACACTTTTCCACTCAACTCCCTCTGCCCCAGGGAGTGGGGCTCACAGCAATGTTGTGGGCAGCGAAATATTTGAGGTGGGCACAGTTGGTAAAGTAGATATTTGGGAGGGAAGGTATTTGGGGAAGGGAATAAATTTGGGAGGAGACTTAAAATGAGGGGCAAATGTTTTTAGCGGGGTCAAAATTGGGTGAGCACTTTCAGGTCTGAAATAAAGAAAAAGATAAAGGGAGGGTGAGAAAAAGAGAGAGAGGTAGAGCGAGTGGGGATGGAGAAGGGGGATGAGAGAAAGATGGGGCAGAGACAGACAGTGAGGGGGACGGTGTGAGAGAAAGGCAGATTGAGAGAAAGAGACAGACAGGGAGAGAGAAGGACAAAGAGAGAAGGGGAAGTCAGACTGAGACAAACAGGCGTTGAAGCATGGACAGACTGAAGGGGTGACACTCAGTATTCCAGTTGGTTCCAGCTCTCTCTCTCTCTCAATGGTTTTTCACACTCCCTCTCTCCCATGCTCCTGAGGTTTCCTTCAGCTTGTCTTTCTCTCCCTCTCTCTCTCGCCCTCTCTCTGGATGGTGAGCTGGTCTCTGTCCCTTGCCATGTTGGTCACCTCAGAAAGCCTCCAGAAAATTCAAGCGATCAGTTTGCAGGTGATCCCTGGTTTTGTTCATTTCTGGATGGTTTCCCAGAACTTTCTATACTTCTGGCCAATTCGGAGAATCAGTTCATAGTTTGAAGCGTTGCTAATCATTTGGATGGCTTGTTCCTGTTAGTTTCTTTGTGTAGCAGGACCCGGTACCTTCCTGTCTGGGCCCTCCTTTATTTGGTGGAGACGTTGTTAGGGATATGTCTGCCCTGGGGAACTGTTGCCTTTTACATTATGCTGATGGGATAACCATCTGGCTGTCAGGCTTTTGTGATTTGGGAGTATAACTTGTAAAATATAACCAGCATCTCTTGGCTGTCGATCTGTGTTTTAGCAAGGAGGCCGCAACATTTCACCCAATCCCCCTCCCCCACCCAGTCTTTTGAATAAAAAGAAGCTTATACAATGAATTACAAACCTAATTTTAAAAGCTGGTTATGTTTGTTGTCAGAGTAGCCTGCTATTTGAGTGAAAACCATTTTGTACATTGGTCAAACCGATTGTCATATGGCTGATAAGTGATATCATAGTAATCCCTACAGAGCAGAAACAGGCCCTTCAGCCCATCGAGTCCACAATGACCCTCTGAAGAGAATCCAACTCAGATCTATCCCCTGATGATATCCCTGAATCCCTGCATTTCCCATGGCTATTCCAGCTCACCTGAATATCCCTCGACACTACGGGCAATCTGTCAAAAATGCCCACCATTGAACAGTGGGAGAAAACCCATACAGATGTAGGGAGAATGGACAAACTCCACACAGACAGTCACTCAGGAGTGGAATCAAACCCAGGTCTCTGGCACTGTGAGGTAACAGTGCTAACCACTGAGTGACTGTGGCACTCCTAACTGTTTCGACAAAACATATTCTGTTCTGAGAATCCATACAGAATTGTGATGCATAGCCAACATCCGGTGAGCAGAATAAATGCAAGTGAATGAGACCTGCTGGCTCAAACTCCTGGAATTCCTTCCCGAAGGACATTGTGAGTCCACCACCTGCAACAGTTCAAGGAGGCAGCTCACCACCAAAACCAGCTCCCGAGCAGCTGTGGACAGGCAATCAATACTGGGCACAGCCAGGAACACTCAAACACTGCAAATGAATGAAACTAAGGTGATCACCCGGGGAGTTCCATCTTCCTTCCAGTCCCTGGGGGGTGTATCCAGGCATTATTCACCATGATCATACCCATCTGTTACAGCCTGCAATCCTAACCACCGGTATCCCGAGATATATGAAGGTGAGTGCAGTTAGGACCACAGCTTGATGTGAGAGGAGCCGAATTCGTTAATGACAGGCGATGGGAATGCCATGGTATGGCCTGTTCCTTCACATTTACGTAAGTGTGGTCCATGTCAATGTCCCCTCTATCTCCAAAACATGTGGGAGGGAATCATGATAACCCATCCAAATACCCTTTCTAATATAATTCCGATACATCCGACTTCAAAGATCCCCATCCTAACTTTGTCACTTGGGATAATTGGAATCCCTCGCACCAAGCTCAATGCCCCACCGAAAGTGTCTTTACAGCTGTCATTAACCCAGCCCTTGGTGAGCTGCTGTGACTGACAGTGAGACATGTTAGTGTGGGTGTTCTCCTGGAACAAATATTTACGCTGTTGGTCACTAATCCGGGATGGGACTATTCTCAAGCAGTGAGGACCGCTGCCTTCATTTCATCATGGATGCCCCTCCCTAACTGTTGTCCCTCAGGGAGGGCTGAATGGCCTGGTGGACAAAGTCACATGGTGATTAATTTAATTTGTTTGTAACCATCCAGTCCGTGTATGACAGACTGTCAGCCTGTCTCATCCAAAAATGTATCTGAGTTTGAGATAGGATCAAACAGAGTGGCCTTTTTGGTGCTGCCCACCAGCTGGGTGGCTGGAATGGCTGTTGTGTATGGAGTAAGACCATCAGCTGTCTGACTCTGGGAAACTACAGGATTCAATGGAATCTGGGTCTGTCTGTGGGTCAGGGCTGGGGACAAAATGTTCAATTACCTGGGAGAAAGGCAGTGGGAGTCACCATCTGTGAGCGGGTGTGGATGTGTCAGTGTGGAGCCTGTTATTATCTCCCTGGGAAGGTAGAACCCCAAAGGCACACATTACCCCATTCTGGGAGGAGTCCTAGTTCCCTAGGGATTGTATTTGCTCCTGGCACCCCCTACTCGGGCCTGATGTGTGTTGCTCCGTGTTGCAGGTGTACAGGACCCAAGCAGCTGTTTGGAGCTCATACACTGTCCTTCCAGATTGTCAATGTAACCTGAGGCTGCCTCCCCATCCCCAGAGACCCCCCTTTCACTGGATGGGGCTCTTCCCAATTGTAACTGGAGTAGTCCCATGTGGGTGAGATTTTCCTGTAACGTTCAGTCCTGCTCATTGTGTCGGAGACCTAGCTCTGTCACAGCCTGTAGGTTTCCCTGGGGTGACCGAATCCCAGTTGCCTTATCCCAGCCGTGGGACCTCTAGGCTATCAGCAGTGGAGTGAGCTTTCCAGTTTCCCTCCCCAGTTCTCTATGGGCTTCTCACCACAGCTCCTGTGCCAGAAATCCTTCGCTGCACGGCCAGGCTGGCTTCCTGCCAAATTCTGCAGGACTGTTTCCCATTTGTACCAGCTCTTGTTCGTGTTGCTTTGGCCGCTTCTGGATGATGGGACACTTCGGTATGTTCATAGAGTTCTACAGCATGGAGACAGGCTCTTTGGCCCAAACTGGTCCATCCACACTAACCCTGTTTCCCTGCACTTGGCCCATATCCTTCCAATACGTTCCTCTCCATTTATTTGTCCAAGTGCATTTTAAATGTTATTGAATGTATCCTCCTCGACCACTTACACTGGTTGTTCATTCCGTATGTGTACCACCCTCTGGGTAAAAGCATTGTCCCTCTGGTTCCCTTTTCATCTTCCCCTTTCACCTTAAACTGATGCCCTTCCATCCTTGATTCTCCAAGCCTTGGATAAAGACTGAGTGCATTCACCCTATCCATGCCTCCCATGATCTTATACACCTCTATAAGTACCCCCCCCCCCCCCTCAGTCTCCGACACATGAAAGAAAATGTCCTTGCTTGTCCAACCTCTCTCTATATCTGTCTAGTTGAGTTCTGGCAACATCCTTGGAAGTTTCTTCTGTACTCTTTCCAGTTTAATAACATCCTTTGTACAGCAAGGTGGGTAAAACTGAACACAATACTCCGTGTGCGGCCTCACTAACGTCCTGCACAACTACAACAGAACTTCCATCTTCGATATTCCATGCCCTGACTGGTGAAGGGCCCAATGTGCCAAAAGCCTTCTTCACTGCCCTGTCTCCCTGAGTTCAGAGAGCCGTTCTCCTGGAAACCAAGGACCCTCTGTTCCACTACACTCCTTCAGGCCCTACCATTCACCATGAAACCCCTGTCTTGATGTGACTTTCCAAAATGCAAGATCTCGCCCTTGTCTGTATTAAACTCCATTTGTCATTTCTCAGCCCAATTCCCCAGCTGATCAAGGCCCTGTTGCAATTGCTGAGAACCTTCCTCACTTATTTTAATGTAATCTGAAAACTTTTTAATCATGCCTTAAACATCCCCATCCAAATCATTGATGTAGATGACAAACAGCACTGGGCCTAGCACTGACCAGCTCAGCGGCACAATTGATCAGTGGTTAGCACTGCTGCTTCACAGCACCGTGGATCTGGGTTCAATTCCCTCACAGGATGGTCTGTGTGGGTTAGATCCTGTTAGGGTTAGATTTCCTACAGTATGGAAACAGGCCATTTGGCCCAACAAGTCCACACGGACCTGCTGAAGAGTAACCCACCCAGAGCCATTCTCCCTGCCCAATATTTACCCTTGACGAATGCACCGAGCACTATGGACAATTTAGCCTGGCCAATTCATCTGACCTGCGCATTTTTGGAATGGGGAGAAAACCGGACCACCCAAAGGAAACCCACACAGACACACGGAGAATGTGCAAACTCCACACAGTCACCCGAGGCTGGGGTCGAACCCCGGTACCTGGCGCTGTGAGGCAGCCATGCCAACCACTGAGCCACCATGCCACACCAACTGAGTTTGTACGTTCTCCCCATGTCTGCGTGGGTTTCCTCTGGGTGCACCGGTTTCCTCCCACAATCCAAAGATCTGCATGTCAAGTAAATTGGCAATGCTCAATTGCCGAGAATGTTCATGGATGTGTAAGTTGCGTTAGTCAGGGGTAGATGCAGAGGAATAAAGTAGGGGAATGGGTTTGAGTGAAATAATCTTCAGAGGGCAAGTAGACTTGTTGGGCCGAAGGGCCTGTTTCCACAGAGGAGGGATTCTATGATTCTATGACCGCTGAGGCACACCACGAGTCACAGGCCTCCAGTCTGACTGTTACCCTCTGCTTTCTACCATCAAGCCAATTGTGTACTCAGTTTGCCAACGCCCCTTGGATTCCATGCGATCTAACCTTCCAGAGCAAGGTACCATGTGGAACCTTATCAAAGGCCTTCCTGAAATCTGTAGAGTCTAGATGTACTGGCCTGCCCTCGTCAAACTTCCTGATCACTTCAATAAAGAAAGCTGACAAATTTGTGAGGCATGGTCTCCCATGTACAAGGCTTTGCTGACTACTCCCAATCAAATGTTGTATTTCCAAATGCATGTCTATCTAATCTCTCAGCATCTTCTCAAGTAACTTACTTACCAGGGATGTTAGTTTTACTGATCTATAGTTCCCAGGTTTATCTTTGCAGCCATTATTGAATAAGGGTGCAGCATATGCTGTCCTCCAGTCTTCCGGTACCTCACCCGTGGCTAACGGTGAGGCAAAAAGATCAGCAGGGACTCCACAAGAACTTCTCTCGCCTCTTGAGGTGCTGTTGGATATATTTGGTCAGGTCCAGGAGATTTATCCACCTTCATACATTCTAATGCATTCAACACATCCTCTCCTGTGATAGGGACTGACCCCAAGAGATGATCACTAACTTCCCCAAGTTCCCAGGCCTTCATGTCCTTCTCCAAGGTCAACACAGAGGAGAAATAACTCCTGGGATTCTGCACACACGTCCACTTTGGTCCTGAAAGGGTCCTATTTTCTCTCTAGTTATTTTTTTTGTCTTGGGAGGGGGAGATTGCAGTGTTGGGTAGGGATCAGTCAGGGAGGGGAGATTGCAGTGCTGGGTAAGGATCAGTCAGGGGGGATATTGCAGTGTTGGGTAGGGATCAGTTAGGGAGGGGGTGATTACAGTGTTGGGTAGTGATCAGTCCGGGAGGGGGAGATTGCAGTGTAGGGTAGGGATCAGTCAGGGAGGAGGTGAGTGCAGTGTTGGATAGGGATCAATCAGGGAGGGGTTGATTGCAGTGTTGGGTAGGGATCAGTCATGGAGGGGGAGATTGCAGTGTTGGGTAAGGATCAGTCAGGGAGGGGGAGATTGCAGTGTTGGGTAGGGATCAGTCAGGGAGAGGGAGATTGCAGTGTTGGGTAGGGATCAGTCAGGGATGGGGAGATTGCAGTGTTGGGTTTGGATCAGTCAGGGAGGGGGAGATTGCAGTGTTGGGTAGGGATCAGTCAGGGAGGGGGAGATTGCAGTGTTGGGTAGGGATCAGTCAGGGAGGGGGAGATTGCAGTGTTTGGTAGTGATTAGTCAGGGAGGGGGAGATTGCAGTGTTGGGTAGGGATCAGTCAGGGAGAGGGAGATTGCAGTGTTGGGTACGGATCAGTCATGGAGGGGGAGATTGCAGTGTTGGGTAGGTATCAGTCAGGGAGGGGGAGATTGCAGTGTTGGGTAGGGATCAGTCAGGGAGGGGGAGATTGCAGTGTTGGGTAGGGATCAGTCAGGGAGGGGGAGATTGCAGTGTTGGGTAGGGATCAGTCAGGGAGGGGGTGAGTGCAGTGTTGGGTAGGGATCAGTCAGGGAGGGGGAGATTACAGTGTCGGGTAGGGATCAGTCAGGGAGGGGGAGATTGAAGTGTTGGGTAGGGTTCAGTCAGGGAGGGGGAGATTGCAGTGTTGGGTAGGGATCAGTCAGGGAGGGGGTGAGTGCAGTGTTGGGTAGGGATCAGTCAGGGAGGGGGAGATTGCAGTGTTGGGTAGGGATCAGTCAGGGAGGGGGAGATTGCAGTGTTGGGTAGTGATCAGTCAGGGAGGGGGTGAGTGCAGTGTTGGGTAGGGATCAGTCAGGGAGGGGGATATTACAGTGTTGGGTAGGGATCAGTCACGGAGGGGGAGATTGCAGTGTTGGTTAGGGATCAGTCAGGGAGGGGGAGATTGCAGTGTTGGATAGGGATCAGTCAGGTCGGGGGTGAGTGCAGTGTTGGGTAGGGATCAGTCAGGGAGGGGGAGATTGCAGTGTTGGGTAGGGATCAGTCAGGGACGGGGAGATTGCAGTGTTGGGTAGGGATCAGTCAGGGAGGGGGAGATTGCAGTGTTGGGTAGGGATCAGTCAGGGAGGGGGAGATTACACTGTCGGGTAGGGATCAGTCAGGGAGGGGGAGATTGCAGTGTTGGGTAGGGATCAGTCAGGGAGGGGGTGAGTGCAGTGTTGGGTAGGGATCAGTCAGGGAGGGGGAGATTGCAGTGTTGGGTAGGGATCAGTCAGGGAGGGGGAGATTGCAGTGTTGGGTAGTGATCAGTCAGGTAGGGGGTGAGTGCAGTGTTGGGTAGGGAACAGTCAGGGAGGGGGTGAGTGCAGTGTTGGGTAGTGATCAGTCAGGGAGGGTTGATTGCAGTATTTGGTAGGGATCAGTCAGGAAGGGGGAGATTACAGTTTTGTGGTAGGGATCAGTCACGGAGGGGTAGATTGCAGTGTTGGGTAGGGATCAGTCAGGTAGGGGGAGATTGCAGTGTTGGGTAGGGATCAGTCAGGGAGGGGGAGATTGCAGTGTTGGGTAGGGATCAGTCAGGGAGGGGGAGATTGCAGTGTTGGGTAGGGATCAGTCAGGGAGGGGGAGATTGCAGTGTTGGGTAGGGATCAGTCCGGGAGGGGGTGAGTGCAGTGTTGGGTAGGGATCAGTCAGGGAGGGGGATATTGCCGTGTTGGGTAGGGATCAGTCAGGGAGGGGGAGATTGCAGTGTTGGGTAGGGATCAGTCAGGGAGGGGGAGATTGCAGTGTTGGGTAAGGATCAGTCAGGGAGGGGGATATTACAGTGTTGGGTACGGATCAGTCAGGGAGGGGTGAGTGCAGTGTTGGTTAGGGATCAGTCAGAGAGGGGGATATTGCAGTGTTGGGTATGGATCAGTCAGGGAGGGGGTGAGTGCAGTGTTGGGTAGGGATCAGTCAGGGAGAGGGAAATTGCAGTGTTGGGTCGGGATCAGTCAGGGAGGGGGTGCGTGCAGTGTTGGGCAGGGATCAGTCAGGGAGGGGGTGAGTGCAGTGTTGTGTAGGGATAGAGGGAAATCAGGAGGGCAAAAAGAGGACATGAGATTGCTTTGGCAAATAGATTTAAGGAGAATCCAAAATGTTTTTTTAAATCCATAAAGGACAAAAGGGTCACTAGGGAGAGAATAGGGCCCCACAATGATCAAGACTGCCTGCACGTGTAGCTGCAGGAGATGGGGGAGATACTGAACAAGTATTTCCTGTAGAGACGGACATGGAAGATATCGAATAGAATGATGGTTTGGGAAACAGCATTCGGAAATAGATGATGTCATCTTGCAAACTGTCCATATTACAGAGGAGAAGGTGCTGAATGTCTTGAAATGGTTAAAGGTGGATAAATCCCCAGGACCTGATCAGGTGTAATCTCGAACTCTGTGGGAAGCTAGAGAAGTGATTGCTGGGCCTCTTACTGAGATATTTGTATAATCGATATTCACAGGTGAGGTGCCAGAAAACTGGAGGTTGGGCTAACATGGTATCACTGTTTAGGAAGGCTGGTATGGACAAGCCAGGGAACTACAGACTGGTTCGCCTGTCGTCAGTCGTGGGCACGTTGAGAGACGGATACATGAGGGACAGGAATTACATGTGTTTATAAAAGCAATGTCTAATCGGGGATAGTCAGCATTGCTTTGTGCGTGGGAAATCATGGCTCAAGATATTGAGTTTTTTGAAGAAGTAACAAAAGGATTGATGAGGGCAGAGAGGTGGATGTGAGCGACATGGACTTCAGTAAGGTGTTCGAAATGTTTCCAAATGGGAGATTGGAGAGCAAGGATAGATCTCACGGAATACAGGGAACACCAGCCATTTGGATACAGAACTGGCACGAAGGTCGAAGACAGAGGGTGGTTGTGGAGGGTGGTTTTTTCAGACTGGAGACCTGTGACCAGTGGAGTGCCACAAGGGTCGGTGCTGCGTCCACTACTTTCCATTAATGATATAAATGATTTGGATGTGAACACAGCAGGTATAGTTAGTGAGTTTGCAGATGACACCAAAATTGGAAGTGTAGTGGACAGTGAAGAATGTTACTTCACAATACAACGGGATGGTGAACTGATGGGCCAATGGGCTGAGGGGTGGCAGAGTTTAATTTAGATAAATGGGAGGTGCTACATTTTGGGAAAGCAACTCTTCACAGGACTGATACACTTAATGTTAATGTCCCAGGGAGTGTTTCTGAACAAAGAGATCTTGGAGTGCAGGTTCATTGTTCCTTGAAAGGAGAATTGTAGGTTGATAGGATAGTGAAGAAGGAGTTTGGTATGCTTGTGTTTACTGATCAGTGCATTGAGTAGAGGAGTTAGGAGGTCATGTTGTGGCTGTACAGGACATTGGATAAGCCAGTTTTGGCATATTGCGTGCAATTCTAGTCTCCTCCCTATCGGAATGATGTTGTGTAAATTGAAAGGGTTCAGAAAAGATTTGCAAAGACGCTGACAGGATTGGAGGATTTGAGTGAAAGGGAGAGGTTAAATGGGCTGGGCATGTTTTCCCTGGAATGTCTGAGGCTGAGGGGTAACCCATATGGAGGTTTATAAAACCATGAGAGGCATAGTTAAGTTTAACAGACAATATCTTTTCCCTGGGGTGGGGTAGTCCAGAACTGAAGGGCCTATGTTCAGGATGAGAGGGGAAAGATATAAAAGGAACGTAAGGAACAACGTTTTGATGTGGAGAGTGTTGCGTGTATGGAATGACCTGCCAGATGAAGTGGTGGAGACTGGTACAATTACTGCATTTAAAAGGCATCTGGATGGGTATACGAACAGGAAGGGTTGAGAGGGACTTGGGCCAAGTGCTGGCAAATGTGATGAGATTATGTTAGGATATGTGGGTGGTGTGGATGAGTTGGACCGAAGGCCCTGTTTCTGTGCTGTCCATCTCTCTGACTGTAAATGTTTTCCAATGTCCATTTCCAGCCATACACTTCACTGTTTCCCCTGGTTACCTTGGTCAGTTCTCCTCTCAAACACATGTCAATGGCTTTGGTTGTGATTGCAGGGTGTGCTTTACGGTCACTTTAAAAATCCATCATCTCGCTGATTTCCACTACACTACAATTTCCCAGAGGATATCTCAGTGGGACATTACTCCTTCCCTCAGCGTCATCACCCAACGGTCGATGTGAGATAGTCACCTCCCTGGCCGTTTGCACAACGTGTTATTCAAAGAAACACTGACACAAACATTCAAAGAGGAGTTCTTTGAAACATCCCTTTTGCCGATGTGACTGTCCCAGATTATACAAAGATTGAAGTCTCCAGAATTATCACAGTGCCTTTGTATTACACAGGAATCCATTGGAATGTGTAACAGGGTTGAGCAATGAAATGCTGTTCTCCTGCTTGTGTATTTGACACGTGTTACCCAGAATCTGCATTCAGACTGATTCAGCTTCGTCATCTGAGGCCAAATGCTTTCTCTGTAATGCCTTTGTTACCCATTACTGTCAGGGTTACCCATCCTGCACTTCCTGAGACCCCTCAAGGAGGTGTGCAATAAAATATTCATGTTCCATCTTTTGTTCACCCTGTCACCACTAAATCTCATTTATCTCTGTGCCCCAGTCCATCCACCTTATTGTAGAGACTTTACCCAGTCCAAAAAAGAACATTACAATTGACTCTTTCCACAATTTCTTGTCACAGTCCAATTCACTGATGTACAGTTTCAGTTTAACTGTGTCTCTTCCTGTTCCTTTCTGCTTGTCTTCAGCTACATTGCCATTTCTCTTTGGATTTGGAAAGCTCCTTTCACCTGAATCCTCTGCATCCTATCTGTCAGTTTAAAGCCCTGTCCATAAGCTTACCGACATGATTGGTCAGGACACTGCTCCCAGCAGTGTTGTCTTTAATTCACTCATGGGATGTTGCTGTCTCTGGCTGGCCAGCATCGCATGCCCACCCCGAGCTGCCCTTGAGCTGAGTGCCTTGCTGGATCATTACAGAGATCAGTTTAGAGTCAACCCCATCGCTCTGGGTCTGGATCATATGTCGGCCAGACCCGCTGTCTATAACAGATTTCCTTCCTAAAAGGTTATTAAGCAGTTAGATGGGTTATACTGGACACTGGCATTAACATCTGGATGAACAGTCGGGTGAGAATAGCACGAGGCCATCACCTGTCCCACCCGTAGTTCAACCGTCAGTGAGTACTGATCCCCGTGCACAATGAATCACAACCCTTTTATCATGACCATTGTGTGATCCTGATACCTTCCTGCACTCTGGTGATATCACTCAGTCTCTCTCCATGTGGTATCCCTCACTGTGTGGGTCTAATTGCTGCCTCTGTCAGTGTCTCTCACTCTTGCAGCTACTCCAGATCCTGAGCCAATGGAATTCCCCATTCCAGAGAGACACAGCAGCACAGGCCAGGGATGGAGACTGGGATTTTCCAGATCCTCCATGTGTAAACCTCACTGCATAGGTCTAACTTCCCATTCTGTCTATTTATCTATCACCTGCAGGTAATCAATATGTTGTGTTTCAGCCGAATTCCTAACTCCTGTCTCGTCCTTTACCGCATCAAAGACGCTTGGTGAGCCAGAGATAGATGGAGAGGGAGGTCTGGAGCCTTCAGTAAATCCTGCAGCCGGTAAGATCACTCACAGTAAACAGCACAGAGGGGCTTAGTGGCCTTCTGTATTCAGACCCGGAAGACAGGACATGGACATAGAGCTGGGTAAGGAACATCCTCGGCTTCATTCACATCAACTTGTAAGGGTCCTGTTCTCACCTCTGCTGTACTGGTCCTCCCTGAGACATCTCTCTCTCTCTCTCTCTCTCTGACTCTCTGTCTCTTTTTCTCGATCCCCTCTCTCACTCCCTCACTATCTCTCACTCTCTCACTCTCATTCTCTCTGTCAGCCCCCCTCACCTTCTCTTTCTATCTCTCTTCCCCTCACACACTCTCTCTCTCACCCACTCACTCACTCTCCACCTCATCCCTCTCTCTCACCTGATTCTCTCTCCCCCCTCTCATGCCTCTCACTCATGTCCCTCTCTCTCTTGCTCACCTTGTATCTTTCCCTATCTCGCTCTCCCCCTCTTTCTATCTTTCTCCCTCTCTTTCTCTCTCTTGTCCCCTTATCGCGCACTCTCTCTCGATCTCTCAGACTCTCTCTCATTTCTGTCCCCTCACTCACTCACTCACACTTGCACCTCTCTCTGTCTCTGGCTCGATCCCTCTCTCGCCCACCTCTCTTGCTCGCACCTCGCTCTCCCCATCTCTCACCCTTCACTCTCTCCACTCTCTCTCATTTTCTCCCCCATCTCCATCTCCTCTCTGCCCCCTTTCTCCCCCCCACCTCTCTCTCTCCCCACTCAGTCTCCCCCACGCTCTCACCCCTCTCTCTCCCCCTCCCCTCACTCTCCCCCTATCGACCCACTCTCTCGAATCCCCTCTCTGAGCCCTCTTCTCTCGACCCCCTCACAGTCCCCCCTCTCTCGACACACCTCTCACAACCGCTCCCTTCGAAAGCCCTCACTCGACTACCCCGTCTCGAGCCCCTCTCTCGACCCCTGCACTCGACCCCTTTCTGTCCCGTTCTCTCTCTCTAATCCATCTCTCTCTAACCCCCCTCTCTCCCCTATCTTTAGCCTTCTCTTTCTCCTTTTCTCTCCCCTTCTCTCTCCCCGATCTCTCCCGGTACCTCTCCCCCTATCTCTCCCCAATCTCTCCCCCAATCTCTCCCCCTTATCTCGCCCCTTACCTTTCCCTCTCTCTCTGCTCCTCTCTCTTCCCTCACTCTTTCTTCCCCCTCTCTTTCTTTCCCCCACCTCTCTCTCCCCCACCTCTCTCTCACTTACCTCTCTATCTCCTTGACCTCTCTCTCTCACCACCTCTCTCCCCTCTCTCTCACAATCCCTCTTTCCCCCTTATCTCTCTCCCTCACTCTCTCCCACTCCCCCGTCCCCCTCTCTCGCCCCGCTCTCTCGCCCCCTTCTCTCTCCACCCTCTCTCTTTATCATTCTAAATACTCCCCTCTCTCTACCCCTGTCTCTCTCCCCCCAATCTCTCTCTCCTCTCTCTCTCCACTCTCTCTCCCCTCTCCATCTTCCCTCTCACCTCTCTCCGTCTCTTCTATCTCCATCTCCCCCTCTCTTCCCCACTCTTTTCCTCCGCTGCTGTCTTCCCCCTCTGTCTCAACCCCCCTTTCTGCCACCCCTGCTCCCCCCTCGCTCTCGCCCTCTCTCTCCCTCTCTCTTTTCCCATCTCTTGCCTCCTCTCTTGCCTCACTCTCACCTTTCTCTTTCTACCCCTCTCTCTCCCCCCCTCTCTCTCCCCCACTCTCTCCCCACTCCTTGTGTCTCCCCCTCCCTCTCTCACCCTCCCTCTCTCCCCCTCCCTGTCTCCCCTTCCTGTCTCCCCCTCTCTCGCCCGCTCTTTTGATCCCCTCACTCTGTCACCTCACTCCCCCTCGCCCTCCCCCTCTCACTCCCTCCCTCTCTCTCTCCCCCACTCTTTACCCCCTCTCTCTCCCTCTCCCCACTCTCTCTACACCCTCTCTCCCCCCACTCAATCCCCCCATTCAATCCCCCCACTCACTCACCCACTCTATCTCACCACCTCTCTCACCTCTCTTTCTCCCCCCCTCCCTACCCTCTCTCTGTCACACCCTCTCTGTATCCCGTCTCGTTTGTCACCCTCTCTCGCCCCTCGCTTCTCGCTCGCTCTCCCCCTCTCTCTTCCCCTCTTTTTCTCCCTCTCTCTCTGCCCGTTTCATTCACCTCTCTCTCTCCCTCTACCTTGCCTCCTCTCTCTCTCCTCTCTCTCTTCCCGCTCTCTCTCCCCCTCTCTGTCTCCCCATCTCTTCCTCCCCTTCTCCCCCTCTCTCTCCATCCCTCTCTCCCCCTCCGCTCTCCCCTCTCTCCCCCTCTCTCTCCCCCTCCTCTCTCCGCCCTCTCCCTTGACCCCTCTCCTTTAGCCCTACTCCCCTCTTTGGCCCTCCTTCTCTCTGCCCTTCCCTCTCTTCCCCTCTCTCTCTTTCCCCGAACTCTCTCACCCACACCTCTCTCTCACTCACCTCTCTCTCTCCCCCACCTCTCTCTCTCGCCTACATCTCTCTCTCCCCTACCATTGTCTCTCCCCCCGCTTCTCTCTCTCTCCCACCTCTCTCTCTCCCCGCTCTCGCCCCCCCTCGTCCCCTCTCTCTCCCCCTCTCTCTCTCCCCTCTCTCACCTTTCTCTCACCTCACTCCCCCTCCTCTCTCTCTCCCCCTTTCTCTCTCCCTCTGTCTCTCTCTCTCTACCCTCTCACTCTCCCTTACTCGCTCTGCCCCACTCATCCCACCCTCCCTCTCTCCCTTTCTCTCTCTCCCACTCCCTCTGTCCCCCTCTCTCACCCTCTCTCACCCCACTTCCCTCCCCCTCTCTTTTTATCCTTTTCACTACTCCACTTCTCTACCCCTGTCTCCCAACCCTTTCTCTCTCTCTGTCTCTCCCCTCTATATCTCCCCTCTCCATCTTCTCTCTCCCATTCTTTGTCCCCCCCTCCATCTCCCCCCCTCTCCCCACTCTCTCCCACGCTCTCTGACTTTCTCCTCTCTCCAACCTCTCTCATCTCTCTCTCGCCACCTCTTCCCCCTCTCTCCCCTCTCGCCCCTCTCCCTCCTCTCTCTCACCCTCTCTCTCCCCCTCACTCTTTCCCCTCCCTCTCCCCCTCTCTCTTTCCCCCTCTCTCGCCCCAATCTCTCACCCCACTCTCTCCCCCTCTCGCTCTCCACCCTCTCTCTCTCCCCCTCTTTCTCTCCCCCCTCTCTGTCCCCTCTCTCTCTCTCTCTCTCTCCCCTCTGTCTCCCGTCTCTCTCCCTCCCCCTCTCTCTCTCACCCCCTCACCCTCCCCACTCCCTTTCTCTCCCTCACTTTCTCCTCTCTCTCTCCCCCTCACTTCCCCTCGTTCTCTCCCCTCCCTTCTCTCCCCTCCCTCTCTCCCTCTCTCACACCCGTCTCTCGAGCCCCTCTCTCTCTGCCCTTCCCTCTCTCCCCTCACTCTGTCACCTCACTCTCCCTCCCCTCTCATCCCCTCTCACTCGCACTCCCCGCACTTCACCCTCTCTCTCTACCCCCTCTCTCTATACCCCCTCACTCCCTCTCCCCCTCTCTCTTCACTAACTGTCTCCCCACTCTGCCACTGAACCTTCTCCCCTCTCTCTCCCTCTCTCACTCCCTCCTTCTCTCACCCTCTCACTCTGCCCCACTCTATCCCCCACTCTCACCCTCACTCTCTACCCCTTCTCCCACACTCTCTCCCCACACTCTCTCCCTCCACTCACTCCCCCATTCTCTCCTCCAGTCTCTACCCCACTCTCTCCCCCATCTCTCCCCCTCTCTCTCCCCCTCTCTCTCTCTCGCCCCTTCTCTCTCTCCCACTCTGTCGCACCACCCTCTCTCACCCACCAATCTAGCCCCCACGCTCTCACCCCCACTCTCTCGTCCGGTCTCATTCTCCCCCTCTCTCTCTCCCCCTCACCCCCCCCCACCACACTCTCTCTCTCTCTCCCTCTATCTCTCCCACCTCTCTCCCCGTGCTCTCTCCTGCTCTATCTTCCCCCTTTCTCGCCACACTCTCTCTCTTTCTGCCCCCTCTCCCCCCTCTCGCCCCACTCTCTCTCCCTCTCTTTATCCCCCCTCTCTCCCCCTCTCTCTCCCCCTCTCTCACCTGCTTTCTCATCCCCGTCTCGCCCCCCTCACTCGCCACCCTCTCTACCCTTCTCTCTCTCCCCGCTCTCCCTACCCCTCTCTCACGCATTCTCTCTCTCCCCCCTCGCCCCTCTCTCTCCCCCTTTCTCACCCCCTCTTGCCCCCCTCTCGCCCGCCTCTCTCGCCTCCTTTTGCAATCCCACTCTCCCATCTCTCTTCCTCTCCCTCTCACTCTCCCTCTCACTCTCCCCATCTCTCTCCCCTCTCTCTCCCCGCACTCTCTCCCCCTTTCTGCCCCCTCTCTAACCCGCTCCCTCGCTCCCTCGCTCCCTCCCCTCTCTCCCTCCGTCTCTCCCCCCCCCCGACTCTCCCCTCTCTGCCCCCACTCTCGCCCCTCTAACCCCTCTCTCCTCTCCCCATCTCTCCCCTTCCCTCTCCCCTCTCTCTACCCCACTCTCTCATCCCCTCTCTCTACCCCATCTCTCTCTACCCTGCTCACCCTCTCTCTCTACCCCTCAAACTCTCTCTCCCCCCGCTCTTCACTAACTCTGTCGCCTAAATCTCTCGCCTCTCTCTCTCTCCGTCTCTCACTCCCTACCTCTCTCACCCTCTCACTCTCCCCTCACTCTCCACCTCTCTCTCCCACCTTTCCTCTCTCTCGCCCCCCTCTCTCATTCTCCTGTCTCGCCCCCTCTCTCACCCCCCTGTCTTGCCCCACTCTCTCGCCACCCACTCTCGCCCTCTCTCTTGTCCCTTCTCTCGACCCCTCTCGCTTTCCCCGTCTCTCCACAATCTCTCCCCGTCTCTCCCCCTCTCTCTATCCCCTCCCTCTCCCCCTCTCCCCCTCTCTCCTCTCTCTCGCACCCTCACTCTCTCCCTCTCTCTCCCGCTCTTTCTCCCCTCTCTCTCCCTCTCACTCTCCCCATCTCTTTCCCCATCTCTCTCCCCATCTCTCTCCCCTCTCTCCGCGCGCTCTGTCCTCCCTCTCTCACCCCCTTTCTATCCCCCTCTCTCCACCTCCCTCGCCCCTTCCTCTCCCTCCCAATCTCTCTCCCCGTCTCTCCCCGTCACTCTCCCCGTCTCTCCCCCTCTCCCCCTCTCTCCCTTCTCTCTCCACGTCTCTCTCCCACCCACTCTCTTCCCTCTCTCTCTCCTTCTCGCTCTCACCCCCCTCACACACCCCCACACTCTCCCCATCTCTCTTCCCCCGCTCACTGCCCCCTCTCTCCCGCCCTCTCTCCCCTCTCTCCCCCTCCCTCTCTCTCCCTCTCTCTCTCCCACCCACTCCCTCCCCTCTCTCTCCCTCTCTCCACCCTCACTCACCCCCACACTCTCCCCATCTCTCTTCCCCCACTTTATCCCCCCCATCTCTCCCCGCCACTGTCCCCGTCACTCCCCCCCTCTCCCCCTCTCTCTCCCCTTCTCTCTCCCCCCTCCCACCCACTCTCTCCCCTCTCTCTCCCTCTCTCACTCTCACCCCCTCACATACCCCCACACTCTCCCCATCTCTCTTCCCCCACTTTCTCCCCCGTTCTCTGCCCCCTCTCTCCCACCTTCTCCCCCCTCTCTCCCCCCTCCCTCTCTCTCCCTCTCTCCCACCCACTCCCACCCCACTCTCTCCCCCTCTCTCCCCCCTCACTCACCCCCACACTCTCCCCATCTCTCTTCCCCCACTTTCTCCCCCGGCTCTCTGCCCCCTCTCTCCTGCCCTCTCTCACTCCCTCCTCCCCCCCTCTCTCCCGCTCCCTGTCTCTCTTCTCTCGCTCTATCTCTCTTCCCCCTCTCTGTCTCTCTCTACCGCCTTTCTCTCTTCCCCCTCTCTCTCCCCCTCCCCTCCTCTCTCCCCTTCTCTCTACGGTCTCAGCCCCTCTCTCGGCACCTCTCTCTCGCACCCCCTCTCTCTACCCCTCACTCTCTCTCTCCCCTCTCTTTTCACTAACTCTCTCCCCCCACTCTGTCACCTAACTCTCTACCCTCTCTCTCACTCACTCCCTCCCTAACCCTCTCCCTCCACCACTCTCTCCACCACTCTCTCCCCCCACTCTCACCCCGCACTGTCTCTCCCCACTCTCTCTCCCCACTCTCTCCCTCTCTTTCCCTCCACTCTCTGTCCCCCTCCCTCTTCCCCCTCCCTCTGTCCGCCTCTCTCTCCTCTCTCTCCCCCACTCTTCCCTCTCTCTTCCCCACTCTCCCCCACTCTCCCTCTCCCCCTCCCTCTCCCCTCTCTCTACCCCACTCTCTCACCTCCTCTCTCTACCCCGCTCAACATCTCTCTCCCCTCTCTATCTCCCCCACCTCTCTCTCTCGATTCTCTGGCCACCTCCCTCTGTTCCCCTCTCTCTCCTTTTCTCTCCCCCCCGACTCTCCCCTCTCTCTCCCCCACTCTCCCACCTCTAACACCTGTCTCCCCTCCCCCTCACTCCACCCTCCCTCTCCTCCTCTCTCCCTCCCCCACTCTCACCCCCACTCTCTCCCCACACTGTTTCTCCCCACTCCCACTCCCCACTCTCTCCCTCACTCTCTCCCCACACTCTGTCTCCCCTCCTTCTCTCCCCCTCTCTCTCCTCCTCTCTCTCCCTCCACTCTCTGTCCCCCTCCCTCTTCCCCTCTCTCTGTCCGCCTCTCTCTCCTCTCTCTCCCCCCTCTCTCCCCTCTCTCTCCCCCTCTCTCACTCTCTCTCCCTCTCCCCTCCCTCTCCCCTCTCTCTACCCCACTCTCTCACCACCTCTCTCTATCCCATCTCTCTCTACCCCGCTCACCCTGTTTCTCTTCCCCTCAAACTCTCTCCCCTTCTCGCTCTTCACTAACTCTGTCACCCAAATCTCTCCCTTCTCTCTCCCTCTCTCCCTCCCTCCCTCTACTCTCCCCTCTCTCTCCCTGCGCTCTCTTCCCCTCTCTCACACCCTTTCTGTCCCCCTCTCTCCACCTCCCTCGCCCCCTTCCTCTCCGCCCCTTCTCTCTCCCTCTCTCCCCCTTCCCCGTCGCTCTCCCCGTCACTCTCGCCCTCTCTCTCTCCCTCTGTCTCCCCCCCTCCCCTACTCTCTTCCCCCAACTCTCTCCCCTCTCTCTCCCCTCGCTCTCACCCCCTTTCTGTCCCCTCCTCCCCCTTCCTCGCACCTTCCTCTCCCTCCCCCTCTCTTGCCCCGTCTCTACCCCCTCTCTCCCCGTCGCTCTCCCCGTCTCTCTCCCCCTCTCTCCCTGCATCTCCCCCTCTCACTCTCCCCTCTCCCTTCCCACTCTCTCTTCCCCCACTCTCCCCCCTCTTTCTCCCCTCTCTCTCCCCCCACTTTGAACCTCTTTCTCTCCCCACTCTCTCACCCTCCCTCGCACTTTCCTCTTCCTCCCCCTCTCTCGCCACGCCAGTCTCCCCTTCTCACTCTCCTCTCTCTCTCCCCACTCTTTCCCCATCTCTCTCCCCTCTCTTTCCCCCCGCTCTCAACCTCTTTCTGTCCCCCTCTCTCACCCTCCCTCGCAACTTCCTCTCCCTCCCCCTCTCTCTCCCCGTCTCTCCCCCTCTGCCTGTCACTCTCCCCATCTCTCGCCCCCTCTCTCTCCCCCTCCCTCTCCCCCTCCCTCTCCCCCCTCTCTCCCCCCTCTCCCCCCTCTCCCCCCTCTCTCACCCTCTCTATTCCCCTCTCGCTTCCCCCACTATCTCCCCCTCTCTCTTGCACTCCCCGTCTCTCTTCCCCCTCCCTATCTCTCTCTCTCTGCTGCCTCTCTCTCTTACCCCTCTCTCCACACCTCTCTCACCCCTCTAACCCCTCTCACCCCTCTCCCCTCCTCTCTCGCCTTCTCTCTACTGTCTCTCTCACCCCCTGTCTCTACACCTCTCTCTTTCACCCACTCTCTCTCTCTACACCTCTCTCTCTCTCCCCCCTCTCTTCACTAACTCTCCCCCCCACTCTGTCACCTAAATCTCTCCCCTCTCTCTCACTCCCTCCCTCCCTAACCCTCTCCCTCCCCCACTCTCTCCCTTACTCTCTCTCTCTCCCTCCCTCTCCCCTCTCTCTCTACCCTGCTCACCCCCTCTCTCGACCCCCAATCTTTCTCTTTCCCTTTCTCTCTTCACTAACTCTCTCTCCCACTCTGTCGCCTAAATCTCTCCCTCTCTCTCCCTCTCTCACTCCCTGCCTCTCATGTTCTCACTCTCTCCTCCCTCTCCCCCACTCTCTTTCCCCACTCTCTTTCCCCACTCTCACATCACCTCTCTCCCCTCTCTCTCTCTCCCCTCTCTCCACCCCTCTCACCCTCCCTCTCTCACCATCTCACTCTCCCCCTCTCTCTTTCCCACTCTTTCTCCACTGTCTCCCCCAATCTCACTCCCCCTCTTTCTCTCCCCTTTCTCTGCCCCCTTCTTTCTCCACACCCCCCTGTCTTTCCCCTTTTCTCAACCCCCACTCTCCCCCTCTCTCTCTCCCCCCTATCTCACAACCTCTCTCTCACACCCTCTCTCTCCCCCCTCACACTCTCCCCCTCTCCCCCTCTCTCTCCTCTCTCTCCCCACCTCTCTTGCCCCTCTCTCTCGCCTCTCTCTCTCACCCCCTCTCTCTCCTCCAGTCCCTCCCCCACTCTCTCTCCTCCACACTCTCTCCCCTCTCTCTCCAGCCTCTCTCTCCCTTCTCTCTCCCCCCCTCTCCGCCTCTTTCCCCAACTCTCTCTCTACCCCCTCTCTCCCCCCTCTCTCTCGCCCCCTCTCACACCCTCTCTCGCCCCACTCTCGCCCCCTCTCTTGCCCCCCACTCGTGCCCTCACTCTCTCCCCCTCCCTCGCCCCTTCCCACCCCCTCTCTCGCCCCCACTCTCGCCCCCACTCGTCTCCACTCTCTCCCCTCTCTCCCCCTATCTCACTACCTCTCTCTCACAACCTCTCTCTCCCCCCTCACACTCTCCCCCCTCCCGCTCTCTCGCCTCTCCTTCTCACCTCTCTCTATCACCCTTTCTCTCTGCTCCCACTCACTCTCCTCTCTCTCTCCCCACCTCTCTTGCCCCTCTCTCTCGCCTCTCTCTCTCTCCCCCTCTCTCTCCTCCACACACTCTCCCCTCTCTCCAGCCTCTCTCTCCCTTCTCTCTCCCCCCTCTCTGCCTCTTTCCCCAACTCTCTCTCTACCCCCGTCTCCCCCCTCTCTCTCGCCCCCCTCTCGCACCCTCTCTCGCCCCCATTCTCGCCCCCTCTCTTGCCCCCACTCTCGCCCCCTCCCTCGCCCCCTTCTCACCCCCTCTCTCGCCCCCACTCTCGCCCCCCACTCGTCTCCACTCTCTCCCCTCTCTCTCACCCCCTCTCTCACCCCTTCTCTCACACCATCTCTCTCCCCCATTCTCACGCCCCTCCCCCTCCCACTCTCCGACCTCTCTCGCCCCATCTCTCTCTCTCTCCCCTCTCTCTCCCCTCTCTCTCTCTCTTCCACTCTCTTTACCCCCCTCTGTCTCTCTCCCTCGCTCTATACCCCTGTGTCTCTAACATTTCTCTCTCTCCCCTCTCTTTCCACCCCTCTCTTTCTCCCCTCTCTCCACCTCCCCTCTCTCCATCTCCACTCTTTTTCACCCCACTCTCTCGTCTCTCTCCTTCCCCTCTCTTTCTCCCTCCCCTCTCTCTCTCCCCGGTCTCTTATCCTGCTCTCTTACCCCAATCACTTACACAAGTCTCTCTCCCTTCTCTCCCAACGCACTCTCACCCCCACTCTCCCGATCCACTCCCCACCCCCACTCTAACCATCCACTGTCCCTCCCCCACTATTTCCCCCCACTCTCTCCACACCACTCTCTCCCCCCTCTCTCTCCTCTCACTCTCCCTCCTCTCTCTCTCCCCCTCTCTCTCCCCCTCTCTCTTCCTCATTTCTGCACACCCTCTCCCACCCCCCTCTGCCCCCACTCTCTACCCCCACTCTCTCCCCCTCCCTCTCTCCCCCTCTTTCTTTCCCCCCTCTCCCCTCTCTCTACCCACTCTCTCCCCCTCTAACCCCTCTCTTCCCACCACTCTCCTCTCTCTCTCGCCTCTCTCTCTCACCCCCCTTTCTCCTCTCACTCTCTCCCCTCTCTCACCCTCTCTCTTCCCACCTCCTTTGCCCCTCTTTCTCATCTCACTCTCTCACCCCCTCTCTCTCCCCCCACACTCCCCTCTCTCTCTCCCCACACTGTCCCCCACTCTCTCTCTCCCCACTCTCTCCCCCACTCTCTTGCCCTCTCTCTTCCCCTCCCCTTGTCTCTCTCCCCTCTCTCTCCCCCCTCTTTTCCCAACACTCCCTCTATCCCCTCTCTCCCCCTCCCCCTCTCTCCCCTCCGTCCGCCCTCTCTGTCTCGCCCCCATCTTGCACCCATCTCTCGTCCCCTGTCTCGCACTCCTGTCTCGCCCCTCCTCTCTCTCCCCCACTCTCGCCCCCCCATCGTCTCCACTCCTGCCCCTCTCTCTCCCCCTCTCTCTCCCCTTCTCTCTCCCCTCACTCTACCCCTCTCTCCAGCCCTATCCCCTTCTCTCTCCCCCATTTCTTCACCTCTCTCTCCCCAGTCTCTCTACTCTGCTCTCTCTTCCCCCTCTCTTTACCTCCCTCTGTCTCTCTGCCCACTCTCTCTACCCTCTCTTCCGATCCCTCTCCCCTCTCCAACTCCCCTCTTCATCTCCCCTCTCCCAGTCTCCACTCTCTTCCCTTCTCCCCCTCCCCTGTCACCCCCTCTCTCCCCCACTTTCTCCCCACTCTCTCTCTGTCCCCGCGCTCTCTCCCCTCTCTCTCACCCCTCTCTCACCCCCCTCTCCCCCTCTCTCCCCTCACTCCCTCCCCTCTCTCGACCCCTCTCTTGCCCCCCTCTCTCGCCCACCTTCCTCGATCCCTCCCTCTGCCACCTCTCTCTGCCCCCTCTCTCTGCTCCCCTCTCCCAGCCCTCTCTCCCTGCCACTCTCTCTCTCCCCCCTCTCTCTCCCCCTCAATCTGTCCAGCTCACTCTCCCCCCTCTCTCCCCTCTCCCCCCTCGCTCCCTCGCCCCTCCTTCTCCCCCGCTCTCCCACTAGCTCTCTAACCCCTCTCTCACTTCCCCTTCTCTCTCCGCCCTCTCTCTCCTTGCCTCGCTCTCTATCCTATCTCTCCTCCTCCCCCTCCCTTTCCTCCCCACTCAGTCTCTCTGCACCTCACTCTCTCCCCTAACTCTCTCTTCACTAACTCTCTCCCCAACTCTGTCTCAGAACTCTCTCCCCTCTCTCTCCCTCTCTCACCCCTTCCCTCTCTCAATCCCTCCTTCACTCACCCTCTCACTCTCCCCATCTCTCCCTCCCCCGTCTCCCCCTCTCATCTCCCCCGCTCTCAGCCCACTCTCTCCCCTTCTCTCTCCCCTCCTCTCTCTTCCCTCCTCTCTCTCGCCCCTCTCTCTACCCTCCTCTCTCTCGCCCCTCTCTCCCCCTCTCCCCCTCTGTCTCCCCCTCTCCCTCTCTCCCCCCCTTCTCTCCCCTCCTCTCTCTCCCCTCGTCGCTACTCCACCACCGTCTGTCTCCCCCCTCTCTCCACCACTGTCTCCCACGTCTCTCGCCTCTCTCTTGGCCCCCTCTCTGTGTCCCACTCTCTCTCTCTGTGTCCCACTCACACTGTCCCCTAACTCTGTCCCACTTGCACTGTCCCCGCGCTCTCTGTCCCTCCTGTCTCTCTGTAACCCCTCTCTCTGACCTCTCTCTCTGCCCCCCTCCTCTCTAACACCCCTCCTCTTCTCCCCATCCTCTCTGTCCCCCCTCCTCTTTGACCCCCTCTCGCTCTGTTCCCCTCTCTCCGTCCCCCCTCTCTGTGCCCCCCTCTGTCTATTCCCCTCTCTCTGTCCCCCCTCTCTCTCCGTTCCACTCTGTCTGCCCCCACTCTGTCGCCCCTCTCTCTCCATTCCCCTCTCTCTGTCCCCCCTCTATCTGCCCCCCTCCTCTCTGTTCCCCCATCTCTGAACCCTCCTCTCCCTCTGTCCTCATCTCTCTGTCCACCCCTCTCTGTCCCCCAACTCACTGTCCCCCTCTATGTCCACCTTCTCTCTTCCCCCTCTTTTAACACCCCTCCTCTCCCCATCTCTCCCCTTTCTCTCTCCCCCGACTCTCTTCCCCCTCTCTCTGTCCCTTCTCTCTCTGACCGCCCCTCTCTCTGTCACCAATCTCTCTCTCTCCTCTCTCAGACCCTCCATCTCTCTGTCCCGTTCTCTCAATGCCCCCTCTCTCTGTTGCCCTCGCTCTGTCTCCCTCTCTCTGTCCCCCACTCTCTGTCCCCCTCCTCTCTGTCACCCTCTCTCTGTCCTCCCTCTCTCTGTCTCCCCTCTCTCCGTTCCCCTCTCTCTGCCCCCCCTCTCTGTCCCCTCTCTCTCATCGTTCCCCTCTTTCCGTCCCCTCTCTCTCTGTCCTCCCTCTCTGTCCCCCCTCTCTCTCCGTTCCCCTCTCTCTGTCCCCCTATCTCTTTCCCCCCTCTCTCTCGGTTTCCCTCTCTCTGTTCTCTCTCTGTCAACACACTTTCCGCTCCCGTCACCCCTCTCTCTCCGTTCCCCTCTCTCTGTGCCCCCTCTCTCTATCCCCTCTCTCTCTGTCCCCCTCTCTCTGCCCCCTCTCTCTTCGTTCCCCTCTCTCTGTCCCCCATCTCTCTGTTCCCCCTCTCTCTGTCCCCCTCTCTCTGTCTCCCCCTCTCTGACCCCTCTCTCTCTGACCTCCTTTCTCTGTCCCCCCTCTCTCTGTAACCCCACTCTCCGTCGCCCAAATGTCTGTGCCCCCTCTTCCTCTGTCCCCATCTCTCTCTGTCCCTCCCTCTGACCCTCCTCTCTCCATCCCTCCCCTCTTTGTCCCCCTTCTCTATCCCACTCTCTCTGTCCCTTCTCTCTGTTCCTCCTCTCTCTGTCCGCGCTCCCTCTGCCCCCCTCTCTCTGTCCCCATCTCTCTGTCCCCCTCTCTGTCCCCGTCTCTCTGTTCCCCACCTTTGTCGCCTCTCTCTCTGTTCCCCCCTCTCAATCCCGCCTCTGCACCCGCTCTCTCTGTCCCTCCTCTCTCTCTGTTCGCCCTCTCTCTGTCCCCCTCTCAATCCCTCCCCTCTCCGTCCCCCTCTCTGTCCCCCCCTCTCACTGTCGCCCTTCTGTCTCTCCTCCCTCTCTCTGTCAACCTCCTCTCTGTCCCCATTCTCTCTCTCCACCCCTCTCTCTCTGTCCCCCTCTCTCTGTCCCCCTCTCGCTGTCCACCCTCTCTCTCTTCCCCCTCTCTTTACCCCCCTCTCTCTCCCCATCTCTCCCCTACCTCGCTCCTCCACTGTCTTGTCCCCTTCTCTCTCTGTCCCCTCCCTCTCTGTACCCCCTCTCTGTCCCACCCTCTCTGTCCGTGCCCTCTGTCCCCCTCTCCCTTTCACTCTCTTTCTTTCTCCCGGTCTCTTAGCCCCCTTCTTTCTGTCCCCCCTCTCTCTGCGCTCCCTCTCTCTCCCCCCCCCCCCCCCGCCTCAATGTCCCCCCTCTCTCTGTCCCCACTCTCTCTCGGTCCCCGTCGCTTTGTCCCCCCTCTCCGTACCCCCTGCTCTGTCACCCTCCTCTCTGTCCTCACTCTCTCTTTCACCCTCTCACTCTGTGCCTCCCTCTCCCTCTGTCCCCATTTATCTGTCCACCCCTCTCTCTCTGTACCCCCTCTCTGTTCCCCTCTCACTGTCCCCCCACTCTCTGCACCCTTCTCTCTGTCTCCCTCTTTCTCTTCCCCCTATCTCTACCCCCCTCTCTATCCGCTATCACTCCACCCTCTCTCTCCCCCACTCGCTTGTTCCCCTCTTTCTCTGACCCCCCTCTCTCTCTGACCCCTCTCTCTCTCTGACTGCCCCCTCTCTGTCCCCACTCTCTCTGTCCCCCTCTCTCTCTGTACCCCCGCTCTCTCTGTCCTCTCTCTCTGACCCCCTCTCTCTCTGTTCACCCCCCTGTCACCCCACTCTCTCTGTCCTCTCTCTGTCCCCCTCTGCCGCCCTCTCTCTGTGACCCCCACTCTCTCTTTCCCCCACCTCTCTCTCTCTCTCTCCCGCTGTCTGTCTCCCTATCTTGGTCCCCTTTCTCTCTGCCCTTCTTTCTCTCTGTCCCCCCTCTCAGTCCGCCCCATCTCTCCCTCTCTCTGTCTCCCCCTCTTTCTATCCCCCTCTCTCTGTCGCCCTCTCTGTCCCCTTCTCTCTCTTCCCCCCTCTGTCTCCGCTCTCTGTCCCCCCTCTCTCTCTCAATCCCCCCCTCTGCCCCCTTCTCTGTCCCCCCTCTCTGTTCGCCCTCTATCTCTGTTCGCCCTCTCTCTGTCCCACTCTCTGTCCCTCCCCTCTCTGTCCCACCTCTCTCTGTCCCCTCTCCTTCTCTCCACTCTCTGTCTCCCCTCTCTCTGTTCCCCTCTCTCTGTCCCCCCTCTCTCTATCCCCCCTCTCTGTCCCCTCTCTCTGTTCCCCTCTCTCTGTTCCCCCCTCCGTCCCATCTCTCTCTGACACCCCCCTCTGTTCGCTACCTCTCTGTCCCGCTCTCCATCCCTCCCCTCTCTGTTCCCCCGTCTGTCCCCTCTCTCTCTGTCCCCCCTCTCTCAATCCCCCCCCCCTCGGCACCCCCTCTTTCTGTCCCCCCTCTCTCTCTGTTCGCACTCTCTCTGTCCCACTCTCCGTCCCTCCCCTCTCTGTCCCCCCCTCTGTCCCCCTCTCCCTGTCACCCTTCTGTCTGTCCCCCACTCTCTGTTACCCTCCTCTCTGTCCCCATTCTCTCTGTTCACCCCCCCCTCTCTCTGATCCCCTCTCTCTGTCCCCCTCTCTCTGTTCCCCCTCTCTCTGTCCACACTCTCTCTCTTCCCCCTATCTTTACCCCCTCTCTGTTCCCCTCTCTCTGTTCCCCCCTCCGTCCCATCTCTCTCTGACACCCCCCTCTGTTCGCTACCTCTCTGTCCCGCTCTCCATCCCTCACCTCTCTGTTCCCCCGTCTGTCCCCTCTCTCTCTGTCCCCCTCTCTCTGTTCCCCCTCTCTCTTCCCCCCTCTCTCTATCCCCCCTCTCTGTCCCCTCTCTCTGTTACCCTCCTCTCTGTCCCCATTCTCTCTGTTCACCCCCCCCTCTCTCTGATCCCCTCTCTCTGTCCCCCTCTCTCTGTTCCCCCTCTCTCTGTGCACACTCTCTCTCTTCCCCCTCTCTTTACCCCCTCTCTCTCCCCACCTCTCCCCTACCTCCCTCCCCCCACTCTCTTTCCCCCCCTCTCTCTGTCCCCCCTCTCTGTACCCACGCTTGGTCACCCTCCTCTCTGTCCCCACTCTCTCTGTCACCCTCTCACTCTGTGCCTCCCTCTCCCTGTGTCCCCATTTCTCTGTCCACCCCTCTCTCTCTGTACACACCCTTTGTCCACCTCGCTCTGTCGCCCCCACTCTCTGCACCCTTCTCTCTGTCCCCTCTCTCTCTTCCCCCTATCTCTACCCCCCTCTCTATCCCCTATCACTCCACCCTCTCTCTCCCCCACTCTCTTGTCCACCTCTCTCTGTCCCACACTCTCTCTGCCCCCCCTCTCTCTCTGTCCCCCCCTCTCTCTGTCCACTCTCCCTCTCTGTCCCCCCTCTCTCTCTGCCCCCCTCCTCTGTCCCCCCCCTCTGTCCTCTCTCTCTGTCCCCCTCTGCCGCACTCTCTCTGTGACCCCCACTCTCTCTGTCCCCCACCTCTCTCTGTCTCTCCCGCTGTCTGTCTCCCTTTCTCGGTCCCCTCTCTCTCTGCACCTCCTTCTTTCTGTCCCCCCGCTCTCAATCCGCCCTATATGTCCACCTCTCTCTTTCCACACTCTCTCTATCCCCCTCTCTCTGTCCCCCTCTCTGTCCCCGTCTCTCTCTTCCCCCTCTATCCCCTCTCTCTCTGTCCCCTCTCTCTCTGTTTGACTTCTCTCTCTGTTCACCCTCTCTCTCTGTCCCCCTCTCCGTCCCTCCCCTCTCTGTCCCACCTCTCTCTGTCCCCCTATCTCTGTCACCCTCTCTCTGTCCCCTCTCTCTCTGTCCCCCTCTCCGTCCCTCCCCTCTCTGTCCCCCTCTCCGTCTCTCCCCTCTCTGCCCCCTTCTCTCTGTCCCCCCTCTCTCTATCCCCCCCTCTCTGTCCCCTTTCTATGTCCCCCTCTCTCTGCTCCCACCTCCGTCCCCTCTCTCTCTGCTCCCCCCTCCGTCCCCTCTCTCTCTGTCCCCCTCTCTCTCTGTCCCCCTCTCTCTGTTCGCCCTCTCTCTGTGCCCCTCCTCATCCCTCCCTTCTCTGTCCCACCTCTCTCTGTCACACTCCTCTCTGTTCCCATTCTCTCTGTCCACCCCTCTCTCTCTGTCCCCCTCTCTCTGTCACTCTCTCTCTGTCCCTCTCTTTCTGTCCCCCCACTCACTGTCCCCCTCTTTCTGTCCACCCTCTCTCTCTTCCGCCTCTCTATACCCCCCTCTCTCAACCCAGCTCTCCCCTACCTCGCTCCCCCCACTCTCTTGTCCCCCTCTCTCTCTGTCCCCTCCCTCTCCGTTCCCCCTCTCTCTGTCCCACCCTCTCTCTGTCCCGCCCGCTCTCTTTCCTCCTCTTTCTTTCCCCGCTCTCTCTGCCCCCCCTTTTTGTCCCCCTCTCTCTTCGCCCCCATCTCTCTGTCCACCCTCTCTCAATAGCCCCCCTCTCTCTGTCCCCACTCTCTCTGTGTCCCCCCACTCTGTACCCACCGCTCTGTCACCCTCCTCTCTGTCCCTACTCTCTCTGTCACCCTCTCACTCTGTCCCTCCCTCTCCCTCTGTCCCTCTCTGTCCCCACTCTCTCTGTGTCCCCCCACTCTGTACCCACCGCTCTGTCACCCTCCTCTCTGTCCCTACTCTCTCTGTCACCCTCTCACTCTGTCCCTCCCTCTCCCTCTGTCCCCATCTCTCTGTCCACCCCTCTCTCTCTGTTCCCCTCTCTCTGTTCCCCTCTCTCTGTCCCCCCACTCTCTGCACCCCTCTCTCTGTTCCCCTCTCTTCCCCCTCTCTCTACCCCTCTCTCTCTGCGCTGTCATTCCACCCTCTTTATCCCCCCACTCTCTTGTCCCCCTCTCTCTCTGACCGCCCCCTCTCTGTCCCCCTTCCATCTGTCCCCCCTCTCCCTGTCCCCTCTTTCTTTGCCCCTCCCTCTCTCTGTCCCCCTCTCTCCCTCTCCTTCCCCCCTCACTCTCATTCTCCCCTCTCTCTGGCACCCCCTCTCTCTGTCCCCCTCTCTCTGTCCCCACTCTCACTCTGTCACCCCTCTCTCTGCCCCACTCTCTGACCCCCTCTCCCTCCGTTCCCTCCTCTCTATCTCCCCCTTTCTCTGCCCCCCATCCCCCGCTCTCTGTCCCCCTCTCTCTGTCCCCCTCTCTTTGTTTCCCTCTCTCTGTCCCCACTCTCTCTGTCCCCTTCTCTCTTTGTCCCCCCTCTCTCTCTGTCCCCCTCCCGAATTGTCCCCCCACTCTCTGTACCCCCCTGTTCCCCTCTCTTTGTACACCTCTCTCTGTCCCCTCTGCCACCCTCTCTCTTTGAACCCACTCTCTCTGTCCCCCCACCTCTCTCTGTCTCTCCCGCTCTCTATCACCCTCTCTCGGTTCCCTCTCTTTCTGCCCCTCCTTCTGTCTGTCCCCCCACTCTCAGTTTGCCCCCTGTCCCCTTTTCTCTTTCCCCCTCTCTCTGTCCCTCCCTCTCTGTCCCCCTGTCCGTCCCTCTACTGCATCCCTGTCTCTCTGTCTCCCAACTCGTACTGTCCCTACTCTCTCTGTCCCCTCACTCTCTCTGTCCCCCCTTCTCCATCCCTCTCTCTCTGTCCCCCTCTCTGTCCCCATGCTCTCTCTGTCCCCCCCTCTCTGTGTACCCATCTCACTCTGTCCTCTCACTATTACTTCCCTCTCTGTCCCCCCGTCCCGCCCTCTGTCCCCCACTCTCTCCATCCCCCACTCTCTGTCCCCCTCTCTTTGTCCCCCACTCTCTGTCCCCCACTCTCTGTCCCCCTCTCTCTCACGTTCTCTCTTTCCCCGTCTCTCTCTGTCCCCCACTCTCTGTCCCCCCTCTCTCTCCCGTTCTCTCTGTCTTCAACTCTCTGTCCTTCTCTCTCTGTCCCCCTCTCTCTCTGTCCCCCACTCTGTCCCCACGCGCTCTCTGTCCCCCCTGTCTCTGTGGCCCCCTCTCACTCCCTCCTCTCTTTCAGTTCCCTCTCTGTTTTCCCGTCCCCCCCTCTGCCGCCCACTCTCTCCCCCGTCCCCCCTCTGTCCCCCACTCTCTCCATCCCCCACTCTCTGTCCTCCCTCTCTCCATCGCCCTCTCTCTGACCCCCTATCTCTGTCCCCTCTCTCTCTCCCCCAGTCTCTGTCCCCCTCTCTGTTCCCCCTCACTTTGTCCCCCTCTCTCTGTCCCCCCTCGCTCTCTCTATCCCCCTCTCTCTATCCCTCACTCTCTGACCCACCCTCTCTCTGTCCCCCCTCTCTCTGTCCCCCCTCTCTCTGTCCCCCTGACTCTGACCTCCCTCTCTCTGTCCCCCCCTTCTTCTGTCCCCCTCTCGGTCTCCTTCTCTCTCTCTCTGCATCCCCAATCTGTCCCCCCCCTCTATCCCCGTCTCTCTGTCCCCTTCACTCTCTGTCCCCCTTCTCCCTGTCCCCATTCTCTCTGTTCCCCCTCCCTCTGCCCCTATCTCTGTCCCCCATCTCCGTCCCTCCCCTCTCTGTCACACTCTCTCTGTCACACTCTCTCTGTACCCCCTCTCTCTGACCCCGCTCTCTGGCCCCCACTTCCCGCTTTCTTGGTCCCAGCCCTCTCTATGCACCCCCTCTCTCTGTCCCCTCACTCTCTCTGTTCCCCCCCTCTCTCTATCCCTCTCTCTCTGTCCCCCTCTCTCTCTGTTCCCCTCTCTGTCCCCCTCTCTCTGTGACCCGTCTCACTCCGTCCTCTCTCTATCACAACCCTCTCTGTACCCCCGTGCCTCCTCTGTCCCCCACTCTCTTCATCCCCCACTCTCTGTCACCCTCTCTCTGTCCCGCACTCTCTGTCCCCCACTCTCTGTCTCCCTCTCTCTATCCCCCTGCTCTCTGTCTCCCCTCTCTCGCCCGTTCTCTCTGTCCCCTCTCTCTCTGTCCCCCTCTCTTTGTCCCCCTCTCTCTGTGCCCCCTCTCTCTCTGTCCCTCTATCTCTGTCCACCTCTCTCTGTCCTCCTCTCTCTGTACCCCCTCTCTCTCTCTGTCCCCCATCTCTGTCCACCTCTCTCTCTGTCCCCCTCTCTGTCCCCACGTGTCTCTGTCCCACCGTCTCTGTGTCCCCCTCTCACTCCCTCCTCTCTCTGTCACCTCCCTCTCTGTCTACCAGTTGCCCCCTCTGTCCCCTCTCTCTCTGTCCCCCTCTCTTTGTCCCCCTCTCTCTGTACCCCCACTCTCTCCAACCCCCACTGTCTGTCCCCCTCTCTCTGTCCCCCACTCTCTGTCCCCCCTCTCTCTGTCCCTCACTCTCTGTCCCCCTCGCTGTTCCCCGACTCTTTGTCCCCCTCTCTCTGTCCCCCCTCTGACCCGTCTCTGTCCCCCTCTCTCTGTGCCCTGTCTCTGTCCCCCACTCTCTGTACCCAACTCTCTGTACCCCACTCTCTGTCTTCCTCTCTCTGTTCCCCCTCTCTTTGTCCCCCTCTCTCTGTCCCCCTCTCTCTGTCTCCCACTCTCTGACCCCTCTCTATACACCCCTCTCTCTCCCCATCTTCCCCCTACCTCGCTCCCCCCACTCTCTTGTCCCCCTCTCTCTTTGTTCCCTCCCTCTCTGTCCCCCCTCTCTCTGTCCCACCTCACTCTGTCCCACCTCACTCTGTCCGTCCCCTCTGTCCCAGTCTCTCTTTCCTCCTCTTTCTTTCCCCCGCTCTCTCTGCCCCCCTCTTTCTGTCCCCCTCTCTCTTCGTCCCCATCTCCCTGTCCCCCTCTCTCAATATCCCCCCCTCTCTCTGTCCCCACTCTCTCTCTGTCCTCTTCTCTCTGTCCCCCCCCGCTCTGTCACCCTTCACTCTGTCCCCAATCTCTCTGTCACCCTCTCACTCTGTCCCTCCCTCTCCCTCTGTCCCCATCTCTCTGTCCACCCTCTCTCTGTACCCCTTTCTCTGTCCCCCTCTCTCTCTTCCCCCTCTCACTACCCCTTCTCTCCCCTATCACTCAACCCTCTCTCTCCCCCCACTCTCTTGTCCCCACTCTCTTGCCCCCCCCTTCTCTGTCCACCGCTCTCTCTGACTCCCTCTCTCACTCTGACCGCCCCCTCTCTGTCCCCTTCTCTCCGTCCCCCCTCTCTCTGTAATCTCTTTCTTTGCCCCTCCCTCTCTCTGTCCCCCTCGCTCTCTATCCATCCCCCCTCTCTCTCTTTCTCCCCTCTCTCTGGCACCCCCTCTCTCTGTCCCCAATCTCTCTCTGTCCCCACTCTCTTTCTGTCACCCCTCTCTCTTCCCCCTCTGCCCCCCTCTCTCTGACCCCCTCTCCCTCTGTTCCCTCCTCTCACTGTCCCCCTTTCTCTTCCCCCCAGTCACCCCGCTCTCTGTCCCTCTCTCTCTGTCCCCCTCTCTCTGTCCCCACTCTCTCTGTCCCCCCAACTCTCTCTGTCTCTCCCGCTCTCTGTCCCCCTCTCTCGGTCCCCTCTCTCTCTGACCCTCCTTCTCTCTGTCCCTCCGCTCTCAGTCCGCCACCTCTGTCCCCTTCTCTATTTCCCCCTCTCTCTGTCCCACCTCTCTCCGTTCCCCTGACCCCTTCTACTGCGCCCCCGTCTCTCTGTCTCCCCAATCTCTTACTGTCCCCACTCTCTCTGCTCCCCTCTCTGTCTCCCCTTCTCCCTGTACCCTCCTCTGTTCCCCCCTCTCTGTCCCCCCTCTCTCTGTACCACCTCTCGCTGTCCTCCCTCTTTCTCTGTCCTCCTCTCTCTCTGTCCCCCTCTCTCTATCCTCCCTTCTTTCTGTCCCCCTCTCTCAGCCCCCCTCTCTGTCCCCCCCTTCTCGGTCCCAGCCCTCTCTCTGTTCCCCCCTCTCTGTCCCAATCTCAGTCCCCCTCTCTATCTCTGTCCTCCCCCCTCTCTGTATCTCGCGCTATCTGTCCCCTCTCTCGGAACCCTCTCTTCCTGTCCCCCTTCTCTCTGTCCCCCTTCTCTCTGTCCCCCCACTCTCAGTCCGCACCCTCTCTCCCCGTCTCTCTTTACACCTCTCTCTGCCCCCCTCTATCTGTCCCCCTCTCTCTGTCCCCCGGTTTCTCTGTCCCCTTCACTCTCTTTCCCCCTTCTCCCTGTCCCCATTCTCTCTGTTCCCCCCTCTCTCTGCCCCCATCTCTGTCCCTCCCAGCTCTGTCCCTCCCCTCTCCGCCCCCTCCTCTCTGTCCCCCCTCTCTCTGACCTCTCTCTCTGTTCCCCACCCCGTCCCGCCTTCTCGTTCCCAGCCCTCTCTATGTACCACCCTCTTTCTGTCTCCCCACTCTCTCTGTCCCCCCCTCTATATCCCTCTCTCACTCTGTCCCTCTTTCTGTCCCCCCGCCACCCCGTCCCCCACTCTCTCCATTCCCCACTCTCTGTCTCCCACTCTCTGTCCCCCTCTCTCTGTTCCCCACTCTCTGTCTCCCTCTCTCTATCCCCCTGCTCTCTGTCCCCCCTCTCTGTCCCTCTCTCTCTGTCCCCCTCTCTCTATCCGCCTCTCTCTGTCACCCTCTCTCTGTTGCCCTCTCTCTGTCCCCCTCTCTTTCCCGTTCTCTTTGTCCCCCTTTCTCTCTGTCCTCCTCTCTTTGTCCCCCTCTCTCTGTCCCCCTCTCTCTGTCCCTCTCTCTCTGTCCCCTCTCTCTGTCCTCATCTCTCTTTCCCCCCTCTCTGTGTCCCCCACTCACTCCCTCCTCTCATTGTCACCTCCCTCTCTGTCCCCCCGTCCGCCCCCATCCCCACTATCTCTATCCCCCACTCTCTGACCCCCCTCTGTCCCCCAGTCTCTCCATCCCCCACTCACTGTCCCCCACTCTCTTCGTCCCCCAGTCTCTGTCCCCCTCTCTCTATCCCCCACTCTCAGGCCCACCTCTCTGTTCCCCCGCTCTTTGTCCCAATCTCTCTGTGTCCCCCTCTCTCTGTTCCCCCTCTCTCTCTGTCCCCCTCTCTCTGTCCCCCACTCTCTGACCCCTCTCTCATTATGTCCTCCCCTATTTCTCTCTCTCTTCTTCACCTTAGTTCTCCCTTGACTCGCGTTCTCTCTGTCTCACCCTGCTCCTTCACTCTCTCTCCACTTGTCTCACTCTCGATCCCCCTACCTCAGTCTCTCTTTCTCCCCACCTCCCTCTGTTTCTCTCTGACTAAATCTCTTTCGCTCCTGCCCCCCAACCCCCACCATCTCTGATGCAATCTGTCTCCCTGCCGCGTCTCTCTCCCTCTGATCCAGAGATTGGGGAGGTGGGTAGTCCCCATGAAACAACTGAAATCCTGTCACACTCACGACAGGAAATGGGGAGTCCAGGTTGGAGTGGGGGGGGGGTAACAGAGGGAGTTAAACCCAGCTCCTGAGCTCAGGGCGCGGTGCCCTCCCATTCCTTGAGGCCCAGGACTTGGGGCTGAGTCTGTCTCTCTCCAGCTCAGCTTCTCCAACACAAAGACACACAACAACATCGGTCACTCTGCTGCTCGGCACGCTTTAATCAACATTTTTATTGGTTACAAATGGAAGTGATGGATACAGTCAGTGGGATGGTGCCTGTTCTAACTGGCCCCTGAGTTGTGAGAAACATTGAACTGTTTCCCTGTAACCCCCCTGTGGGATAAGGATGGACAAACCAGCGCTACCCTCAGTCTGTTAACATAGCGACAGGCTGGTCCATCGCTGAAACACTGAACTGAAATGAGAAAATCCCGGATGGTGTGATTAATGAGGGAATTTGATGGATGGATGGATTTGGGTGAAGGGATATTTCAGCACATTCTTCAGCTGCTGCCTGAACTTAGTCTGGGTCACGGCATAAATCGCGGTGTTTGTGCAGCAACTGAGGAGCTGCAGCATGAAGCCAAATTCCTGCACAAAGTCATGGAGATACACAGAGTAATACCCAATCCACCACATCCGTCTCCATATCGAATACAGCATTAACGTTGACCATAACAGGATGAAATTGGCCGAGATCACAAACAGTAAAATGATGGATTTTTTTCGGTTTCTCATTTCAGTGTCAGACTGAGCGTCCCCATTGGTGTGAGCGCGGAGTCTCCTGCGGGCTCTGCTGGTCACTAAAATGTGTCTGACGGTGAGAACATTGAGCAGCAGAATCAGGAGAAATGGGACACACGGGGTTAGAATGTGGTGGAGGAACTCGATTGTGACCCAGACACTGGAGGATATAACAGCGTCTGTTACCTCACAAAACCAGGGGGAGTTCCCCAGCCGATACTGAGCCGTGAGAATAAAATACCAGGAAATGTTCTTCAAACAGCTCAGCACAGTCATTGCTCCCAGAACCACAGCCGCCGTTTTCTCGCTGCAATATTTACTTTTCAGCTTCTGGCAACAAATGGCCACAAACCGATCAAAGGTGAAAGTGATGGTGAACCAGACAGAGCAGTCAGTGGCTGCATAAAGCAGGACGGCGTGGATATTACACACGGGGACGGAGTCCCTCAGGAAATAAAACTGTTCCTTATAAACAATGGGAATGTGTCTCAGGATGAGGTCGAGGATAATGACCAGGAGATCCGCCGCTGCCATGGCCCCCAGGTAACGTCTGACACATGGAGACAATCCACAATCTTTATAAAGCAGGACGTAGATGGTCACTACGTTAACTGTGAGGAAGGAAAACAAACCCATTATCCATCAGCCTGGAGGCAAAGGGACCTGTTTGATCGGGGACCCAGTGAGATTTTCAAATGTGTCCCTGTATTCAGGGATTTATTAAAATAATTGGAGCTGGAATAACAAATGGGAAGGTCGGAATTACTGACAAAAATGTGACATAAACCACAAGAAACCCTCCCTCCCCAAACACACAGAGGCACATCCATAAGGACAGATGGTTTCTAGAACATTCCCACACTCTCGATCACTCGAGAACAGACACAGGTCACTCATTCCCAGTTCCTAATACGGAGGATGGAAACGTTGCTGTCCTGAAGGATTCTCTCCCAGTTTCCTGAAGACAAACGGAGTTTGGGAATTCCTGTATTTTGTTCTAAATTGTGGTCGATCCTGTGTCGTGATGAAATGTAAACGCAGGGAAAATGAATTCACCCCTTTAACTGCCTGAGGGCCCTTCGGAACAGTGTCTCCTTCTCCCTGGAACGGGATCTCTTCCCTCGGGATCTTATCGTTTGTTCAATTCACTGACGTCCAGCCGTTCACAAACAATGTCAGGGACAGAACGTTCCGGGGAATGTCAGTTATAGAATGTTGGGGACAGAACGTTCCCAGGAATTCCTTGACCTGTCCATGACCTTTACCCCTATCCACCCCACCAACATGATGTACTGTGCAAAGGCCACATATCCATCCAACAAGGGGAGCTGCACTGACCACATCATTGCATTCTCTATAAACCGCAGATAGTCTGACCAGCACAACAGGATGTGCAGTGATCGCCCGTGAATTAATCTGTAACCCAGGAGCAGTTACCCTCCCGGCATGTAGGACTGTGTACCCTACCCCAGTACATTGATCTGTAACCCAGGAGCAGTTACCCTCCCAGCATGTAGGACTGTGTACCCTACCCCAGTACATTGATCTGTAAACCCGGAGCAGTTACCCTTCCTGCATGTAGGTCTGTGTACCCCATCCCAGTACATTGATCTGTAAACCAGGAGCAGTTACCCTCCCAGCATGTAGGACTGTGTTCACCACCCCAGTGCAATGCTCAGTAACACTGTGTGAGATCCCTGCCCAGTGTGGGGAAACTTGCAGCCCGGGCTGGAAGTGACAGGATGTGCAGCTCCCATCCATTTACAGCTCCATAATCTCCTTTGTGCCCTAAAAAGGGGGTGCTGTGGGTATGAACCTCACTGCCAGAGAGAGATGGTGGGGGAATCAGTTTAAATATCACCAGATGGGAGGGGTTTGGGGTATAGACAGAGAGGGGAAGACTGAGAGACAGTATCATGGAAGGATGTGTTCCCAGGTTGCAGAATGCTGAAATGTAGACACTTCGATAGCATCCTGTAACATGAGCCTGTCTTCCCAGGAAAGATGGGAAAAAAGGATTTTGGTGTGAGGTCAGATGAAACAACAGCTGCTGTGTGGTTTTGAACTTACGTTTGTGTAATTTTAATAAGTGTCTTTTTGAAACAGTACATTTCTGTAAAGTTGGAGCCGGCTAATAAGCAATAAGAGAAAGGGGTCTCAGAGTTGTGAATAGTTTATGTAAAATGTTCAGTTTCAGAGTAGGAAAAAAATGATGTTTTTATTTAAACAGTGGAATTTGGGAGTTCTCTGTCACTCATATTTTAACAGTTTACAAGGCAAATTGAGCATTTCTTTATGTTTAGTTTATATTACCAGATGAGCTCAATGTTGTGTCCTAACAATTGCTGTGTGTATCTGTGTGTTTGTGTGTGGGGCAGGTCTGGCAGTCCCTGTGGTGCTTAAAGTGATACAATGCCACCCTCTGCTGGCCTCCACAGGCCACTGCACAGACATTGGCAGAGGGTGAAAACGAACAGGGATTCATTCAGTGATGGGGAGGGAGAGGGTAGCTGCTCACCGCACCATCCAAACTGATGTCTTATCTATGGACTGATCTAAATGTCCTTTAAATGTTGTAACTGTTCCTGCTTTCACCGCTTCCTCTGGAAGTTCATTCCACACACAAGCCGGCTTCTGTCTAAAATATTTACCTCTCATGACTTTTCTAAATCTTTTTCCTCGAACCTTAAAATATCCCTCAGTTTTGAATCCCCAACTCTAGGGAAAAGACATCAGCCCTCCCTTCAGCTTCTCTGTACCCCTTCTCTGTATTTTATAAACCTCTGTAAAGTTACTGCTTAATCTCATATTCTTCAGTGAAAAAAGTCCCAGTCTACCCAGCCTCTCCTGAGAGCTCAATCCCTCCTTTTCCAGCAACATCCAGGTTAATCTCTTCTGAACCCTCTCCAGCTTAATAATATCAAGGTCAGTAATATCAAAGTGAATAGTCAAGGTATTTTCTTAGGGTACGGGGAGTCCAAAACCAGAGGACATAGGCTTAAGGTGAGAGGGGAAACATTTAAAAGTGACCTAAGGGGCAGCTGTTTCACGCAGACGGGGGTGTGCCTATGGAATGGGCGGGCAGGGTGACCAGACTGGACACAGTATTCCAGAAGGGGTCTCACCAATGTCCTGTACATCCTCAACATGACGTCCCAATTCCGATACTCAAAGTTCTGTCCTATGAAGACCAGTGTGTTAAACAGCTTCTTAACCACACTATCTATATGAGATGCAAATTTTAAAGAATTAAACCTCACGGCCTAGGTTTCTGTTCTACAGCACTGCAAAAGGCCCTGCTTTTAATTTATAGGTCGTGTTCTTGTTTGATTTACCAAATCCAATCCCTCGCATTAATCCAAACTAAACTCATCCGCCACCCCTCAGCCCAGTGAGTGATATTACTGCCACCTCACCGTACCCCTTCAATTTTAAAATGCCCATCCCTCTCCAGGAGGCCTACACACTCCGGCCTTGATTTTCACAAAGACCCTGAGCTTGGTTTGCCTTGTGTGGTTAGGGGGAGGAGGGACAGATTGCAGACACAGTCAGTGGGGAGGAGAGGCTGGACAGTAATCAGCAGCCTAGTATCATTTCATGGTTTTAGGAAAAGGGGAGTCGCACGTGAGAGTTGGGTAAGAGTGATCGGTGTTTTGGGATCAGAAATTAAACTCTTCCTTCGTCTCTGGTGTTCAGTAATAAATATCTATTTGAGACCCTTCATTGGGCAGAGTGTGAGTGCAAGGTTTCTTTCCTTAATAATGCAGACGTCAGATAATAGCAATTAAAGATGGTCATAGTTAATTTCGCTAGCATAGCATATACACTCAATATCCTACAGTTGAGACAAATATCTTGCATTTGTTTAATAATACAAAGTGTTTTTTGTAATTCAGTAATGGCAACCTGATTATAATCATCCACACCGAGCTGAAAGTGGGCACTTAAAATATGACCCAAAATCTGGGTATGGTAGTTGTATTGGGTATTGTCCCTGTCTCTGAGCCAAAGCTCTGGATTTGATTCCAATTCCTGAACTTGTGTGGTAGTGTTACTAGCTCTGGACTGGAAGGCCTGGATTCAAGTCCTGTCTGCTGCAGAGGTATGCCCCAGCATGTCAGGACAGTCTGATGAACAAACACACAGGAAAATAATGTTACAGCTTTGTGGGTATTGCTGAGTGATGCTAGGGGGAGGTGGCAGTAATATCACACACTGGGCTGAGGAGTGGCAGATGGAGTTTAGTTTGCATTAATGAGAGGCATTGGATTTGGTAAATCAAACAAGAACAGGCCCTATACAATTAAAAGCTGGGCCTTTGGCAGTGCTGTAGTACAGAAAACCTAGGGCCGTCAGGTTTAATTCTTTAAAATTTACATCTCATATTGATAGTGTGGTTAAGAAAGTGTTTAACACACTTGTCTTCATTGGTCAGACATTTGAGTATCGGAATTGGGACGTCAATGTTGAGGTTGTACAGGACATTGGTGAGACCTCTTCTGGGCACAAAGGTCTCGGTGTAAAGCCCACAGAAGTGTCTTAGAATACATCTGAACAAACTGATTAAAATGGATTTAGAATTGTGACTTGATGGAGAAGGAAGAGGTGTCAGTATTGAATTTCAGAAGTTAGGCCCGGGATGAGTGAAAGTCCAGCCATTCGTGTTGATTGGAGTCAGATTTCGCAGCAGGAAAGGTTTATAAAATCAGAATGGTCATGGATAGGGGGAGTAGTCAGGGTTTTTTTTCCCCAGGTTGGGGCGTCCAAAACTAGAGGGCATTGGTGGAAAGTGAGAGGGGAAAGGTTTTGATGAGGCCGAAAGGGCCCCTTTTCACACAGAGGGTGGTGTGCGTATGGAATGAGCTGCCAGAGGAAATGGTGGAGGGTGGTACAACTACAGCATGTAAAAGGCATCTGGTTGCTGACAGACCTGCCAAGATTTTCCAGCAATTTCTGTATTTTTTGAAAAAAATGCATTCATTTTAACACAGGTATTCTGAATAAATTAAACATTTTTATTTTTTAATGACACAGGGACATATAAATATATCTTCAAATTGACCAAGACCATTTTCTGCTCAGGGTATGGCTCTGTGTATGACAGCAGCAATAATGCACCTACATGGAACAGGGAATGAGATGGAGACATAGTTTGGACAATGTACAAGGAGACCTCACATGGTCCAGTTTGGGAGAGGATGACATTACTGTGTGATTCAACACAGAGAGGGAGAAAATGTAATCTGCCTGAGAAGGAATGGCCTATTACACTCTCTCTCCTTCATTGTTCCTCATCACAGCAATGTGTGTGAGCTAAAAAAATCTCTGAAATCATCGTTGCCATTCGTATTTTGATGGAATCCCTACAGTGCTGAAACAGGCCCTTTGGCCCAACAAGTCCATACCAACTTTCCCAACATTTACCCCTGACTAATGCATCTAACCTAGAAATCCCTGAACACTACAGACAATTTAGCGTGACCAATCCAACGAACCTACACAGTTTGTGGTAGGAAACTGGATCACCCATTAGAAGCTCATACAGATAAGGGGAGAATGTGCAAACTCCACACAGACAGTCACCCAAGGCTGGAATCAAACCCAAGTCCCTGGTGCTGTGAGGTAGCAGTGCTAACCACCGTGCTACCCTTTGGATGATCCCTAACCAGAATTCACCGGAATCTACTCACTGCCTAAAACAAAGGGAATTCAGCCAAATCCAACTCTCCCAGGATGAAATCCCATTGCTAGCAGCTTGTGTGAGTACAATATCTACAGAAGCAGAATAACGTTTTGGCCAATCATGCAATTTTCCTTTATCACGTGTTCCAATAAAATCTGGACAAAGTTCTTTCAAGTTAAAGTTGCAGAGATTTTGTGTGTGTGTGTCTCAGTGTTTTAAACAGGGAAATATTGATAATATAATTGCAATACCCAAACAGTTTGCCATTCATCTTTCCACCATAGTTTGAGTAACATTGCTCTGGATCATAAACGTGTCGTTTTAGCAGATTAAAGAAACTAGCCTGACTTGTCCTAAAACTGACCCTGACTCAGTCTGAGACAAATATCTTTGGCCATATCACCGAACTGGTTACATTTAGAATTTGTTATGAGCAGTGGAGGAGTGGGACTAGAAAAGGAAACAGTGACCCCAAAAGCCGGGGAACTATAGACCGGTGAGCCTGATGTCAGTGGTGGGTAAGTTGTTGGAGGGGATTCTGAGGGATAGCATTGACATACATTTGGGAAGGCAAGGGCTGATCGGGGTAGACAACGTGGCTTTCTGCATGGGAAATGACGTCTCATTAATTTGGTTGAGTTTTTTGAAGAGATAACAAAGAAGATTGATGAAGACAGTTTGGTAGACATTGTCTATATGGACTTCAGCAAGGTGTTCATTTAAAGAACAAAGAAAATTTACAGCCCAGGAACAGACCCTTCGCCCTCCATGCCTGAGCCGATCCAAATGTACTGTCTAAATCTGTCAGTCAATTCCTAAGCATATGTATCCCTCTGCTCCGCACCTACTCATGCATCTGTCCAGATGCATCTTAAATGAATCTACCATGCCTGCCTCTGCCACCTCTGCTAGCGTTCCAAATGCCCACCACCCTCTGTGTGAAGTACTTACTGCGTGTATCCTCCTTAAACTTTCCACCACTCACTTTGAAAGCACAACCTCTCGTTATTGAATCCTTCACCCTGGGAAAAAGCCCGTCTCTATCCACCCTGTCTATACCCTTCATGATTTTGTAAACCTCAATCAGGTCCCCCCTCAATCTCCTTTTATCTAGTGAAATTAAACCGAACTTGCTCAGCCTCTCTTCATAGCTGGTATTTCATTCTGATTGTTAGACAGATGAGTAAGGTTTGGTCACAACAGATACAGAGGAAGCTAGTCACAATTGGCTTGAAGGAAGAGGGATATTTTTCAGACTGGAGGCTTGTGAGCAGCAGTGTGCTGCAAGAATCAGTACTGAGTTCACTGCATTTCATCATTTATGTAAAGGATTTAGATGTGAATATAGGGGCCATAGTTAGTAAGTTTACAGATGACATCAGGAAGGTGGTGTAGTAGATTATCTCAGAGTACAACTAGACCACAATTAGATGGGACAAAGGGGCAAGGAGTGACAGATGAAGTTTAATTTAGATAAATACGAAGTTTTGTATTTTGTGAACGCACACCAGGGCAGGAATTATACAGTTAATGATAAGGTCCTGGGGTGTGTTGTAAAACAAAGGGGTACTACAGGTATATTGTTCCTTGAATGTGGACTCGCAGGTAGACAGAGTGGTGCAGAACACATTTGGCACATTTGTCTTAATCAGTCAGAGCATTGGGTAGAGGAGATGTGGTGGGATGTTGTATCTGTACAGGATGTTGTGAGGCCACTTTAAGAATACTGCGTACAACTCGGTTTTCTGCAGAAATAACTTACCCGGATATTCCAGGACTGGAGGTTTGAGATTTAGTGAGAGGTTGATTAGGTTGAGGTGCTTTCTCCTGGAGTGTCAGAGGCTGAAGGGTGACATTATAGAGGTTTATAAAACCATCAGGGGCATGGATATTCTGAACAGCCATGTTCTGCTCTCCAGGGTAGGGGAGTCCAGAACAAGAGGGCATAGGTTGAAGGGGAGAGGGCGAATGATTTAGAAGGGAGCTGAAGATAAATGTTTCACACAGAGAGTGGTGTGTGTACAGAAAGTGCTGTCAGAGGAAGTGCTGAAGGCGATTACAATCGCACATTTAAAAAGTATCTGAAAGAGGAGAGATATATACCAAATGCTGGCAAATGGGACTGGATCAGATTTGATATCTGATCGGAATGAACAGATTGGACTAACGGGTCTGTTTCCATTCTGCATGACTGTCTGATTCTATAAGAAGGATGTTGAATAATTCTGAAAGGACCTTTCAAGTGGGAATTCTCTTCACTGGAAGGTTATCGTGCCTCTATGTTCACATTGATTGAAAGCTGCGTTAGGTAAATATTTGACAGAGAAGTGAGTCATGCACAATGGGACGCAGACAGGAAAGTGGGGCTGAGACCACAACCTGATCGGCTACAATTTTAGTGCCAGGTGGAGAAGGCTCAAAGTATCTAATGACCCACTCCTGCTCCTCAGTCCCATGTTCCTGTGTTCCATTCAGCCCATCAAACCTGCTAGACAGGAACAGTTGGAGGCCACTTACTCCTATAATCTGGTGCACAGAAACAGAGGAGACCATTCAGTCTCTCAATACTGTCCCACACGGTTTGAAGTGATTTGGGAAAAGTAATTGGAAAACCCAGGCACGGGTATGAAAGAGGCCCCTCATCTCTCTTCACAGAGCTTCCCCTCTCTGCAACTTGTGCTTCATTTGTTGGTCATGTTTAGACCCAGATTCACTGTGAATACAGCCCATATACCTCAACCAGAGTTGGCTCACAAATTCCTCTGGTCTCCTGGCTGCAATATTCAGTAATTGCACATTCATGAAAATAACACCCACTAACTTTCCAATAACAGAATGTGAGAACATCAGAAACAGGGGCATATTGTTCACCTCCCCAAATCTGCCTTGCCCTTCACTAAGATCATGGCTGATCTGCTCTCGGTCTCAAATCCTCTTTCAAACCCAATTCCTCATAGACCTCAACTCTCTGTCAGGTCAATATCCATCTACCTCCTCTCCAAATACTTTCAGTCATCTCGCTCCCCGAACACTCTTGAGAACAGAAATCCTGACATTCAATCCCACCTGTTTGAAGAAAACACTTGCTGCTCCTATATCATGGTTTATTGATATGAACAAAAGAGGTTGAGACAAGGGTTCAGGTAAAAATGACTGGCCCTGATATCAAGGCAGTGGTTGCCTTTTATTGACATCAAGGATCTTAACAAAACTGAACTTAATGGGAATCAGAGTAACCTCTCCAGTGTTTGGGGTCAAACATGGCACAAAGGAAGATGGTCATCATCTCAGTCCTGGGTCAGCTCGGTGGGACATCCTCAGGGTAGCTTCCTCTTCACAAACAGCTTCAACTGCTTCATCAATGTCTCCCCACCCCCACCTTCCCCACCATAAGATCAGAAGTGGGGATGGTCACCGAAGATGCCACAATGTTCAGAACATTTTGTTCCCCCCTCAGCTCCTGAGCTGGTCTGTGTCCATGTGCAGCAAGACCCAGACTCCATTGAGACTTGTGCTGTTAAATGGTCCGTAACATTCATCTACCAGCACTGCCCGACACTGCACATTGCCACAGTAAAACAAGAGTTCATTCAGCACCTCACGCTGGTTTCACAGGAATTTGAGGAAGTCGTTCAGCCCATTGACGCTATTGGAGAAGAACAGGGACAGCCCATTCAGTGCCTTCAGCCTATTACTCAGGAAGAGAAGGAGTCCAGTGTGATGGACCACACCAGAGCCCCTCGAAAATATTTGAAGGCGGTCACCTAGACTCTATATTTTTTTTATTTTAAAGGGAATATAAAGTGACTGTTCCAGATGCAATGTGACAGGTCAAACTACTCAGTGTGAAGCTAAACACTATTTATTGAAACGGAAAAGATAAAATGAAAGCAAAGAAAGAGGAATTTAGAAAATCATAATTCCATTAGACAAGTTAGCATAGTAACAAATCTAGGAACTATTACTAATGAACTGTACCAATATAGGAAAATCCCAAAAACACAGCCCCTTGCAGAAAGAAAAATTCAGACACAGATTGTCACAAACATTTCTCTAATACAGGAATTAAAAACAGCACCAAGAGAAAATTCAGAGAGAGTAGCACCCAGGAGATAGTCACTGAAGATTCCAACTCTGTGCAGACCCCAATAGTTTCTGATACTACTGAGAAACCAAAACCCAGAGATCGTAATTTGTGAGAGCTGGCCACACCCTTTCAGGCTGCATTAAAATAAACCCAAGGCCTCCCTTGCTGTTTACTCAGTGATCTTAACTAGCCAGTTTGGTAACGATCATTCAATCTCTCTCTGAAAAGAAACCAGGACAAAATAACCTCTCTAAGCCTGCAGCATCATCACACTTGTCAGTACATCGAGCTGTCAAACAGGAACCGGGGTAACCCAATCAGGCCCTTGGTCCTGTCCAATCGGAAGAGGAAGAAGCCATTCAAACCCTTGAGTCTCTTACACAGGAACAGGAGGAGGCCATTCAGCCCCTAAAGCCACTTGCACAGCAACAGGATGAGGCCATTCAACTCCTTCAGTCTCTTACACAGAAACAGAAGGAGGGCATTCCCCCCTCAACGCACTTGCAAAGGGACAGAATGAGGTAATTGATACTGATTCCTGATGAATGGCTTATGCCCAAAACGTGGATTCTCCTGCTCCTCGGAGCTGCCTGACCATCTGTGCTTTTCCAGCAATCTACTGTCTACTACAATCTCCAGCATCGACAGTCCTCACTGTCTCCAGATTGATGCTCCAACATGATGAACAAGTGGAGCAGATGCACATTAGTGCACAGACAGACTGCTCCACGTTGTTCCTCCTGGCTCCGTTGCTCATGATAAACACGTTGGACTTTAACGTGGTTTTCTAATGTTGAGGAGGGAAGCCATATGCTTTGTGTGAAGTCTCAAGAAGGCACCTTCCATCTCCGAGAAGCCAGCCTGGTGTTCTCTATGTATGGCGGAAGCTGGTGGGAACGGCTACCTGTTTCAGATCGAAGGTATTGTGGCTGATGTTGGGGATTGTGAACAACATAGCGTTCAGTACAGGGTTCACATGCCAACAGCACAATAACATGGGGAGAGTTAATTTAGGCATATAAACTGTTAGGAAAGTCACTTTAGACTGATGAATCGACTCTCTGTGTTCAAATAATGCTGATCTTTCTCATGTTGATCTTGTTGAGTGCTTGTCTTGTGCAGTGTATCCTGTATGCCTTACTCTGTCGAAGTCTATTTCCAGCCTATGATCTGTCTGGCCATGCTTACTATGACCTGGCTCCACTGCTCATAAATAAAATGTTTCCCTGTACTGAGTACACGTGGCAATAAATCAGATCAATCAATCCTGAGTAAAGTATGGAATTTCTCACCCTATCAATGTGTCTTTTGGAAATATACCTGCTACACCTCGTGTTTCAGCATCACCATTTCAGATTTTACAGCTCTGCAGATTAAATTCTCAGGTTCTTCACTCTACCCTCATGATACCACCATCTGTATCTGTGGTAAGGAGATCATTCCTTACAAAGGAGATCAAATCTTTAGAGAGCGCCCCAAATGCTCTCTCAGCAAGGCTCTACAACAGCAGGAAGATGGCTTTACTTATGTACTCGAATTATCTTACATTGATGGACAGCATACCATTGACTGCACCCATTACGTACACAGGGTTTGAGTCAGAGTAGTCAGCATAGACATGTGAGTGGGAGATCATGCTTCCCAACTTTGTTAGAGTTCTTTGATGAAGTGACCAAGAAGTTTTACGAGGACAGAGCTGTAAATTTAGTCTCTCTGGATTTCAGTAAGGCCTATGATAAGGTTCCACATGGCAGGCTGCTCTGGAAGGTTCCATCACGTGGAATGCTGGGGGAACTGTCCAATCGGATACACAGTTGGGTTGATGGTCGGAAGCAGAGGGTTTAGTGTAAGGATGATGGTCAGACTGAAGGCTGTGTGCATTGCTGTTTGTTATCTATGATTTGGTTCAGAATGTACAAGGCATGATTAGTAAGTTTGCAGATGACACTAAAATAAGTGGTAGCGTGATCAGTGAGGAAATTTATCAGAAATTGCAGCAGGACCTTAATCAGGTGGGGAAGCGGGCTGAGAAATGGCAAATGGAATTTCATATAGATGTGTGAGTTCTTGCATTTTGGAAACTCAAATCAAGGTAGGAGTTTCACGGTGAATGGGAGGGTCTTAAGAGGTGCAGTGGGCAGAGGGACCTTGGTTTTCACGGGCATGGTTCTCTAAGAGTAAAGTCACAGGTAGACAGGGCAGTGAAGAAGGCTTTTGGCACAATGGCCTTCATCACGCAGGACATTGAGGATAGAAGTTGGGAAGTTGTGTTGCAGTTACACAGGACTTCGGTAAGGCCACACTTGGAGTATTGTATTAAGTTTTTGTAACCTTTTATAGGGAGGATGTTATGAAATTAGAAAGAGTGCAGAAGAAATTTACAAAGACGTTGCCAAGACCCAATGGCCTGAGTTATAGGGAGAGGTTGGACAAGCTAGGACCTTTTCTTTAGCGTGTAAGAGACTGAGGGAGTCCTTATAGAGCTGTATAAATTCATGAGGGGTATGGATAGGGGTAATGCTCTCAGTCTTTTTCCAAGGTGTAGAGAATCGAGGATTAGAGGGGATCAGATTAAGGTTAGAGGGGAAGGAATAAAAGGGAACCTGAGTGGTCACTTCTTTACACAGAGGGCTGGTACATGGATGAGCTGCCAGCAGATGTGGTTGGTGGTGGGGCGGGTGGGGGGGGTGGTGTACGTTAACAACATTTCAATGCATTTGGATAAATATGTCGATAGGAAAGGACTGGAAGGATATGGGCCAACTGCAGGGAAATGGGGCTAACGTGGATGGATATTTACAAGGTGAAGATGGACCCCTCTGTTAATTAAAACCAAACACCCAGAAAAGCTCGTCTCACCTCGTAATCTGTTAAAATATGAGTGACACAGATCTCCTATATTCCACTATTTAAACAAAAATTAACAAGTTTGTTTCTTAACTTTAATAGTGAACACTAAACAACAACTATTGACAAATACAAGCCCCTCTTTTCCTAGCTACTTAATATCTGACTCCAACTCTGTAAATATATGCTGTTCCAACAGCGCACATATTAAACATTACAATCTCAAGACCACACAGTCTCTATCTTCCCCGCTGTGCTCACTCTTCCAGCTGCTGATCTCCCTGGGTCATTTTCTTTAATTGCAAGTAGGTTTAGATGAACATGTAACTTTGAGAGAGAGTGTTTGAGATGGCCAGTTAGCACTCCTGCTCTACAGCAGTTACTCTGCTGTTGGATGGCAGTAGCTCTCCCTCTAGTGTTCAAAATGCTGGGTATGCATACTCCCCATGATATAGTAATTCTCATAATTTGGTTGCTTACCAGGTGTCCAAACAATAATATTCAAATTCCATTGGCTTCTGGTTTACTGAGCGTTATTTAAACTCTTTGGTTGCATTTGAATGGCTGTCAAAACAGCAACCAAAACTCAGGTATCCATTTCTCAGCTAATGGTGACATGTGGAATAGTTTGACCTTTATCTGGCATCTGTGGCTTTAATTTCTATTCGGCAAAACCCGTTCTGTTTTAAAGTACCCTACATGTTTTTGGCTTCATAACATCTCCCCGCTTCAGAAAATAAAGTGAACCAGCAGAATGAAAAGATGACTAAACTTCTCCTCCTCTAATTTTAAATCCCAATTTTATGAAATACAAAAGTATTTATCTCAGTTATATCATTCATATTAATTTTGCACACCATTATAACACTGGAATAACACTAAATCTTATATACACTTTTTCCTTTAAATCCGTGAAAACCCATCTGCTATTACATTGTAGGAGCCGCAGCATGTACATTTTGTAAGTTTAAAATCAGGAAGGTAAGACTCCAATGAAATAGTCTCATATTCTGGTCTTTAAGTATTCCAAAAAATGCGAGAGATTTGTCATTGTCCAAAACCATCTACGACAATTTGTTTGTCATATACACGTTAAAATATTGTCAGGCCAGTGCGAAACATAATCATTCTTGTTCAATAATGGAGATTTTGTATCTTTGTTCTGGTAGACATGGAGTTTTTTCGACAAGTAACCAAATAGCCATTCAGTTCCATCATCATCTTTCTGTATCAATACATCTCCGACCCCGATATCCCGAGGATCAAACACAATTTTCAAAGGGTTTCAGAATATTTGGTTTAGCTAAAATTGGTGCGGTGATTAATCCTGCTTTAAAATTCTCAAATGCCTCCTGGCATTATTCTGTCCACCACAATTCTGTGTTCTTCTTTAGTAAATCCATCAGTGGTGCTGAAGTTTGGAACAAACTTCTGATAGAATCCACTCAGTTCCAAAAATCGGAGCATCTCTTTCTTCGAGGATGGTTGTGGAAATCCCTCAAAGCCCTTCGTCTTTGTGTTCCATGGGGTCAACCTCCCATGTCCAATGTAATGTCCCAAGAACGTCCCCTCTGCCTTCGCGAATTCTGTTTTCTTTAAGTTTATTACCAAGTTTGCTTCTTGTTCAACATGATCTGTCAACTGTAACATGTGAGCTTTTAATCACTTGCTAAATATCACCACATCATACAGATAAACTACACAATTTGTTCATCTGGCCACAGCTCTGTTCCTGAGTCATAAATGTGTCTGGAGCATTATTCATCCATATAAAATACTCGATAATTTTTTTGTCATCTCCAGTATCTTTACTAGATAGCTGAACTGACTCCACATTGTTTTTAATTTGAAAGGGGCCACCAAACCTGGCTTTGAAGGGATTACCTACCCCTGGTGGCAATATTAATACGTCATCCCCACGGGAAATCCGCAAAGTTTCAGAGTTTTTATCTGCCACCTGCTTCATTCTATGTTGTGCTCTTCAGATACTATGCAGATATAGTATTTAGCAAACTCACCTACTCCATCTACTCTCTCCTTCACCTCACACACAGAATCCAAGTGTGAGATTTCCGACTTTGGTCCTGTCAATTTATATTTAATTAATTTCAACGGACCTCTCACTTCATGTACGAATATTAACTCAAAGGAAGTAAAGTGAGTAGATTTATTTGGGACATCTCTAATGGCAAACAATATAATGGGACACCTTTATTGCAATCATTCGGGTAATCAGAACAGTACGCTGTTAACATGGTTTTCAGCGTCTGATGCTAACTTTCCAAGGCTTCCTGGCATTCAGGATGGGACGCACTTGATTAAAACTGCTGCATGCCGAAGCTATCCATGACTTCCTTAAACAGCTGAGCGGTAAAATGAGGTCTTTCGTCTGACTCAATCTTACTGCATGGCCCACAGCGAGTAAAGAAAGCTACCAACCCCTCCACCTCCCTTTTTATCTTAACATTCCGTAATGGAATTGCCTCTGGAAATCTGGTGGACATATTCATTATGGTCAGCAAATATAGTTTTCCACTTCTATGTTAGGAAGTGGAGCTACACAATTAATCATAACCCACGTGAAATGTTCTTCGAATGCAGTAATTGGCACGAAAGGTGCTGGTTTCATTACTGCCTGTTACTTACCTACCATTTGGGATGTATGTCACGTACAAACAAAACCACGTCCTTGTGCATTCCAGGCCAGTGGAAATGCTTCTGTACCTTGGCCTGAGTCTTCTGTCCACCTAAGTGACAGCCTGCAATTAGTTTATGTGCTAGTCATAACACTGTACGTTACTGCTAACACAATCTGGTGCACTTCGGCCCATTTCCCTTCTGCAGTAACCTATCGGGGGCTCCATTTTAATTTTAGGATTCTATCTTTAAGTTAATAACATTCAACAATATATTCTGATTCCTTTTCTGTGTGAGTGCATGTGTATGTGTGTGTGTATATCTGTTGTAAGTCCATTAGCCTTTCTGGACTAAACCCCCCTGCCTGATCCTCTGCCTGTTCAGGTTTATCCTGCACCGTGACATCAAACAGGGGGTCAGTTCACTGCACATCAACTCATTTGTCTTTTTCTTTCGGTTTTACTTCCTGCTGTAACTTATGACACTGGGATCTTGTTACTACACACTCTGGAAAGATTCCTCGGTATTTTTCTTTTCACACCCCAATTCCTTAGACTTCTGTTGGCTTCTCCACCACAAGGAGTGCGTCTCCCACCTCGCCTCCTGCTAAATCGTTCACAAGAACAAACTGTATTCCTGGAACTGACACTCTGTTACTCAATGTCACTGATCTTGATTTGGCATTCCATCCTGATGTAACACAAGGGAATGATTAATTTCTGTCCCCATTCCATAAATTAACACACTCTTGATTAACATGCCAGAAAGAGTGAAAAAATCTTTCATCTCTTACTATTAGAGGATGAGAGAAAGTGAGGGCTGCAGATGCAGGAGATGAGAGTTGTAAAGTGTGGGGCTGGAAAAGCACAACACGTCAGCAGCATCCGAAGGGCAGGAGAGTTAACGTTTCAGGTATAAATCCTTCATCAGGAAAGTGGGGGGTAAGGGAGAGGGAAGGAGGTTGAGAAATAAATAGAAGGGTGGGGTGGAGCTGGGTGGAAGGGAGCTTGGAAGGCAATAGGTAGATGCAGGTGGGGTGTGATGGTGATAGGTCGGACAGGAGGGTGATAGGACTCCTATCAGTGGGAGGACAGCTGGAACCCTCAAACTGTACAGCATCAAAGTTGACTTCACCAAAGTCCAAATCTCCCCTCCACCAACCTCTCCCAGATCCAACCGTTCAACCTAGCACTGCCCTCTTGAACTGCCCTAACGGGCCATCTTCCTTCCCACCTAACGACTCCACCCTCCCCTCCAACATATCACTATTACTCGCACCTACATCTTCTCATTGCCTTCCCAATGACCCTCCCACCATCCCAGCTGCTCCCCTCATATTTATCTTTCAGCTCCATTGTCCCCCCACCATGTTCCTGACGATGGGTTTCTGCCTGATATTCGATTGTCCTGCTGTTTGGATGCTGCCTGATCTGTTGTGCTTTTCTGGCGCCTCAGTTCTCAACTATTAGAGACTGAGCAGATCCCGTATCTCACAAAATTATAACTTCTCATCCTTCTCCCCCTGACCTTTCTGAGTAAACTTTATCTACTTAGATGAATTCTTTCAGAGATCAGGCACTGCCTCCATACCCAGCCCTTGCCTCGGCTGTGCAATTTCCTGCAGCTCCTCGGCTCCACTTGGGGTCTCCTTTACCAGTTTCACTAATGCCACTGGGCTTAGCCTCTTCTACCACATCTTTCCCCAAAGTGTCTTCCTTTAACGCCCAGCACGGTGTGTCCCAGCTTACTGCAGTGAAACCACCTTTTCCCAGTGCCCTTCTTAAATTATCAGCACTGTCATTTTATGTTTTCCACTCCCTTATAGTGAGAGCCCCTGAGGCCTTTCACCACCTTTCAACCCCCTTGGGCTTCTTTCTTCACCTGTGGTAAAATATTGTGCGCTACTGTTCCCTTTGTAATGTGCGATCTTCCCTTCTCCCAATTTCTATCCCTCACAGGATGCAACTCCTGCCAGAAGCTAAATATCATCTCATGCCCCAGTGCATATTTACCTGCACTTTCTGCCGTGCTTCTCACTTCTTGAACTTTCAGTGCATTCACATGAATTCTTACTATCTCTGGAAGTGAGTCTTTTAACTTCTCCAGCAAATTAATCTCCCTTCAAGCCTCACAGGTCTTATCCATTTTTAAGGCCAGCACCCACCTGTCAAAATGACTGGTTACTTCTTTCAAACTCAATATAAGTCTGACCTGGTTCCGTCTCTATTTTTCTGAACTTCTGTCTATATGCTTCTAGTACCAATTCATAACCAATCAAAATAGCCAATTTGACATCTTGATAATCTCTTGACCCCTCATCTGACAGCGCTGCACATACCTCACCAGCTGTGCCCTTCAGCTTAGTCTGAACTAGCATTACCCACAAGTTCACTGGACACGTCATCTGCCTAGCCATTTTTTCAAATGAAATAAAAAAGGTTTTGACATTTTTGTCACCGAAATATGGCAAGTTATTAACATAGTTGTATACATCCCTATGTTCTCCCTTCATCTCCATCCTGTTAACTTAACTTGCTTGTCTAATTCCCAACTTCTGCATTTCAAATCCTCTCTCTCTTTCTTTTTCTTCTCTTTCTCTTTCTTCTCTCTATTTCCTTCCCTTTAGTTATCTTCTATCTCCAGTTGCCACTTTGCAATTTAAGTTTTTTCTAACTCCACTGCAGTTTCCCATTTCTCTGATACATCAAAGTGCTTAACCAACTCCATAACAATTTCAGCTTCCCTTCTCTCCCTGGTTAAACCCAATTCCAACCTATTTGCTAATTCTAAAGAATGTCCTCCTTCTGTCTTTCTAAACTTCCTTGGAAAATTTGGGAACCTCTTTAGTAATGTTAAAAGCCATTTCCCTCACTTTTGATTTACTCAACCACAAGTAACAAAATTAAACGAATTTTCCCACTGGTTTTATTTGGAGATCAAAGTCACTAATTGCAATGAGTTGGAATTTGCTGGGACCTGTTGTATCTCAAATCTGTTCAAGTCGGTCCAATTGCCACACGGCAAGGCCCAAAACTGTAATGACATCAATGACGAACCCCTTTGTTAAATAAAACCACACACCCAGAAACGCTCACCTCACATCATAATCTGTTAAAACGTGAGCGACAGAGAACTCCTAAATTCCACTAATAAACAACAAATAACAATTTATATCTCTGCAAGTTAGCTCGCTGGGCTTGAAGGTATGTTTTCAGAAGTTTCGTCACCATGACTAGGTGACATCATCAGTGAGAGTATCTGCTGAAGCTCTGGTGGTATGTCCCACCTCTCTATTTATAGGTCTTGGTTTCTTAAAGTGGGTGATGTCATTTCCGGTTATTTTAACAAGACAATGTAGACAGGATCTAAATTGATCCGTTTATTGATGGACTTCTGGTTAGAACGCCATTTCTCTAAGAAGGTCCTTGAGTGTCTTAGCATGTGTGTGTGTTTTGTCCCAGTCAATGTGGTGCCCTTCTTTGTCTGTATGTATGGAACATAGTGATAGTGCTTGTTTTGGTGGCCAGTTGGTGTTCATGTATCCTCATAACACGACATCAGGACAGTTTCAATGTTCGAAAAGTGATTTTATACACACTGTTTAATCAATGTTTGTGTGGAGTTAAGTAGCATTTTTCACACGTGCACAACACATTGTAAATGAACAACAGAGACACAGTTAACGAAAAATGATGCACATGATGTATAAAATTGATAAAACATTAAAACATGATTTGATCCTCTCAACGTTCCCTCCTTTTCTTGAATTCCCTACTCTACTCTCTCATTCTTACCAGTATGAATGCTCCAAATTCTTGATTCTAGTGTCCCAAATTATTTCAGTTAATCCCCTTCAATATATTGGCCGGTTGGGTTCTTTCCAAAGCTAGTGTCTGTCATATAATCGGAGATAAATATTCTGGCATCAGACTCAGCATTTGGACATATTACTCTGTTGTACACGCACTGTACCAAGGACCACAGCACACAGGCATTGCCAAACCATTGGGGAATGTTCATCTACTTCTTTCGATCATGTAGTTTTCTCATTTTCCACATCTCCAGATCTATATCCTCTCTCTCGTTCTCCCTTTGCATCTAGTTAAGAAATCCACCAATTATTCTTCGTGTCCCATCTCCGAAAACTCCTTCTTTTAGTTTATATCTAATGCTCTCTTCAAGATGTAATGTGGTTATAATTAAGCAATGTAACTACAAAGACATGCGGGAGGTGCTGGCCAGAGTTAATTGGAAGGGGAGCAGGCTGGGATATATTGTATCTGATTCCAGTAACCAAATGTTTAAAGGGCATTGTGAACAGCTGGGCCCCAAGCACCGATCCCTGCGATACCTCAGCAACCTTCCTCTGTTAATTTCTATTTATTTATTTCGTGAATCTGGGTGTCACTGGCTGGGCCAGCATTTATTGCCCGTCCCTAGTTGCCCTTGAGAAGGTGGTGGTGAGCTGCCTTGTTGAACGCTGCAGTCCACCTGCTGTGGTTGACCTCCAATGCTATGAGGGAAGGAATCCCAGGATTCTGACCCAGTGGCTGTGAAGGAGCAGTGATATATTTCCAAGTCAGGATGGTGAATGGCTTGGAGGGAACCTGAAGATGATGGTATTCCCATATATCTGTTGCCCTTGTCCTTCTAGATAGACATGGGAGCTGGGAAGTTGGTCTCTGAGGATCTTTGGTGAATCATTTCATTGCAGCATGTAGAATGTAAAACACTGCTGCTGCTGCTGAGTGTTGATGGTGGAGCCTTGTGGATGAAGGGACAGTCAAACTGGCTGCTTTGTCCTGGATGGTGTAAAGCTTCTTGAGTGTTGTTGGGACTGCACTCATCCAGGCAAATTGGGAGACTTCCATCACACTTCTGACTTATGCATTGTAGATGATGGACAGACATTTGGAAGTCAGGATGTGAGTTACTCGCCGCAGTATTCTTAGCTTCTAATCTGCTGTTATCGTTACTGTATTTATGTGGCCAGACCAGTGAGTTTGTGAGCAATGATTACCCATCAGGACTTTGATACTGGGGGATTCAGTGATAGTAACACCATTGAATGCCAAGGGGCAGGTTAGATTGTATTTTATTGGTGATGGTCATGGTCTGGCATTTGTATGGCCTGAATATTACTTGCCACTTGTCAGCCTGGATACTGTCCAGATCTTGTCCCATTTGGACATAGACTGCTTCAGTGTCTGAGGAGCCACAAATGTTGCAGAACATTGTATAATCATTGGCGAACATCCCCACTGCTGACCTTAAAATGGAGGGAAGGTCATTAATGAAGGAATCTTGAAGAAGTTTTCGGTCACTGCCCGAGGGACTCCGACAGACTTGTCCTGGAGCTGAGTTGACAGACCTTTATCAACCATGACCACCTTCCTACGTGTCAGGTATGATTCTTACCAGCGGGGAGTTTGCCCCTGATACCCATTGATTCCAGTGTTGGCAAAGCTCCTTGATACCACACTTGGTCGAAGACAGCCTTGATTTAAAGGGCTATCACCCTCACCCCACCTGTGGAATTCAGCTCTTTTGTCCATGTTTGAGGCACTGTAATGAGCTCAGGAGCTGAGTGGCCCTGGAGGAGCCCAAACTGGGCGTCATTGACCAGGGTATTGCTGAGCAGGTGCTGCTTAAAAACACTGAGACCTTCCACCACTTTACTGATGATCGAGAGGAGACTGATGCGGTGGTATTGGCCGGATTGGATTTGTTCTGCTTTTTACATACAGGAGCAATGATTACTTGGGGTAATTTTCCAAGTAACCAGGAAAAGCCATTGTTGTAACTGTATTGAAATAGTTTGGCTAGGGGAGTGGCAAGTTATGTAGCACAGGTTTTCAGTTCTATTGACCCAATGGTGTCAGATTATGCACCTTTTGGAGTATCCAGTATCTGTAATCGTTTCTGGATATCGACTGGACTGAATCGAATTGGTTGATGACTGGTAACTGAATTGCTGAGGACCACTGTAGGAGGCTGAAATGGTTCATCCACTCAGCATTTCTGACTGAAGATTGGTGCGAATGCATCAGCCTTATCTTATACACTGAAGTGCTGGGCTCTTCCATCATAGAGGAAGGGGTTATTTGTGGAATCTCTTCCTCCAGTGAATTGTTTTTTGTCCCCAGCGTTTCTCGGCTAGATGTGGAAGGACTGCAGAGCTTAGATCTGTTCCTTTGCTTGTGGGATCACTTAGCTGTGTCTATCACTTATTGCTTATGCTGTTTGGCGTACAAGTAGTCCTGATTGGTGGCTTCCCCAGGCTGACACCCCATTATCAGGTATGCCTGGTGCAGCTCCTGCCACCCTGCACACTCCACTGAACCAATGTTGATCCTCTAGATTATGGCAATTGTTGCGAGGGGGATATGCGGGAGGCCATGAGGTTATGCGGGAGTAAAACTTGGCTGCTATTGATGACTCACGACACCTTATGGACATCCAGATTTGAGCTGCTAGATCTGTTCGAAGTCTGCCCTGTTTAGCAACGTGATAGTCCCACCCAAAATGATGGAGGTTATTCTCAATGTGCAGGTGTGATTTTGTCTCTACAATGGTCTCTCTTACCGATCATGTCATGGACAGATACTTCTGTAACTGGCAGATTAGTAAGGCTGTGTTCAAGTATATATTTTCCTCTTGTTGGTTCTTTCCCCACCTGCTGCAGAACCAGTCGAGCAGTTATATCCTTTGGGGCCTGGCCAGTTCGATCAGTATTGCTGTCGCTGAGATACTCTTGCTTGTGAACATTGAAATCCCCCACCCAGAGCAGATCTTGCATCCGTGCTACCCTCAGTGCTTCCTCCAAGTTTTGGTCAGCATGGAGGAGTACTGATTCATCAGTTGCGAGAGGCTGGTACATGGTAATCAGCAGGAGGTTTCCTTTCCCATGTGCAAACTAATGCCATGAGACTTCATGGGATACGGAGTCACTGTTGAGGACTCCAAGAGCAATTCCCTTCCAACTGTATCCCACTGTGCCGCCACTTCTGCTGTGTCCGTCCTGATGAGACAGGAGATATCTGGGGAAGGTAATGGGGTGTCTGCGATATAGTTATACTCACAGAATCATACCTTACAGACAATATCAGGCTGTTGCTTGACGAGTCTGTTTATTTCTATTCACCGTTTCCTGCCAGCTGTCCCATTCTGGAAACATAGCCATATATTAGCCCCCAATCCACTCAGATTTGATTTCGCAAATTGGGCTTGGAGCTTTACCAAAATCTTTCTAAAAATCCACATGTTTTACATCCATTGCTTCTCTTTCATTTGTCTCCCATTCTGTTTCTCAAACATAATTCCCATTTCATAAATCTGCGTTAGTGTTGCCTATGACCAATACTTTCAGCCACAATAATTTCTCCGAAACCATTTACTTACTATGTTCTATGTTCCATGTACTCTATCATTTTCCCACACCAGACATGGTTTTCCTTGTATTGTTTGAAAGTTTTGTGAAGACAGAACTGAAGTAGTGGCTTCATAGTTCTGCCATTTCCCTGTTCCCCATCCTCCATTCTCTGGTTTCAAACTGTAGGGAAACTGCACTTGTTTTCTCATATTTCTAACATTGACATAATTCAACCAGCTATTACAGTTCACTCTTTTAACCCTTGTGAATATACTCTTCAGAAAGCCATCAATTCCTGCCTTAAACTGTTCAATAATTGACCTTCCACACCATACACTCACAGGAGCATAGGCTCTGTGCCAACAGAAATACAGCACAATCTATATTAGTCCCACTTTCCTACACCAGGCCCATAGCCTGGAATGTTATGACACTTCCACGTGCTCGTCCAAGTACTTTTTAATGATTGTGAGGTTACCCGTGATAATTCCCCTTCTCGGGAAGTAATCCCAGAACTCCACATCCTCGAGGTGAAAAAATATTTAAATCCTCTCTAAACCTCAAACTTTTCACTTTAAATTGGGCTCATTTGTTCTTGACCCTCTGACTAAAAGGAACAGCTGCTGTCTATCCACCCTGTCCATGTCCCTCATAATCATATCTTCCTGAATCACAGAGCCCTCAGCTTTCTCTGCTCCAAAGTAAACAACCCGAGCTTATCCAGCCTCACTCCATAGCTGATATGCTCCATCCCAGGGAACATTCTGGTGAATCACCTCTGCACCCTCTCCAGTACAATCACATTTTCCTGGAATGTGGCTCGCAGAGCTACATACAGTACTCCAAAGCCCTGTATTGCTCTTATAATCTACTCCTGATTAGGAAATGCTACACCCAAGGTCCAATTCTTATCTAGTCCATTAACCTGTCCAGTCACATTCAAGGATGTGTGGAGAAGCACACCCTGAGTTTCCCAGTGTGCTGCCATTCATTGAGTCCTCCCCTGCCTGGTTCCTTCTCGCAAAGTGCATCACCTCATATTTATCAGGGTTATATTCCATCTGCCATTGATTTGCCCATCTGACCAATCATCTGCATCTTCCTGTAACTTAAGACCTTCCTCCTCACTAGGAAGCATCCGGTCAAACTTTATGTCAAACATACAGTTACTTATCACACCTCCCCCACTCTCCACCTAGCCCCCTCCACATTCACATCTTTTTTTACGAATAACACAAACAATAAGGGACACAGCACTGATCCCTGTGGTACACCAGGGAACACTGGTCTCCAGTCACTCAAAGAGCCTTCTCTCACCACCCTCTGCCTGCTGCCATTAAAAGAACTCTCCATGTAACCTATCAAGGTATCCTTCATATTGTGATATTTTACATTATTTCTCAGTATCCCAGCTGGAAATTTGTCAAAGGCCTTCCTAAAAAACTAAACAATCGACCTCCTCAAACTAATTCAATCAAATCCATTAGATGCGACTCCCTTCTGATAAAGTCATGATAATTATCCCTGATCAAACATTGTGACTCTGATTGGAGTTCGATTTTATCCTTCCCTATTTTCTCCAGTAGTTTCCTTAACAGTGATCTAATACTCGCTCATCTATAGTCACCTGGTGTATCTCTCCCACCCTTACTGTGAAGTGGAATCGTATAGCAGTTCTCCAGTTCTCTGGCACCTCCCCTATGGTCAGATTCTAATTAAAATATTCAATCAGGGTCATTCCTCCCTTGACCCCAACAGCCGCCTGTGATACAATACTTTCAGACATGGAGATTGGTCCAAATTTGTACAGAACAAAGCCTCAAATACCTGCTCGTATTTTACATCAATCTGTTCAAGAGCTGTCCAGTCCATCTTCTTGAATTCCGTACCTGCATCCTCCTTCTCCCAAGTAAAATAGATGTGAAGGTCTCATGTTACAATCCATCAATGTTCTCCAGCTTGACACACAGATTGCCCCTTTGGTTTCTAATGGACACTAACTATTTGCTGATTATTCTGTTCTACTTGTCCGTGTCGAATATCGTGGGATTCTCCCAGATCTCGCCTACTTGTACTTCCTCATGTCCCTCTGTTATTCAGTCCTTTCGATGTTTCTAAGATTCACTACGATCACCTCTCATGTTTCGAAACTCGAGATTACAGGCTGAGTTACCCCGTCAGACAACCTTGCCAACATAGGGGTTAATTTGGAGAATTCCTTTTGCAGTTCCTCTGTAGTCAGTATATTCTTTCTGAGATTGGGACTCAGAGCGATACACAATATTCTAAGTTTAGTCTCACCAACGCTCGATGCAACTGGTGCACGACATCCTCTTTCTTCCAATTACATTCACATGAATGTAAACCTAATTTTTACTTTCCCATTTGCATATGTTCTTCCTAATACCTCTCGGTTTAACTTTTCTTATGAGCTCAGTGTGTGAGTTCTTTAAAAAAAGCTCATGAATATCCAACTATACATTATCCATTGGTTCTTCATTGCCTATGTCCACAAGAATCATCTTCAAACTATTCCAAAAAAATGTTTGCCACTTCTGGTTTTCCGTTCGTCGGTGCATTCTCACACTCCCCAGTTATGTTTTTACCTTCTACATATCTAGTAGCATGTTCTTTGTAATCGAGTCCAAGAGATACCTGTCTGCGGATGACAGGTTAACTGGTCTGTAGTTTACCATTCTCCAAATTCATCCTTTCTTAAACTGTTGGATAATATTTATAACCTTTTCCTTATCCAGATGGGCAAAATGCCTTTCGGGAATGTGTCGGAAAATAAAGTGAAAATCCGCGATGCAATCAACATGTCTATTGCTGCTTCCTCTGAAATTCTTGTATGAAGTACATCTAGACTGTCAGATTTATAAATACTCAATCCAGTTTTCTTTTCAAAGATGACCTCATCACTGATAAGAATGATCTTAGACGTTACTTACACAAGTCCCATGGTCACTTGGTATTTCTGGGAGAATTTCTGGACATTCTTCCATGGAGATAGACACAAAGAAACTGTTTCTTTTCCCTGCGATTTCTCTGTAATCTGCAATAAATTATCCTGTCTGCACACCAACTGTTCCACATTTGACCTTGTTTTTATTTTTTTCATACACTGATAGACGCTTTTTAGCTGTCTTCATGTTTTTCTTCCGTTTGCATGCTTTTTCTCTTTCTGATTTTGGTCATCCTTTGCTGGGTCCTACATCTCTCTGAATCCACTGGCTTACTGCAACACTTGGCATTTTTCTAAGCTGCCTTCTTTCATCTAATAGGTAGATGAAAGTGGGGTTGAAAGTGATAGTTGGAGAGGAGGGTGGCCCAGATTGAAAGGAAGGAAGGTGGACACATAGGAACATTCAAAAGGGTGGTGCTGACTTGGAAGGTTGGAGTAGGATAAGGTGGGATTAGGGGAAATGGGGAAATGGGGAAATCAACTATGAACCCCTGCGGTTGGAGGGTCACAAGGCAGAAGAGGAGGTTTTCCTACTCCAGGCTTCTGGTGGCTCCGGTTTGGAGATGGAGCAGGTCCAGGATCCTCATGTCCTTGGCAGAGTGGGAAGGGGAGTTAAAGTGCTCAGCCACTAGGCGATGGTGTCGTTCAATGTGGTTGTCCTAGAGATGTTCCCTGAAATGATCTACAAGTTGACCACCTGCCTCGCCAATGAAGAGAAGACAACATTGTCTTTAATGGATGCAGTAGATGAGGCGTTCTGTCTCCCTTCATCACCTATCACTTTCAACCCCACCTTCATCTACCTATCGTAATCCCAGCTACCTCCCTCCTGCCGCACCCTCTTCTCATTTATCTCTCAGCCCCCTTGGCCTATAAGCTTCATTCCTGATGAAAGGCTTATGCCCGAAACATCGATTTATCTGCTCATCTGCCTGACTGTGCTTTTCCAGCACCACACTCTTCGACTCTGATCTTCAGCATCTGTAGTCCCCACTTTCTCCTCACATGACTCAGATTTCAAATGGTTACTTCAAATACAACACAAACTGTCGTGTACTCAAACAGCATCAAAGAAAACCAATACATTGTGGTCACTGTTCCCAAAATGTCCTTTCCAGCAAAATTTTCAATTAGCTCTTCTGATCACTCAACACCAATTCCAAAATAAGCTGATCTCCAGCTCAGTGCTCAACATAATGTTCATGTAAACCATCTCACACGCGGTCAAGAAATCCATTTTCCCAGCATTAGCATTCAATTGGGTAAACACAGTTTAGATATAATGTAAGCAGTATATTATTACTGCAGTACCTACAAATGTGTATATCTCATTTCCTGTTTTATAACATGTCCAGCATTTGTATTGCAGCTTTCACTTTGAGATATAACTCCCATCAATGTTTGCTCCATCTTACTAGATTCTGTGGAATCTGAGCGACGTGGGTTCTGGGGAGTTTAATGGCAGAGATCATCTCGCCACATCATTTATGATCTTCTCTAACTTTAATTTCTCCAGATCTCCCGTTATGCTGATGGAGTAGAGAAGGACAATGATTTTCCAACAATGCTCTATATTCCCCCAGAGAGCTGAGACAGCTCTAACCTGGGTGGGAACCTTACAACAGGCTGGTAAAGTGTTGCTGCTGCTGTACAGGGTCTTAGTGAGATCACATCTGGAGTAGTGTCTACAGATTTAATCTCTTCAGTGAAGAAATGATGTTGTTATATTGGAAGCAGCTCAGAGATGGTTCCCTCAACTGATTCCTGCAATGAAGGTGCTAGCTTATAACGAAAGGATGATCAGGTTGACCCAGTAGCCATTGGAGTTTGCAAAAAATAAGGATGACCTTATTTCAACATAGATGACAGATGTAGTCAACGAGTGAAGCGAATTACACAGATAGTGGAGGAACCATTCCGTTCTCCAGTGTATTACACAGGAACAACAGGAGGCTATTCAAGCCTTCGACCCTGTTACACCAAAACAGGATGAGGCTATTAAGCCCCTGGAGCCTGATATACATTTACAGAAGGAGGCCAATCAGCCATTTAACCCTGTAACAGTAGGCCATGCTGCACCAGTATCCTGTTAAACAGCAACAGGATCAGTCCATTCAGCCTCCTTAAGTCTGTAACATAGGAACTGGAAGAGGTCACACAATGACTGGAGATTGTTACACTGGGATAACAGGAGGCCATTCAGACCCACCGAGCCTATTGCAAGGGAATTGGATAAGGATAAAAACTATCTGTGACTTCTTTAATGAGAAAGGAAGAAGTAATTTCGATACGTTTCTGTTGTATGGGAACAAGATAAGACCAATCAATCCCTCGGAACCATCTCCCGGATACATGAGGAGACCATTCAATCTTTCCATGGAGAAGTATGAGAAGACCCATCAGTCCATCAAAATGTTAGAGAGCAACAGTAAGATTCCATAATCTCCCAATCCTCTAAAGGATCAATAGGAGGAGGTCATTCTGGCCTTGGAGATGACAACATGGGAACACCAGAAAGACGTCAGCCCATCGAGTTTGTACACCAGCAGGATGATGAGTCCATTCAGCCACACATACCGCTTACACAGCAATTGGAGCAGATCTCTTAAAAACGTGCGCCCATTAAATAGGAATTCAAAGAAAACGTGTAGGTTTTTGAAAGGGATGAACTTATAATAATGGTGTACATTAGGGACTAAAGTGTAACAATAAACGATTGTAATTTAAGGCTAATTGTTAGAGCCCATTGTTCAGGACATTTGCAAAGTTAAACCACAATCCGTCAGAGTCAACATGGTTTTACAAAGGACAAACAAGTTTGAAGTGTTTGCTTGAGTTATTTGAAGATGTCACAAAAAAGGTGATTCGTGGGAGATGGAATATATCTGGTCTTCCTGAAGGCATTGGATGTGTCTCTTCTCCAAAGAGTAAGTCGTAAGATCAGACAACATGGGTTTAGGGGTAATTTATTCGCTTGGATGGAGGATTGGTTCACCAACAAAATGGAGCCAGATGGAATAAATGTGTCATTTTATTTTGGCAAATACAATTTCTGGGGTGCCATTGATTTCAGCACTCATGCCTCAACCATTTGCATTGATGGTATTACTGTACTCGGTTGACGGGAGAGAAAATACAATGCCACATTTTCAGATGACTGTCACATCGGTGGAAAATTACTTCGGAATGATGATGCAAGAGATTTTAAAACTATTTGGATAGATTGCGTAAATAGGCCAACATTTAGCAAGGAAAATTAAAGGGAATAAATATGGGGCTATTCAAGTTGGCCAGTATAATAGAAAGACAAATTATTATCTAAATGGAGAGCAAGTTTAAAGTGTTTAGGTGCAGAGGGATCTTGGTGTCTGCTTGCATATCACAGAAAACTTACCTGTGGGTACTTCAAGTAATGAGAAATGCAAGCATAATTTCAGCGTTTATTTGTAAAAGGATAGAGTAGAAAGGTAGGGAGTGTTGGTGTAGCTATGCAAGGAATTAGTGAAGCTGCAACTGGAGTACAGTTTGGGTGTCCTGCAGAATGAGGTATTTCCATTGGAAGCAATTCAGAAGAGCTTCATTAGATTGATTCCATATTTGAAGTGTTTGCCTTATGAAGAGTAATTGAGCAGTTCAGGCATATACTCTCGAGTTTATAAGAATGAAAGGAGACCTCATTGAGGTCTGTAACATTCTAAAAGTAATTGAATGTGTAGATATGGAGTGGATTTTTTTTCATGTGGCGCAATCTACAACAAGAGACTAGAGTTTTAGGATGGAGAGATGGCAGGAAAGTAGAACAGTGGCCGTGTTGACATCAGCCTCATCGAGGGGTTGGATTCCTCACAGATGCTCCTTGTTATTTTTCAACCCTTCGACAGTGTTTCACTGGAATGGGGGAGGACTGGGTATCATACACGAAGCAGGCACTCAGGATAAATCAGTCTCAATCAGTTAGACAGAACGTAACCAGTAGGGTCACACATTGACCAGCGCTGGGTTCTCAACTATTTACAATCTATATTAATGATCAGGAGGATGGAACAGATATACAGATGCTGAGTTTGGTGATGTCGCTGTGGTAAGCAAGAGATTAAATTATCAAGAGAGGGTGGAGAGTCTGCAGATAGATTCAGAGAGGTAAAGGCAACAGATAATAGTTTAGCATGTGGAATTTAACATGATTTAACCTGTCATTTCATTTCCAGGAATAACGGAAAGCAATATGTTACTGAAATGGAGAGGGATTACAGGACTTAATGATACTGTGTACTGGGGGTTCACTCAGACCCGTTCAGACATGGGAGGTTTTGCTCCAACCCTGATCGTCTGCTCCCAGACACTCAAAGTGACCCCATTGCTCTCCATACACATGGACTACTTTGATGTGGTTGATTGGTGGTGGGGATGGTGTTTTGAAACGTGCATCAAGGGAATGTCCTTTATCCAAGATATATTCATTTCTTTCTACGTGGAGACCCGATGACGATGGGAATGGCTGACTGCTTCTGAATGAAGAGACCATGACTGTTGCCAGGACAGTGGGTATTCATCAACATGATGTACAGTGATGGGCACACTGTAACATTAATGGAGAGAGAGAGAGAGAGCTCCTTCAGTTCCTCTACCTCTCCGCATTGACATGGATACTCTGCAGATGCCATTGACACCATCGGGAATACCACTATACTGAATACACCCGGCTGCTCCCTGCTGATGGAGAAACAATCTATTTACCTCATCCACCATTTCTATCCTCCATCACCGAATGGTAACACTGTTGTTGAGATACTGTGAAATGATGGATATGTCACCTAGTCCTGCCTGGAAAGTTCTGGATCATAGAAACTGAATGTAACTGTGACCCTAACAGCCCCTGGCAGCACTGTCCTCCCCCTGGTGTGAAGCTGCAGGTCGTGTTGAAGGAGGTGACACCGCTCTGTGACCAGCTCCTTGTTCAGTCAGGATCCCCTCACACTTTGATCCTCGGTTAAGTGGAGTTTGGGAAATTGTTCCTGGAAAATCCGGGGTGGATACAGCAGATCCCCTTCCCACACATACTCACTGCGTGGTTTCAGAGCTTCCCCTCTCTGCAGCCTCTGCTCCATTTGTTGTTCATGTTGCAGACCCAGATGCTGTAATTACGGTCCCCATGCTCCATCCAGAGTTGTGTCGCCAAATCCTCAGGTCTCCCTGAATGTCTGAGGCAACTTACAGCACAACCTCCAGCAAAACATCCCCTGCCCCGCCACTAACTTTTCAATTGCAGAAGACAGTCAGAAGCCCCTCGCTACAAGTGTTGTGGACCAGACCAGATTGCCTCAAAATATTTCCAGAAGGCCGTTTAGACCCAAACCTTTCCTTATTTTAAATATAGATGTGACGTGTGTGTTCCAGTTATGTTGTGACTAGACAAACCACTCAACATTGAGCAAAATATAATCTATTCAAATGCTTTAGTTAAAATACAATCAAAGGAAAGAATGTTTTGGCATAGCTTATATGTTGGAACACTTACACAAACAATAGATACCGTACCTTCTTGGTATACACCGCTTGGCACAAAGATATATTCAAATACAGATCCTTACAGCAGTTTTCCAATCCAGAGGGAAACAACATCAACAGAGATCTCAGAGAAAAGCAGCTGGTGATCATGTATTGAAACTTCCAACCCTTCTGGGATCCCCAGCAGCTTCTGAATGCTGCAGCAAAAAGTAAAATGAGGATATCCGATCTAGGAGAGCTGGCCGCTGCCCTTCCATTGTTATCACCGTTTTAATAAAACCTAAAATCTCAGTTATTTATTTAAACTGTTTTCAGACAGCAGTTCTACACCTCTGCCTTTAACACCTCTCTTCAAAAAAAACCCAAGAGAAAATAACCTTTTTACAGTGATAGTATCCTCACAGCTCCATCTTTAATAAAATAATCCATCAATACAAAAAGGTGGATACATTTTAGACCTCCTAATCTTCCTCTATTAGTAGACTGAAATGCATATATATTACATTGACTCTGAGCATACAAATATTCACACCTATTTCGATTTCAGTCATTTTACTCCTGCCACAGAATGCCTTTGTCTTTCTTCATCCAAGTCTCCACACTTAGGTTTTATCGCCCTGTCACCTGTATAGTTTCAAACTGAATGGCAGCAATAATAAGCTCAATCGAAACATACTGGTATTTTTCTCCCTAAACTTCTCCAAAAACTTTAAGGGGTTATGATCTGTGATAAAGATTTGTCTCAGGTATGTTATTCCCAATGTAAATCTGAAATGTTGCAACGTCAACACCAAGCTCAAGGCCTCCTTCCCCATTGTGGAATAAATCTGTTGATGTTTTCACTGGACACGCCAACCACACGTTACATAATGGAGCACTTCTAATCTTTCCCATAATCCTTTTGAATGACATAGGTCCTCATGTCTCAGCATAAAAGAATTGCATGATCTGTACCTCTTAATGCTCTAACCTCTTTAACTGCTACTCCTGGCCTATGCCAGTAAACCTTAACAAGACCTCGCACAATCTTCTCGATCTCTCACAGAAACCAAACTTTGATTTCTGAACTCAATCATCATCATCAGCCATTTCAGCTTCTAATGTTGCCGTTTTAACTCTGCTCTTCCACACGAGTTTTCACGAGTGCAGGAAGTGAATTGCTGAACTTCTTCAAAGTAAGAATCTTTCTAAGAGTGTCATAGGTTTTCTCTGTTTTTAATACCCTTACCACCTTTCAAAATTACTTTGTTTGATACTTTCAAACTGAATGTGCGTTTAACCAGGGACCCTCTTTTAGATTCCTGTAACGCTGTCTGTCAGTGTCTGGCCCAAGCTCATATGCACTTCAGATGGCTTTCTTCACCACTCCATACTGGCCAGATACCTCCTCCGACAGGGATGCAAATACCTATCAGCTTTGGATCAAATAAATCCACATGGTCACTGGTGTATGCATTTCTTTAGCCACTTTCTCAAATGAAATTCAAAAGGCTTCCCCATCCTTCTCATCAAATTTAGAGAATGCCTGGATGCATTTAAACAGAACCCCGTTAGGCCATTGGTTACAATAGGGTTGCTCAACTCCACTATCCTCCTCATCCCACCGACATTCTACCTTCATCTCCGCCTTCTATATCAACTTTCCTCTCTAATTGCTAACTTTTTAAGTTGAAACTCTGCTTTTCTTCTGTCCTTTTCTCTCTTTCTTCTTCGTTTCCCTTTCTTTTATTTCTACTTTTCATCATAATTCAAACTCTTTCAATTCCTTCTCAGGTTCAAAGACCATCATTTCAAATTGAATTCCAGCCACTTCCAAAGAGTCTGATGGCGGTTCCACTAAATGTAATTTCCGATCTATAGCTGTAATTATCTCTAATTTTCTCACAGACAATCGCAACCCCAACTCCAGGTTGTTTGTCAATTCCTAAAGCTTTACCATCATTACCTTTTGTAAAACCGCCAACTTCACTTTTCCACACCCAGAGAACTCTTAATGACTGAATCTTTACACACAAAATACTGTTTAAACCAACCGAATTCAACATCCAGAAAAAAGACACTATCAACTACCATATGCGACCTTTGAACCCAATAGTCTCCCAGTGCATACTCTCCAATGCCTGCATGAGCTTATTCTGGTTACACTGGTTTCCTCCCACAACCCAAAGATGTGCATGTCAGGTGTATTGGCCATGATAAATTATTCATAGTTTTCAGGGATGTGTGGGTTAGTTGCCTTCGTTGGGGTAAATGTGTAATAATAGGGTAGAGGAATGGGTCTGGGTCGGTTACTCCTCGGAGGGTCAGTGTGGAGTTGTTGGGGAGAATGGCCTGTTTTTGCAAATTCTAAACCCAATTTTGTATTATCGATTTAGAACCAGACAAGAGTCCACAGTTTGCTATAGTCGAACCAGACTGCCTCAAACTATTTTAAGAAGGTAGGTTGGATGCCAACCTTTCCTTATTTTAAAGGTAGATGTGAGTTGGGTGTTCCAGATGTCAAACTATTCGAACCACTCACCATTAAGCAAAATACAATATATTTAAACACTCTAATGAAAATCCAATTAGAAATGAAGATGAATTTAGAATAATTTTTCTATTGGCAATCTTAACCGAATAATGGATGCAGTACCTTCTACTAATGAACTGTTCCAATATATCAACAATCCATGAACACACCCGTTGGCAAAAAGGAACATTCAGACATGCATTCTTGCGTACAGGTCTCCAATCCAGGAGGAAACACCATCAAAGGATTTTCTACTCCTGGTTTTAATGCCCTGTTTTCAAATCCTTTCATAACCTTGAGACAGAACATTGAGACTGCTGCTCAGTAACAGGCCAAAGCAATTCTGTCCTTATGGGTCCCTTACAGAGGGATAGGAGAAGGCCTTTCAGCCCATATTAACCTGTTGCTACTTGAAGAGGTGGAAAGTTGGAATATTGGCACGTTTTGTAAAAAAAATCATTCAAAACAAAGAGATTCGTCGCTGCAGCTGTATGAGGTGTCACTGAGAGGGCACCTGGAGTACATTGTGTTGTTTTTGTTTCTGTAACTGAAAAGGAATGGGTCTCCATTAGATACAGTTTACCGGCTGCTCATAATCCACAGGTTGCTGTGTCTCGGATCTGTTACACAGGGACAGGAGGAGGCCATGCAGCCTCTCAAGTGTGTTTAGAAGAACTGGAGGAGGCCATTAAGTCTCTTGGGTCTATTACAGAGGGACAGCATTTCCAGTGTAATACAGAGGGACAGGAGGAGCCTATTCAGTCTCTCGAGCCCGTTATAGAGGCACAGGAAGTGTTTATTTAACTTTCAAGTTTGTTATGCATAAATATTAGTTTTAAATTAATTATGGAATCGGAAATACCTGATGTTAACATTAAAGTTCAAACTTTGAACAAGGCCAATTTTGAAAGTGTTAGGCGAGCCCTGTGAAAGGCAGATTGGGATATCCTATTCACAGGTTAAGGGATGGTTGGAAAATGCAAGATCATCAAAACTTGCTTTCAGAGAGTCCAGAGCCAACGGTTCCTATTAGTGAGATGGACAAGGCTGGTGGGTGCAGCGAGTGCTGGATGGCTAGATATATTGATGCTCTGGTCAAGGTGAGGAAGGAGGCATATGTCAGGTAAACAGAGCTGAGATCAAGTGAAGAGGTGTATAAGGGCAGCAAGTGTATCATCAATCGGGAAATTGGGCCAGAAAAATGTGGACAAGAGATTGCTTTAGAAATTGGGTTAATGAGGCATTGAAGAAATTCTACAAATCCTTTAATGGCAAAAGATTAACTAGGGAGAGAATAGGGCCCCTTAAAGATCAGTAAGGCTACCTATGTGTGGAACCACAGCAGATTGGAGGGATACTAAACCAGTATTTCTCCTCAGTATTTAATGTGGAGGAGGTTACAAGAGCGAGAGAATGAAGAGATATACAATGATACCTTGAAAAGTGTCTATATTACAAGGAGGTGTTGGACATTTTAAAACACATAAAGGTGAACAAATCCCTGGGACCTGATCAGTTGTATCCCAGATGTTTGTGGGAAGCTAGGAAATAGATTGCTTATGCATTTTGCTGATATATTTGTAACATTGATTTTCACAGGTGAGGTGTCAAAAGACTGGAGGGCTGCTAACATAGCGCAATTATTTCAGAAAGTAAAGAAAAAAACAGGTAACTATCGATCGGTGAGCATGACGTCAATGGTGATTAAATTGTTGGAGGGGATTTCGAGGAAAAAGATCGATATGTATTTGGAAAGACAAGGACTGAAGAGGGCTTTGTACATTGGAGATCACGTCTCACTGACTCGGTGGATTTTTTTGAGGAAGTGATGAAGATGATTGATGAAGGCAGGACAGTGGATGTTTGTCTTTATGGAATTCAGTAAGAAAACCAAAATGTTTTACATAGTAGACTGGTTAGCAAGGTTAGACTGGCTGGGATCCAGGGAGAACTCGCCAGTTAGGTCCAAACTTTTCTTGAATATTGAAGACAGGGTGTGACAATGGACATTTGTTCATTAAACATTGAGACCGATGACCAGTGGCGTGCCGCAAAGATCAATAGTGGGTCCACTGCCTTTTGTCACTGATACAAATCATTTACATTTGAGTATATGAAGTATGGTCAGGAAGTTTGTAGATAATAACAAATTTGTTGGTGTCGTTGACAGTGATGAATGATCTCTCAGACCACAATGGGACTTTGTTTAGGTGAACCGAGGAGTGGTAGATGGAGTTTATTTTAGTTAAATGTGAGGTGTAGCATTTTGGCAAGACATATCAAGGCAAGACATATAGGTAGGGTCCTGTCGAAAGCTGCCAATCAAGGAGAATTCCATAGAAGTTATCGAATCCCTACAGTGAGGAAACAGGCTTTTCGGCCCATCGAGACCACACCGAACCTCTAAACAGTATCCCACGAGACAAACCCCTACTCTATCCCTCTGAGCCTGCATTTCCCATGGCTAATCCACCTCCCCTGCACATCCCTGGGTACTTTACTCAATTTAGCATGGCCGATCTACCCTTATCTGTATATCTTTATACTGTCGGAGGAAAACATAACATCCGGAGGAAACTCGTACAGACACGGGGAGAATGTGCAAACTCCACACAGGCAGTCATTCAAGGATGGAGTTAAACCCAGATCGCTGCGCTCTGAAGCAGCAATGCTAGCCACTGAGCTACTGTGTCACCTTGTGGTGCAGGTTCTCAGTTCCTTGAAAGTGCCGTCACAGGTAGACAGCGTTTTGAAGAAGGCACTTGGTGATCTTCCCTTTATTGGTGCGTGCTTTGTGTCTAAACAGTTTCACGACGCGTTGCATCTGTACAGGACATTGGTTTGGCCACTTTTGTAATATTGCCTTTAATTCCAGTTTCCCTGCCGTCGGAAAGATGTTGTCAAACCTGAAAGGGTACAGAAGAGATTTAAAAGAATGCTGCAGGTGTAGGAGGATTAGAGTCTCAGGGAGAGTTTGAATAGGCTGGGGCTATTTTCAAGTGTTGAGGCTGAGGGGTGACCTTAAAGGGGTTTATAAAATCATGAGGGGCATAGATAAGGTAAACAGTCAACGTCTTTTACCCAGGATAGGCGAGTCCAAAATTAGAAGACAAAGGTTTAAGGTGAGAGGGGAAAGATTTAAAAAGGAACATGAGGGACAACATTTTCACACAGAGACCGCTGTGTGTATGGATTGAACAGCCAAAAGAAGTAGTGGAGGCAGGTACAGTTACACCATTTAAAAGACATTTGGATGGATACATGCATGAGAGATGTTTAGACGGAAATGGGCCAAATGCTGGCAAGGGGAACGAGATTTATTTAGGATATTTGGTTGGCATAGACGACTGGACTGAAGGATCGTTTTCTGTACTGTACATCTCTGAGACTCTATTGCCTTTTGAGTGTATAACACAGGAACAGGAGGAGGCTACTCAGCTTCTGAATTCTGTCAGTCAGATTGTTTGCTCAATTACTGAGAGCAAAATACAAAAATACGTCATTCAGATTTTGATGGTGATTTACAGAATCAGGAGAATTGCTTTTAGTCAACAGAAGCTGTAATGAATGTGAAGAGGCTATTCAGTCCCTCAGTTCCATTCCACAGGAGCAGGAGGTGAGCACAGAGCTATTGGAGCCTGTTAATCTGGAGCAGGAGGAGGACATCCATTTTCACAGACTTGGGATCAGGAAGCAGTCATTCAACTGCTTGAGACTGGGACACAGGAACAGGAGGGAGTCACTCAACTGCTTGAGACTGGGACACAAGAACAGGAGGGAGTCATTCAACTGCTCGAAACTGGGGCATAGGAACAGGACGGAGTCACTCAACTGCTCGAGGCTGGGACACAGGAACAGGAGGGAGTCATTCAACTGCTCGAGGCTGGGACACAGGAACAGGAGGGAGTCACTCAACTGTTGAGACTAGGACACAGGAACAGGAGGGAGTCACTCAACTGTTTGAGACTGGGACACAGGAACAGGAGGGAGTCACTCAACTGCTCAATACTGGGACACCGGAACAGGAGGCAGTCCCTCAACTGCTCGAAACTGGAACACAGGAACAGGAGGCGGTCGCTCAACTGCTCGACAATGGGACACAGAAACAGGAGGGAGTCACTCAACTGTTGAGACTGGGACACAGGAACAGGAGGGAGTCACTCAACTGTTGAGACTGGGACACAGGAACAGGAGGCCGTCACTCAACTGTTCGAAACTGTGACACAGGGAAATCTGGAGGCTGGTGAGGCCCCAGGATCCTGTTACACAGGAACAGGAGGAGGGAACTCACTCCCCACCAGTATGGGACACTGGGAGAGAAGGGGCGTTTGCTTGGAACAAACATAAATACATGAAAAAAATGCTTTCGTGGTCCATTCAATCCTGCCCCACCATTCACTAAGACCACGGCTGATCTGATGGTGATTCCCTCATTCCATTTTACAGAGATGCCCCTCTCTGCAGCCTCTGCTCCATTTGTTGGTCATTTTGCACACTCAGATGCTTTAACAACAGTCAGCATCACTCATCCAGAGGGTCGGGTCTAATCGGATGAGTCAGGATTTGAAGGGTCCAATAACAAGAATGAAAACATAAAATAAAGGTATAGCCAGATGTTTAGTTCTCTCACATTCGCAATCAAACTCACATAAACAGCCCATCCATAATACATTCGGGATGGAGCACTGTGTAGATATGGCTAGCGTACTGCTGAATGCAACCCAACAATATCCAGAATGGAACTCTGTGCAGCCCACACCAATACTTGATCTATATTCCTGGGATAAATGTCCAGCGTGGGGAGATGTGCAGACCTCACTGGTTTATTCATATATAAACACAGGTTGTTCCAGTTTTCGGTAACACTGTGTTAGATCACTGCCCAGTGTGGGGAAACTTGCTGGAAGTGACAGGATGTGCAGCTCCCATCCAGTTACAGCGCCATATCTCCACTGTACCTTGACAAGTTTTGATGCAGATGTGAAAATCATAGCAAGGGAGAGATGTAAATGGAAACAGTTGAAACACCAATAGTTCTGATTAAGGCGAGTATCCCACAAGTATTTAAAGATGAAATAACTGAGATATTATCCGATGAGGTTCTGTGACTGGTACAAGGAAGTAAGAGGGGGTTAGTTGCCTCCAAATCATCAATGGGAATTAGAGGAACAAATATGCAGGGAAACTGGTGAGAGTAGCAGGATCATTAGGATTGTCATAATAGGTGATTTAAATTTTCCTAACATAGACTGGGACATCCAGCTGGTTAAGAACTTCGATGGAAAGTAATTTCTTAAATTTGTTCAAGAAAGTTTCCCAAGCAGTATATAAAGGGTCCTACATGGGAAGGGACAAACTCGACCTACTTTTGTGAAATAGGTGACGGGGGTAAAGTGGGGGAGTATTTTGGGAAAAGTGACTGGCGTTGTATTAATTTTAAAATAGTTGTGGGAAGGACAAAATTCGTCCACAGATTCAAGTTCTAAATTGGGGCAAGGCATATTTTGTTGGAATTAGACAGAAGATTGCAGGGGTTAATTGGAATAGTTTGTTTTCAGGTAAAAGGATATTGGGCACGAGGGAGGGCTGTAAACGTGAGATAGCTCGAGTTCAAGGTTTATATATTCCTGTGAGGGTGAAGTGAAAGTGAGGGTGGAAGAGAAAACCCTGGATGACAAGAGATATTGAGGCTCTTACCAGCAAAAAGGAGGCGTGGCTCAGGTACAGGCAGCTGGAATTAAGGGAATCCCTGGAGGTACACTGGGGATACAGGAGTTTACTGAAGAAGGAAATCAGGAAGGCGAAAAGGGAGTATGAGATAGCCTTGGCTGAGACGATTAGAGTGAACCCAAATTCACTATAGTAAAGAAAAAGAACAACTAGATAGAGAATAGGACGCCTTAAAAACCAAAATAGGCACGCATATGTAAAACTACAAGAGATGGTTGAGGTCCTCAATTTCCCCTCTGTGTTTACCATGAAGAAAGACATGAAGTCCTGTGACCTTTGGGAGGTTAATTGTCATATCTTGGTACTGTCGAAATCACATTAGAGGTGCTGCTGGACATATTAGAGTGCACAAAGTCAGATAAATCTCTTGGTCTTGACCAGATATATCCAAGAGCACTGCAAGAGATGAGAGAAGACAGGGGCCAAGGTCCCGGAAGACTGGGCGGTAACAAATATATAGTGCCCTTCTTCAAGAAGGGCTGCAAATAAATGCCTGGGAAATACAGACCAGTAAGCTTCACATCTGTTTGTGGTAAACTACTTGAGAAGGTTCTGAGGTACAGATATGCATGCATTTGGAAAGACAGAGTTTGACTTGGAGCAGTCAGCATAGCTTTGTGCATGGCGGATCATGCCTTACAAATTTTATTAGAGTTTTTTGAGGAAGTGACTAGGAAAGTTGTCGAGGGCAGGGCGGTCAACATAATCTATATGGATTTCAGTAAGGCCTTTCGTAAGATTCCACATGAAAGGCCGCTCTAGAAGGTTAGATCGCACAGACTCTAAGGTAAGCTGGCAATTTGGCGACGCAATTGGTTTGACATTATAAAGCAAATGGCTATGGTGGAGGTATGCTTGTCGGACTGGAGGCCTGTGACTAGTGGAGTGCCTCAGGGGTCGGTCCTGTCTCCATTGCTGTGTGTTATCTCGATCAATGATTTAGACGAGAGTGCACAATGCAGGTTAGTAAGTTTGCAGATGGCATTAAAATAGGAAGTATTGTTTACAGTGAGGAACATTATCAGAAATTGCAGCACTACCTTGATCAGCTGGGGAAGTGGGTTGAGAAATAGCAAATGGAGTTTAATATAGATAAATGCAACATCTTTCATTTTGGAAAGTCAAATTCAGGTGGGAGTTTAATGGTGAATGAGAGAGCCTTAAGGAGTGTAGTGGAACAAAAGGATGTTGGATATCAGGTGCATGCTTGTCTGAATTTTAGTCGCAGATATACAGGACAGTGAAGAAGGTTGTTGGCACACTGGCCTCCATCAGGGCATTGAGTATAGTAGTTGGGACGTTCTGTTGCCGTTGTACAGGATGTTGGTAAGGCTGCAGTTGGAGTATTGTGCTCAGTTTTGTTCACCTTGCCCTAGAAAGGATATTATTGAACGAGAAAGAATGTACAAGAAATTTACAAAGATGTTTCCTGGGCTAAAGGGTCTGCGTTATAGGGAGAAGTTGGACAGGTTAGAACATATTTCTTTACAGCATAGAAAACTGAGGGGTACTATATAGAAGTGTACCTCTTATCAAATCATGAGAACCATGCATAGGGTGAATATTTCAATTTTTTTTGCAAGGTTGGGAAACCAAGGACTAGAGGACATCTGTTAATGTTTGGAGGGGACAAAAATAAAAAGGAACCTGAGGGTCAACGTTTTCACACAGACTGTGTTTTGCCTTTGGACTGAGCTGCCAGTGGAAGTGGTTGAGGTGGGTACAATAACAACATTAAAAAGGTATTTGGATAAATACATGGATAGGAAAGGAGCAAGGGCAGGGAAATGGGGTGAGTGTGGATGCACATTTTGGTCGGCATCTACCAGCTGGGCCGAAGGGCCTGTTTCCATGCAGTAAATACGTGTGTTTCAGGATAGAGACAGAGAGGGACAGACTAAGAAAAAATGTTATGGAAAGATATGTTCACAGGTTTTAGAATGCTGATATGAAGACATTTCGATAGTATCATGCAACACGGAACAGTATTATGAAGAATTATGAGTGAATGGAATAATACTGTGAGTTCAGGCGATGGGGAGTTTTGAATGAGCATTTGTTCTGCAACTTTGTAACTGGGAATGAGGACAGCAGAGTCTTCGGCTCATTGAACAGTAATTTGTCTCAGTGTCATTTTCATTGAGTGTGACAGAGGGATTGTCTGTACGAAGCTGAGCTAGTTTCCTGGTGCTGTCCGATCGAACTCACCTCATTAAATACCACCCACCCCACCCACCTCTCATTGAATGCCAGCCCGATTCTCCCACCCATCATGATTGGAGGTACTCACAGTCGCCAGAATTTCCCTAGATATTCCGTGTTCCCTGTCGCTGGTGCCATCTTTAAAAGGCCAAGGGGCACACGGCTGAGCTTTCTCAGTTTGGAGCTGCCCTGTACAGTTTACCCCGATCATGGCAGATAGTTTGTTGACCGTGCATGGTGTGCATAGTGGATGGGCTAGTGCAGAGCGGGGCCATTGCCTTCCCAGAGGGGGCCATACCAGCAGACCCACCGAGCATGGTCTGTGCTCACCACCGAATTTGGTGTAGCATCTGCGGCCTGAAGAAATGTCCAGCAAAACAGGACAAGCATCAATAACCTTCTCCGCTCTGTCAGGGTAATTGGTCACCGTATTCTCTCTGCTCCCTCACACTCACTGTATATCTGTTATAGCACGACCAAGGCTCATGCTCCACCACTCTCACTGCCGCGTGCGACAGCTTCGCTCTCTCTCTCTCTCTCTCTCTCGTCTTTGCAATACCCCCCAACACAGTTAGAGAATATTCTGGAGAACACCGAATATGGAATGTTCCAGATAGTGTTCCAAATAATGCCCAGTTTCAGGAAAATGGCAGTGCCCCTGTGTATAACCACATAAGAGGAAGGAGTAGAGATGCACGTTTTCCAAATCACACATATTTCAAAACATGTTGAGGCCATTCAGCCCTTCAAATGTGCTCTAGCATTTAATAAGTTCCCAGCTGATCTGTTGCTTTTCTCAGATACAGGAGCTTTCAATCATTCAACCCTCTGCGTTCCTGTCACTGTCCAGATAGCACTCAGGCACTTTTACCCCAATTTTCTTCAAGCGCCTGTTTGAGGGCATTTCCAATGGAACGCACTCTCCTAACAGTATATTCCATCAACTGTATACTTTCATGCAACAGTCAGCATGCTTTACACGGGCCAAAGAAAAATATACTCTTATTTATTGGTTATAGATATCCAATCACACTGTGTAATTCTGGTTATTTCAGTTGACTCACCATAATGATATTAAACCAAAAACAACTTCTAAACGCGTCTTATTATAAAATACAATTTCGAGCAGAGAATGTTTTTACCCTTGCTGGGCCCAAGGGCTTTTATCCACACTGTAAGGATTCTACTAATTCTAAATCACTCAAGTAAGACACACCCCTTGCTGCCCACAGTTTAAATATGGAATCCATTATCCCAGGATGACAACCCGGTATACCAATTATAGGGGTAAGAAACATGGTTTTGACTGTATTGCCCTCAATCTGACACATTGTCATTCATGCTTTAACAGTATTGATAATTATTTGGTAAGGACAATACTTCATAAATGTTATATCCGTTATCTGAACTGTACCACTTTCCTTGAAGTGTGAACTCTACCCATCCCTGGCTATAGTTTAACACTGGTTAATACCAGAAAAATCCAACAAAATTTCTTTAAGGGAGAAATATGATCATCTAAACATCCAGCTTTCTTTAAAATATCCACAAAGTTTTTGCTTTCTCTGGAGAATCAGACGAGTTCATTGATCCATTCAAAGCAATACAGAGCACCGCTGGGAACCTTAAGGAATACTGAATCCCGAGTTCCCTTACTCTTCTCTTGATATCATCAAAAGGTTTTCTTTCCTGAATCAACGATGCTGAAAAGTCATAAAAGAACATAATCCTGGATCTCTCGTGAATTAAAGCCATCGGAAACCACACTGAGCTTCCATCAATCTTTGTTTATCCCTGTAACTATGTAACCGCACAAGGACAGGGCAAAGGCGTTGGTCTGAGTCTAACCACCGTGCCGTAACCCAATGAACTTCAGCTTTGAAGTGAAGGAATCACAGCAGCCAGATCAAAGCTGACCACCTGCCGTCTGGCCCAGCAGATCGACGATGTGAACATTCTTCCTGTCCCTGTTCTCGAGGTGGTCATCTTGTTCAGTTAAGGTATGGACCTGTATTTCAAGGGGAAGGATCCTCTCCCGAGAGGAATTGATTGCAGTCTCTGTCGATGAAGTTCGGCACTTGACATTGTATGTTCTGTTTCCAAGGCTGTCTCGTTGCTGCTCATGTTTTTGGAGCACATCTGAGAGCGATACTAGCCACGGCTGGACTTCTGTTCAGTCATGCCTTCAATCATTTCACTTATGTTGGTGAACTCAGTGACCAAGGGCTGGTGAGTAACTGGGTCTATTGAACGAGCAGAGTGGGTTGCAGCTACAGCCTCAGGCCTGCTCGATGCTTCTGACGGGCGCACCGTGTGTTGTGACTTGCTCGATCCTTTCCCATGTTTTGTCATTTCCACTTGACGAAATGGGATTAGTAAAGATTCTATCGCTCTTTTTAGTGTTGAATGTTAAGTAACTGGCTGCGATGGGAAGGGTTAGAGAACCACTTTGCCTGTGCTCTGATGCAGACCCCAGTAAAACAGACCTTCCAGATCACCACCATCTGGGCTTCCCCCTTAACATTTTATCGATATTACCATTTCGTTTTGAATTATTTTCCTGGATGTTCTGGAGCAGTGTCATTTGGTACCACTGTCTACATTTACCCCTATACCGCATATTACTGCCAATCCCTGATAATCCTCGACACCGTTGTTATTTATGAACCTACTGCCTATGCCTCAAAATTATTCAATATCTCTGCCTCCAATGCTCTGTGGGGAAGAGAGTTACAAAGAACCACAACACTGAGAGAAAAAAAATAAAACGCAAGATCTGAGTGTGAGATTATTTTTTCTTTGTCTCCTTCTCTGAGAAAGAATATAATTACGTTAGAAGCAGTTCGGCGATGTTTCACTTCACACATTCCTGGAATGAGTACCTTATATTATTAAAGATTAAACAGGTCACCGTTGGAAAGAGAGATGATCTTATTGAAACATACAAGACCTAGACGAGAGTGGATCAGATAGACACCCACTGGGTATAGTCTAAATTTCTTGACATTTTCACAGAATCTCTACAGTGTGTAAGCAGGACATCCCATCCATCACTCCACACTGACCCGCCAAACAGCATCCACCAGACCTGCCCCCCTACCCTATCCAAGTAACCCTGCATTTCCCATGACTAACCTACCTAACCTACACATCCCTGGGCACGATGGGTAATTTTTGCATAGCCAATCCACGCTAAGCTGTGGATCTTTGGACTGTTGGAGGAAATTGGAGCATTGGGAGGAAACCCTCACAGAAAACTGCAGAGAGAATGCTCAAACTCCACACATAGCGTCGCCTGAGGTTATATTGAACGCAACTCCTTGATGATGGGAGGGAGCAGTGCGAACCAGATATCCATCATGCACATCCGTCACTTCTATTAGTTATTTGTGGCTGACTAAAGAAATCTGCCTGACTTGTTCCTGTCACTGAACCTGACGCAGTCTGAGAAATTTATGATCGGCCATATCACCAACCTGGATACATTTAAAGTTTACTAGGAGAATAGTTCATCCACTTTTCTAACACCTTCCACCCCGACCTCAAATTTACCTGGACCGTCTCAGACTCCTCCCTCCCCTTCCTAGACCTCTCCATTTCTATCTCAGACGACCGACTCAACACGGACATTTACTATAAACGGACCGACTCCCACAGCTACCTAGATTACACCGCTTCCCACCCTGCCCCCTGTAAAAACGCCATCGCATGTTCCTAATTGCTTCGTCTCCGCCGCATCTGCTCCCAGAGAGACCAATTCCAATACCGAACAACCCAGATGGCCTCGTTCTTCAAAGACTGCAATATCCCCCCAGACGTGGTTGACGATGCTCTCCACCGCATCTCCTCCACTTCCTACTCCTCCGCCCGTGAACCCGACCCCTCCAATCGCCAGAAGGACAGAACACCACTGGTCCTCACCTACCACCCCACCAGCATCCAGATACATCATATCATCCTTCATCATTTCCGCCACGTCCAAACGAACCCCAACACCAAGGATATATTTCCTTCCCCACCTCTATCGTCGTTCTGGAACGACCAGTCCCTCCGCAACTCCCTCGGTAGATCCACACCCCCCTCACCAACCCAACCTCCGCTCCTGGCACCTTCCCCTGCAACCACAAGAAATGCAAAACATGCGCCCACACCTCTCCCCTCACTTCCCTCAAAGGCCCCAAGGGATCCTTCCATATCCATCAGAAATTCACCTGCACCTCCATACTCATCATTTACTGCATCCGCTGCATCCGATGTGGCCTCCTATACATTGGGGAGACAGGCCACCTACTTGCAGAACATTTCAGAGAACACCGCTTTCACACCCGCACCAACCAACCAAACCGCCCCGTTGCTGAACACTTTAACTCCCCCTCGCACTCCGCCAAAGACATGCAGGTCCTTGGCGTCCTCCATCGCAAGACCGTAGCAACACGACGCCTGGAGGAAGAGCGCCTCATCTTCCACCTAGGAACTTTCCAACCACAAGGGATGAATGCAGATTCCTCCAGCTTCTTCATTTCCCCTCCCCTCAACTATTCTCAGTCCCTCAGACTCAGCACCTCCTTCTTGAGCTGCAATCTTCTTCCCGACCTCTCTGCCCCCACCCGTCTCCGGCTTATCACCTTCACTTTAACCTCCTTCCACCTATCGTATTCCCAACGCCCCTCCCCCAAGTCCCTTCTCCCTACCTTTTATCTTAGCCTGCTTGGCACACCCTGCTCATTGCTGAAGAAGGGCATATGTCCGAAACGTCGATTCTCCTGCTCCTTTGATGCTGCCTGACCTGCTGCGCTTTTCCAGCAATACATTTTTAATCTACATTTTAAATTTGTTGGGAGCAGTGGGAAAGTGGGATAAAAATGAAACAATGACACCCTCCAACCTCAGTCAGAGCAGGAATTTGGAGAAATTCACCAAGTGGGAATTTATTCCAGTGGGAATTCTCTTTCCCGGAAGTTTGGGATGGCTGAATCTTTATATTATATCGAGGCTGGCTTCGATATAATAATAAATGATTGTCCACAAACAGGTGAATAAGGGATAATAGTGCATTGGGAGCAAAGTGCAGCTGGGAACACAATGAGATGAACCACAACCTTATTTACTGGTGGAGTAGTGTTAATGGGCAGAATGGTCCACTCATGTGACTCAGTCCCATGTTCTGATGTTACGTTCAACCCTTCAGATCTGCTCACATAGGCACATCGAGGCCACTCCGATGGTGAGGTGTAGTTTCGGAAAACTACTTGGAAAATCCAGGCTGAGTCAGGAACTGGCCCCCACCCCCAAGCTCTCTTTCCAGGCTTCCCCTCTCTGTAAAATCTGCTCCAGATGTGGGTCATGTTACAGACCTAGATACGCTGGGTATACAGCCCCCATACCCCACCTACGGTTAACCTAAACAAATCATCTGCTGTCTCTGAATGCAACATTGTGCAACACGACTTCCAGGAAAATAACCTGTTAGTTTCCAATAGCGTAACATGTGAAATTAATAAATAGGAACGGAAGTACGTCATTCGCCCCTCAAGCTTGCCCTGTCATAAAATAAGAACATGGATGATCTACTCCAGGGCTCAACTCCACTTTCATGCTGACTCCAGTATCTCTCCACATTTCTCTGGGTTAGGGAATTCCAGACAGTCATTACCTTCTGAGAGAAGGCATCACTTTGCATCTCAGATTGAAATCGATGTTCCTTATTCGGTATCTTTATCCTCGAGTGCGGCACTCTGCCCAGGAATGGGAGCAACTTCTCAACATCTACCTTCTCAAGCCCGCTCTGTATCCTATATATTTCAGCAGTATCCCTCTTCATTCATTTAAACCCCAATGAATAATCACCTCACCATTATAGAGATTCTGAATAACTCAAACCTTTCATCTCTGGAAGCCGGTTCATGATCCAACCTAGTTACTTGCTGCATCAGCATGCTGACGTTATGTTTCATACTCAGGAAGACTCCAATCACTTTGCACTCCTCCTTTTCTGGACGTCCTCCCCATTAAATAACAGCTAGCCTTTTGGTTCTCAGTGTCTTCCACAAACTCGGATGTATATTGCACTCAGCTCCCTCCTTCAGGCTGTCAGTATAGATTGCAATAACTGATGTCATCGGACTGATATGTGTGGTGATCCAGCAGATACACCTTTATCATAAAGATCCATTAATCCTGACTCACCGATTTCTATGTGTTAACCAGTCATCATCGCATGTTAATACATTATCCGTCATCCTACGAGCTTCCGGCTTGAATAAAATCTTTTATTTTGTAATACCCTGCGGAAAATCTCTGAAAAGCCTCTTGTCTACCAGATCCCCTTTATCAAGTCCGCTTGTTATATTTCCAGGCATCTCCATAAATCTTTGCATGATCTTACAGGGCAAAATATAATTTCCCTTTCACAAACCCACACTGACACTGCGTGAGGCTTTTCTTAATGTCCATGCTGGCCAGGTTTTCCAAACGAAACTAGACCCATTTGCTTTCATTTGACCCATAGGCCTCTAAATGTTTCCCATTTGTATGTTTGTCCAAATGAGTTTTACATGTTATAGCTATATTGGCATCTACCAGTCTTCCTCTGAAAGCTCATTCTATACCCGTACCACTCTGTATAAAAACACTGCCCCTGCGTCCCTTTTAAATCTTCCCCCTTTCACCTTAAATCTATGCCTTCTATGGTTGAACTCTCCCCTCCTGTGGAAAAGCCCTTGGCTATTCACCCGATGCATGCCTCTCTTGATTTCATAAAACTTCTATAATGTCAGCCCACAACCTTCTACACTCCATCTGATACTAACTTCAAGAACAAGCATTTAAAGACAAGTGCTGCAAATTTGAAACTATATTAAACATGACAGTAAAAAAATACACAGCCAAAACTTCATACTATTATTTGTTTTTCTCCATATTACAATACTGAGGCAGCGTGAAACGCTTATTTAGTGCCAATAACAAGTCACGCACCTGAATGTATTTGTCTAACGGGGGTGATGATCTCGACAATGAAAACGTAACTATGGCCAGATTTATATAATACCATACAGTCAACATTCCCCCACCTGGCCTCCCAATGATCTTCTGTGCTTGTGTCTTCCTTATCTTGCACTCAATAGAGAGAACCCCTTTCCCCATCGCATCTTAATTTAAACCCGTTTCACAGAATCTTCTTTGATCTTTTGCCACACCCTCTTTCCCCTGTCACCCATTCCCCAACTCTGGCTAGGGGTTTGAAGCACATTTTCCAATCATTTTGAGTTCTGAAGAAGTTTCATACTAGACTTGAAACACTAATTCTGTTTCCCTGTCTCTGCAGATGCTGACAGACCTGCTGAGTTTCTCCAGAAATGAATAGGGGCACAGAACAAATTTTCAATTAAAAATTAATGATCGATACTGGAAATAAAAATACCAAAAATTGCTGGAGAAACAGAGACCTTTGTAGAAGGTTCAATGGACCTGCAAGTTTATATCTGCATTCACTCCAGAAGATGCTGCAACATCTTCAGTAATTTCTGCTTTTGAACAATTTCCAACGACGAATGTCAAAGATGCTCAAACAGCCTGTCGAACATGGAGCGCCATACACTGGGAACTGAACGATAACGCATGGTGACAAGTTCCTTCACTCTGGAACTGCATAAGGCTGGCATCACTGACACGACAGAGCTCTGAATCATGGTCAGGGAGAAAAACACAAGGAAACACATTCACTTCAAATACAGAAGATGGCATTACTCAAAGGAAAAGATTTGGATTCGTACCTTAAATTGATTCAGTTCAAGTAACAAATGGGAGGCGTGACACCAAGGAAAGAATTTCAGCAGAATGAGAATATGAAAATGGAAGTGTTACCGCATCAGAAACCAGAGTAGGTCACTGAATACAGGGCTGATGGGTGAATGGGTCTTGGTGTGAACTGGGGGACAGTCAGTAGAATTGAATTGTAGATATTGCAGATTAAACTGGGTTATCATCTGATGCTGTAGGTCACAGCAGCAACAGCAGAAGCAGAATTGTATTCAATGACAATCTGTAACCTTTCCCTCAGGATAATCCCTCAGTCCACCATTACCGTCAAGCTGATCTATAGTTCAGTGACGAGTGTGGGTGAACATGCCAGGGTCAGTACCATGTGTACCTTTACCTGATGACAACACATTAAAGCTACTGCAGTTGGCTGGTTACTCTGGAAACAGCAGAAGTAACATCTTGTACAGAGGCAGAAATTATACCACGAGTAACAAATCAGATCGAAGCACTTTCATCCTGCCAAATCCAAGCATAAATGTCGATGGACCATTAAACAACGTACTGGAGGAGAGGACTCCACAAATATCCCCATCCTAAACAATGGAACAGTCCTGTACATCAGTGTAAAAGTCAAGTATGTGGTGTCCGCACTGTCCTCAGCCAGACGTGTTGAGTGGATGTTCCAACTTACCCTATCATGATGCCCACAGAATCACAGATGCCAGTCTTCAACCATTTCGATCCACTGCACGTGAAGAAACCGCTGAACACAGTAGATACAACAAAGGCAATGGGCCCTGACCCCATTCCTGCAATGGGACTGAAGACTTGTGCTGCACAACAAGCCGTGTCACTGGAGAAGCTGTTTCATTCGAGCTCCAACTCTGACGTCTCCCTGGCAATGTGGAAAATTACTCAGCTATGTCCAGTTTCCTAAGAAGGGAATAAATACAATCTGACCAATTACCACCCCATCAGTCCCATCACGACAGTCAAATTGGTGGGAGTTCTATATGACAGAGCTGTCAAGTAACACAGAAATAACCTGCTCAGCGTGGCTTCAGATAGATCTCCATGTGGAGATGGTGCTGTTGTGGAATTGTCATTGGATTACTAATGCAGACCAGGCTCATGCATGGGCAGCTGGTGGAAGATAAAAACAATTATTAACATATCAAGATCTAAAATCTGGTGTCAGTAATAGTGATCTTGTGTCCAATGTTGATTGTAAACATCGATTTCCTTCCCCAATGTACTTTCAGGGAGTGAATCTCCCGTATTTTCCTAAAAGTGACTCCAGACGCACAGACATGTGATAAACACTTCAATAGTCCCTGAAACGGCCAAGCAAGGCACTCAATTGTATCAATTGTTCCGAACTCTTAAAGGATATACCCGGAGAGAACACTTGGCTCCAACTTTGGTGTCGGAAAAGGGAACGGGAAACATAGTCCTGTTGACCCTGCAGAGACATCCTTCCTAACGCCTGACGGTTTGTGACAACATTTACTGAGCTTTCCACAAACTGTACAGGAACTTCGGGAAATGAGTACGTCACACAACACATTGAACTTTCTCTGTGCAAGTTAATGGTCGAACATCTCCTTCATGCAGTTTTACCCATACAATATTCATATCACTTAATATGTTTAAACATTGTGAAATATAAAGTGAGAACTGCTGTAGTCCCTTCAGCACATCAATTTTGGTCCTCCATTCAATATACAGGCAGTTCTCAGATAACGCGTGCTGATTAAATACACTTTGGTTGCAATGTAATTCGTGAACCTTTTTCCATAAAGTGAATTCCCGTTTATTGTGACGCAATTCCTTGCCGGGAACCAACTGAACAGCAAAACCCAGCCTCAGGATCCTCTGTCTGCAAAATGTGCAATCAATGTGTTCAGCTAAAACAGGAATGTAATCCGATCTGGAAGCCTTGAAACTGAGCCTGAGACGGGGAATTGTAGTAGCCATTTAGACAGAACTTTATTTCAAACTGTGGGGAGGTTCTTGAGGAGAACTGGAGTTTCCCCATCGGAATCACGTGGTCAGTCAGCCCCACGCGCTTTCTGGTGAAGAGTGTGGTGAAAGGTACACTGCTGTAGTCAGTGACCTGTATTTTGAAAGTATTACATTTACAGCACTGTTTTTTTTTACAATATGGGAATTAAAGATTTATTTAGACTGTGCTAGTATGTGTGTTAGACTAAATTAAATTTTTGGCTTTACTAATATTTTGGGGGGTTCGCCCCTTACCCTCTTTTTCCCATAGACCCCATTATTAATATTGCACGATTTTGTCCAACACGGTGTTGCACAGAAACACAGCTACTGATTTATTGGAGAATAACCTGGACTGATAGGTGATCTTCTATCTTCACACGATACTCCGCTCTCTCACTATCCTTTTAATTTCCAGAAATCCTTATTTATATTCAGTGCCTAGGTTTCCACAGCCCGAGCTGGGAGAGAGTACTCCTGGTTCACCAGTCTCTGAGTGAAGATATTTATTCTCATCTCAATGCAAAGTGGCCTGTCTGTACTTAATGCTGTGGCCCCTTGTCTGAGGCATCCAAGCCAACTTCCAATCTGTCTCGCCCTGTCAGAGTTTTATATATTTCACTGTGATCACCGCTCATTTTCCTAAATCCCATGGAATACAGGTCCAGTCGCCCAAAACTCTGCTCCCACAACAAGCCTGTCATCCCAGAGATTTGTCTGGTCATCCTTCGCTGCTCTCCCTCAATGTCAGGTTTGTCCTTTATTGGGTAAGGAGACCAAAACTGCACACAATACTGTACAATGTTCGGGATGGGGTCTCACCAAGGCCCTGTACAGCTGCAGTCGGATACTCTTACTCCTGCACTAAATTCCCCTGAAATGAAGGTGAAATACATCATTTATCTGTCTATCTGCTTTCTGCTCCTGCAATATTGCTTTAGTGAATGGTACAAGGTCATCCTTCAATGTTACAGCTCCCCACTTGCTGGGTCTATGTCCACTGGTCAGCGTGTCAATGCCATTCCCAGTATTGACTTCTGGCTTCAGACTTACTGTCCTGCATGTACTCAGAGGGCTGTGCAGAAATAAACTAAAATGCAGCTTAAGTTCCTTTGTAGAACAACATTTTTCAACCACTCCCTTTTCAAATGAGAGGCTGCCATTCTATTGTTCCCATCAAAGTACACAACATCACATCTCTCCCAATTGCTCTCCATCTGCCACATATTACCCAAGTAATTTCACTTGTCTCAGTCACTTTGGAGCATTTTTACATCTTTCTCGCCAACTCACAGGCTGACATTGTTTAGTGCTGTCAGCAGACTTGGGAATATTGCATTTGAGCCCGTCAACCAAATATATGATGTGTATTGGGAATAGCTGGGGCCCAAGACACGAACCTTGCTATATCCTCCGAGCCTTCCATTTTTAAAAAAATGTTGTTTTCTTCCTGCGCTGTGTTTCCTGCCAGCTCTCCCATTCTAAAACCATGACCATTCGTTAGACCCAGTCCCACAGGATTCGAATTTGCACAATATGCTTGGGACTTTATCAAAAATCTTTCTGAGATTCCACTCGTATTACATTGATACCTTCTCCATAATGTTGGTAAAAGCCACTTTCTCAAATATGATTCCCATTTCATAAATCTCTGTTGACTTTGTCTACGTCCATTAATTTCATTCCGATACTTTCTCTAAACTGTTTAGTTGCTAATTTCATTCTATTCCCTTTTTCTCACCAGACTAAAGATCCCTAGTATTGCTAGGAAGTTTTCTTTTTTATTTTGTTTTCCTCTGTGGAGGCATGTCTGAAACTTTTGTTCCATAGTTCTACCATTTCCCGGTCCTCAATTATCTGACATCAAACTGTAAGAAAGCTGCACATTTCTTTCTCTTAATTTTACCATTAACATATTTTCAGAAAATATCGTAAGTTCTGTCTTATAAACTTTGTTAAGACATTCTTCAGAAACCTATCAATTCCAATTTTAAGGTACTCACTGATTGGCCTTCTACAGCCATACAATCACAGAAGCAAAGACTCTGTACTATCAGAAATACAGCATGGTCTATATAAGGCCCATTTTCCGACACAATACGCCTAGCCGTGTATCTTAAGGCACTTCAAGTGCACAACCGTGTATTTTCGAATGATTTTGAGTTTGTCATGACATCTCCCCTCTCAAGAAGTGCACTTCAGACCCCAATACACACTGGCTGAAAAGCAATTCTCAAATCCTCACTAAACCGCAAATTCTTCACTTTAAAAGTGTGCCCCTTTGACTAAAAGGAACAGCTGCTGTCCATCCACCCTGTCCATGCTCCTCGTAATCCTATGCTTTTGAATACGTCCCCCTCAGCCTCCTCTTCTCCAAACTAAACAACTCAAGTTTATCCAGCCTCTCTCTATAGCTGATATGCACAATCCCAGGGAACATCCTGGTGAATCTCCTTCTTCAAACCCTCCCGTGCAGTCACATCCTTCCTGTAATATGGTTCCCAAAACTTCACACAGTATTCCATCTTGGCCTCACCAAAATTCCGCATAGCTCTTATAATCTGAGCCTCAATGAATCAAGGTTATGTTTACATTCCTCTATGCTTTCCCAAATTGTGTATGAAAATGTCCACTCACATTCAGGGATGTGTGGAGAAGCACCCTCTGAACTTCCTCGTGTGCTCCCATTCATTGAGTCCTCTCCTTCTTCCAAAGTGTATCACCTCATATTTATCAGGGTTACATTCCATTTGCCATTGATCTGTCCATCTGACCATTTCATCTGTATCTTCCCATAACTTAAGGCCTTCCTCCTCACTGCCGGCCAACGGCCAATCTGTGTATCAAACACAAACTTACTTATCACTCTCCCCACCCCTCGTCCATATTCACAGCTCCATCATTTTTGAGGACCACAAATATTAAAGTGTTAAATCACACAACATCAGGTTAGAGTCCAACAGGTTTATTCAGATGCACTAGCTTTACAAGCGCTACTTCGTCATCAGGTGATTGTGCGCTTTGATGAATAAGCAGCATTTCAAAAGGTAGTGCCGCAGAATTAACCTGTTGCACTCTAACCTGGTGTTATGAGATTTACAGCATTGTCCACCCAGTCCAACACCAGCACCTCCGAATCACAAACGATAAGAGATACAGCACTGATCCCTGTAGTATACCATTGGACACTGGCCTCCAGTCACACAAGGAGTCAACCACCACCTTGTGTCTCCTACCACTAAACTTCATTTGGATGCAATTTGGCAAGTCACTAATGAGACCTACCTGTTCCCTGGTTATTCTGTTCCGCTGGACACACTGGTAGAATAATTGGGAATTCTCCCTAATCTTGCCCTGCCAGCAGGTTTCCATGCCCCTGTGTTAGTTAGTCCCCTACGCGTGCAGAATTTCCTTCTTATTGCAGCCTTAAATGGTCTGTCCTTTATCCTGCCATTATTTCCCTTGATTGTGTATTGGGCAGCCGGAGAAACATCCTGTTAATTTTCAACTTGTCACATGTTTTGTGAATTTTATACATTTCACAGTGACCCATCTCTCATTCTTTGAAACTCTAGAGAACACAGGTCGAGTTTCCTCATCACGCAATCTCGCCAATTGAGGGATTAATCTGGAGAATGTCCATTGAACTTCCTCTGTGGTCAGTATATTCTTTCTCAGATTTGGTGACCAAAACTGTCCTCAATATTCCAGGTACAGTCTCACCAACACGCTGTTAAACTGCTTCAACATGTCTTTCCATCTATATTCTGACTCCCTTAAAGCAATGCAATCCAAACTTTAACTTACCACTTGCATGTATTCCTCCAAATACCCTTCACATTCATTGCAGTTACAAACTCATTTCGTGAGTTCTTATAGAAAGCCTTCTGATAATCTAAAATACGCCAATTGTACTGGTTCCCCATTATCTATGCTGTAAGAATCAACTTCAAACAATTCCAAAGCTTGTCAAGTATGATTTCCCTTTCAGAAATGCACACTGATTCTCTCCAATGTTGCTGTCAATTTATAAATAACGAATATCACATCCTATATAATAGAATCCAACGGTTTCCCCACAAATGTCAAGTTAATTGGTCTGCAGTTCTCCACACTATCTCTTCTTCCCTTTGTAGATGCTGGGATCACTACCGTTCATCTATAGTGTTTGGATCCAGACTATGCAGAATGCACTGGGTAATAGAACACATTCATCGACAGTGCAACAAATACTTCTATTAGTGCTTTATTTCTGAAGATTTTGGTATGAAGTACATCTAGTTTGTCATAGTTAGCAATGCTCAATCCAGCTGTACGTTCAAGTAGAGCCTTGTTACTGATATAAATTGACTTTATGTCTTTCGATCCACAACTCTTATATAATGACGTTGTGTTTCTGGGTGATTTTCTGGATCTTTCTCCATGAAGACAGATAGAAAGTAACTGGTTATTTGCTTGGCCATTTCCCAGTTATCCATAATAAGCTCGTCTCTCCTGATTGCAGATTTCAACATTTGACTTTGCTTTTCTCTTTCCTTTGAAATATAGACCATAGATTTATGCAGTCTTTGTGTTCCTGTTTGTTTGCATGTTCGCTTTTTGATTTCCTTACCCGTTTCATGGCCCTTCTTTTCTGGATCTTAATTTTCTGAGAATTCTCAGGATTCCACAATGTCTGGAATTCTTCTGAAGTTACTTCCTGTGATTCGTGTAATCTTTAATTTATTTTGATAATCATTGTTAACTCACTTTCTCACTCTTGGGTGTTTTACCTGAAATATATAGACATATTTTTCAGACTTTGTAGTATTTCTTTCAATCTCCTGGTCCTGAACATATATATTCAGGAACACTGCAGGAGGACAGGAAAGAAATAGCGGGGGCCCTGGTTGGTACTTTTGCATCATCGGTCATCAATGGGTGAGGTCCTGGAGGACTGGAGGGTAGTGAATGCTGTGCTGTTATTCAAGAAGGGCTACAAATAAAAACCGGGGAACTATAGACCAGTAAACCTAAAATATGTAGCAGGTAAGTTACTTGACAATATTCTGAGGTGCATTTGGAAAGACAGGGCCTTGTGAATGGAGGATTATGGCTCACTAGTTTGTTAGACTGCATTGATGAAGTGACCAGTAACATTGGCAAGGGCATGGATGTATATATAGATTTCAGTAAGGCCTTCAATAAGGTTCCACATGGTACGCTGCTCTGGAAGGTTAGATCACATGTAATTGAGGGGGAGTTGGCAAATTAGGTCCAAAATTAGCTTGATGATAGGAAGAAGAGGGTAATCGGGGAAGGATGCTTGTCAGACTAGAGGCCTGTGACGAGTGGAATGCCTCAGGGTCGGTGCTGGGACCATATATTCATATATTACACATATCTATGATTTAGATGAGAATGTACAGGTATAATTTGTAAGTTTCAAGGTGACACTAAAATACGTGGTGTCGTGGACAGTGAGGAAGGTTATCATAAATCTCAGAAATTGCAGCAGTACCTTGATCAGGTGGAGAATTGGGCAGAGAAATGGCAATTTGAGTTTAATTCAGATAAGTGTAAGTTCTTGCATTTTAGAAAGCTGGAGTTTCATGGCGAATGACAGGGCTTTAAGGAGTGCAGTGGAACAGAGTGACCTTGGGAATTCAGGTGCACGATTTTCTGTAAGTGGAGTCCCAGGTAGACAAGGCACTGAAAAAGGCTTTTGACTCACTGCCCTTCATCAGTTAGAGCACTGAGTATCGAAATTAGGGAGTTATGTTGCAGTTATACAAGACGTTGGCGAGTCCATACTTGTAGCGTCATGTTCAATTTTGTTCACTTTGCTCGTGAAAGGATGTTATTAAACTGGAAAGAGTGCAGAAGAAATTTATAAAGAATGTTGCCAAGACTCAATGGTCTGAGTTATAGTGAGAGGTGGAATAAGCTAGGAGTTTTTACTTTAGAATGTATGAGGCTGAGGGGGATCTGATAGTAGTGTATAAGGTCACGGGAGGCATGGATAGAGTCTTTTTTTCCCCAGGGTTGGACAGTCACGGACTAGAGAGCATCAATTTAAGGTCAGAGGGGAAAGAGTAAAAGGGAACTTGAGGGGCAATTTCTTTTACACACAGGGTGGTATGCATATGGGATAAGCTGACAGCAGAAGTAGTTGAGGCGGGTACATTCACAAAATTTAAAATACATTTGGACAAATACACAGGTAGGAAAGGATTAGAAGGATACAGGGACATGGCAGGGAAATGGGGTTAGTGTGAATGGATACTTTGTTCGGAATGGATCAGTTTGGGCCGAATGGCCTGTCGCCGTGCTGTAAGACTATATGGGTCTAACAATCATTGTTCTCCTACTGAATGTGATATTGTACTTTCCCAATTCACTGGAGTGAACTTGACCCTCTAACCTCTGGGCTTCCATGATGTTTGACCAGAATGTTCACACATTCCACATTGAATACAGACACTGTGTAAAATACGACATATTAATGTCACTATTCCTCCAAAGCTGCTTCAGAGGAAGGTTAGTAATTAGTCTTTCCGACCACACAATAGATAATAAACAATAGGTGCTGGAGTAGGCCATTCTGCCCTTCGAGCCTGCACCACCATTCAATATGATCATGGCTGATCATCCTTAATCAGTATCACACAACACCAAATCCAAAATAATCTGCTCTCTAGTTTGGTTCACAACATACTCTCCAACCTACCTGATGTACACTTAAGGAATTTATTTTTCACAACATTAGCAGTCACTTAGTTAACTCAGTTTCGATGCAACTTGACACCACCCATTATTACTGCAGGATCCACGAGTATTTGTTACTCGTTCACAGGATGAGGGCTTAGCTCGATAACCAGAATTTACTGGCCATACCAGAGCGCAGTTAAGAGTCAACAGCGTTGCCTTGGATCTGGAGTGACATGCAGGCCAGACCAGATAAGAACAGCCGTTTCCTTCCCTAAAGGATACTAGTGAACCAGAAGAGTTTTTCCAACAATCAGGAATGGATTCCTGATCATCATAAACCCTTGATCCCAGATACATATTGAATTCAAATTCCACAATCTGCCATGGCAGGATTTGAAACCATGTCCCCAGAACATTACCTGGGTCTCTGGGTTCAGAGCCCAGCGATAATATCAGTATGTCATAGCTTCCCTTTGAGTATAGTTGCATATATAATTTCCAGAGCATATGATGCAAAATATTTGCGTGACAGTTTTGGTTCAGATATATAACACAACAACTTTGTTTCTCCTTGCTATTTGTAAGACCCACCCAAACCCATTCTGTGGAATCTGAGGGACAGGGCCTGTGTCGTTATTAGTGATAGACTTGGATAAGACATTCAGGGAGGTTCACCTCGATGCTGAGATGATCTGAAGACAGGTCCAGCAATATAGGACAAGCATCAATATCCATTCCGCTCTGTCAGGATAAGTGTCACCGTATATTCTCACTGCTCCCTCACACTCACTGTATGTCTCTTAAAGCACCTACCCTCGACCAAGGCTCACACTCTATCTCCAAAAAGGCTCAAGTACGAGCACACTCACTGTTGAATTCAGCACCTTCCCTCCCCCACATTTTCTGTCCCTGATGCAATAGCTCCGCACACTAATAGCACTACAGGGATACAACACTATGGGCAGACTCCCTCCGGCTACCTCACCATGTCACACCTCACCTAGTCCAGCACTAACAGAAGGGCCATCCACTCCCACCCTCACTCATTCCCTCCCTTTCTCCCATTCCAGGAGAAACAGCCTGGAATAGGACAGAAAGGGCCACGCCGGGTGGTGGAGTGCCGGATATCCGTTCCCTCATACCCCTACCCTGATATGTGGGAGGATCCTGGAGAGAGCTGGAGAGGACCAGGAGGCCTTGTGTGGAGATTCGGAAACATCCACGTCCCACCAACCGAATAAGGAGCAGTGTTTAGTAAAGAGCAATTCTCAATTCAAACCTACTGTCAGTTCCAACCTCATCTCTCTCACTCGTAGAAGAACAGATACCCCATTGCACAGAGATGCAGGCATTGAAATACACAGACTATTGGTAAATACCCCAATATACTAACATGCACAATGCATACAAGGAGATAAGCATGCACACACGGAGAAGCACACAAAGACATAAACAGTCACACACAAATGGACACAATCACAGATAGAAACACACTGGCTGATATAAAGACAGACAGACATAGTCACACAAATACAAAAGTAACAACTACATGGACAAACACACACTTAAGTACACATTAAGACACAGACATGAGTGCCATTAAGACACAAATAAATTAGTTTCTGATTTATAAGGAGATCAAGGATTCTGGGAGAAGGTAAGAGAATGAAGTTGAGGAACATTATAGAAATGACTTTAAGGTATATCAGACTCGATAGGCCAAATGGTCTAATTCTGCTCCTTTTTTAATGCTCGTGTGGTGTTATGCTATCTGGTATTCTCTTCCTGAGACAGCAGCAGCAGCATATTTGATTGGAAAGAGTCAGTGGTAATGTGGGAAAAGATTGGAGGGGAGAATGGTAAATGTCTATTCCTAGTTATTGTACCACTATATCTGAAAAGGGGCAGTGATTTGATATGAGGTTGACACAGTTTTAAAAAATTGTATCCCACAATGAAAGAAGGATGTCCCTTTCCCTTTACTGTTGTGCTATCTGTGGTGCCCTCATCCTCAGGGAGCAGTGAAGATTCGGTAAATTCAGGTATTTTAGTTTGAGCTTGACTGATCTTTGCTGGACAGGAGAGTCAAAGTTTATTGGGAACAGACAGGAGACGGATGGTCAGACACACTCGGATCAGCCATGACCATTCTGAATGGTGCCGCTAAACGGCCAACTGCTGCACCTTTCCAATGTGTTGTTCCCTCAATCCACGCTCCCGGCTGTTACAGAGATATACTGCTGTCCCTACCCCATGTGTTGTTCCCTCAATCCACCACTGAGTGCGATTACAGACTATCCTATTCAGCCTGACTGGATCGTTACAATTAGACGGGAGGAGACCATTCTGCCCCTCCAAAGAATTACACTGGAATATAGGGTGAAGTAATTCAGCTCGTTGAGTACATTACACAGCCCAGGACGAGGCCATTCAACCCGTCTGAACTGCTGCACAGGAACAGGGATGCTGTCACTAACAGGAAGTAGATAGTAGTGATATATGATCTTTTTAAACAAAACTGTAACTAGTTTTGACTCAGCGATCACTGTAGGGTCATCACTGATAAATAATATTTGTAAAATATCTCGATGAAGGGACGGAATGGATCAAAGCTGAACTACCTTGTACACCAAAATGATCATTCAATAGATCTTCAAATGGAGGGAGTGAATCTGCATTATGATGTAGACAGGGAAGGTTAGTGAGCGTACCCTCAGCTGAAATAATATAATGTGAGTTGTCTATTGCAGTCGGGAACAATTTAAATGGAGAGAGATTGGAGAACTCTGTGATGCAGATGTTTTTCATATTCTTAGTACATGAATCATATGAAGTCTGTCTGCAGATGCAGCAAGTGATTTAGAAAGTAAGTGGAATGATAATGTTTGTGGATTTAATTAGGAATATTTCACTGTATCTGTACAGGGCATTGCTGAGACCACATCAGATACATTGGGTGCAGTTCTGATCCTCTAAACTAAAAAAACGGATACAATTCCTTTCAAAGATGTTTAAAGATGCTTCCCTTTACTCATTCCTGAAATGAAGGCCTTTTGTTATCGGGGATTATCTGTTTAGATCTTAGATGAGAAATCTTACTGAACCACGATTTTCAGAGAAGTCTTTCAGCTGGATACATATTTTCTCTTGTTAAGAAGACGAAAGCTAGATAATAATCTTTTGAATGAGATGCATTGGTATTAACACAAATATTATGAAGATATCAACCCATTTTTAAAAATTACGCAGATGCATATAAGCATCTCATCAAATCATTAAACGGGCACATTATTTTCTTTTGCAAATGAAAGGCACTGTTCACAACAACAGCAATGATGCTGCATACAGCATACAGTCTATTATCATCCATTCCAGAGAATGTACATGGAGAGTGCACATGATCCAGTTTGGTGTTCAGTTGATATTCTTGAATTTTTCCGCACAGAGACGGATAAAAATATTACTTGCTTCAGAAGCCGCACCCAATTGGTCTCTCTCTCTCTCTCTCTCTTACTTTGTTCTGCCTGAAAACAAGGTGTAAGAGCACAAAAATCCTGAGTCATCTTTACCACTCACGGAGGATTCCTGATGAGGATTCATAGGAATCTCTGTACAGCTCAAAACAAAGGGAATTCAGCCAAATCCAACTGTTCTGGGAAGAAATCCGCTTTCCCAGACATTTGTGTGAGCAGAATAAGTTCGAAGTCAGAAACATGTTTGGGACACTCTATCATTTTACCATTTGTTCACAGTTCAACTTTCTGTGTCTCTGATTTTTCCAGAAAATTACCCAGTCCGATACCTATATCATTGGACACAGCACTCAACTGGTTACATTTAAAATTTGCTTTCACCAATAGAGGAGTGGGAAAAGACATGAGTGACCCTCCAACATTGGTCAGAACACGAACAAGAGATTCACAAAGGGTTGTTAAGGTGTGAATTCCCTTCCACAGAAGATTGTGATGCCTGGATATTTCCATTTGTTCAGAATTATCTATGTAAGACATTTGAAAGACAAATGAATGTCGGGAAATGGTACACTGACAGAAAAGTGGTGCTGAGACCTTCATCAGATCATAGTGCATGGTAGAGCCATGACAAAGTGTCTGATGACCCACTGTTGCTCCACAGTCCCAGGTTACGATGGCGCATTCAGCCTCTCACAGCTCCTGCAAGGTGCAGATGGGGGCCACTTGCTCCAAATACCTGGTCCACAGTAACACAGGATCTCAAATAATCCCTCACAACTGTCACGCACAGATTGGAAAATGTTATTTGGAAATCCAGGTTGGTTTTGAAAGACGCCTCTGGTCTGTTTACAGAGTGCTCCCTCACTGCAACTTGTGCTTCATTTATTGGTCTTGGTCTAGACCAGGATTCGTTATGAATAAAGCTCCATACCTCACTCACAAAAATGCTTTGCTAGCTCTGATTACAACATACAATAACAGTACATCCAGGAAAATTACAGCCGTTTACTTTGAAATTACAGAAAATGAAAGCATAAGGAACAGGAATAGGTAATTCGGACGATCAAGTCATTGTATACGATCATGGCTGATCTACTGTTAGCATTAACTCCTGAATGCCCAGTTCTTCACACTCCTCAGCTCTCTGACAGGTCAACGATTCATGTCCCACCTCTTTAAATACTTTCAGCAATGTAGCTCCCCTAACTCTCTAGTCCAGATAATTCCTGACATTGAGTACCCTCTGTGAGAGGAAAACACTCTACACATACACCGTTACCTATTGATTTGAACAAGAGGTGAACACAGGGGCTCAGGAAAGAGTGAATGGCCTTGATATCAAGGCAGTAGTTGACTGAGGATGTCATCAGGACCACCTACTTATTTGAGCTTAATGAGAATCGGTCTAACCTCCTCACTGGTTGGGGTTTTCAGAGCACAAAGGAAGATGTTTGTGGTCGGTGGCCGACAATGCTCTCAGTCCCGGGACATCTCTTCAGGAGATCCTCAGGTTAACTTCCTCAGCACAAACATCTTCAGCTCCTTCGTCAACGTCTATGTGCCCCCATTCCCGACGCCCCCCATCTATCCCAAGATCAGAAATGGAGTGATCACTGTAGATCACACAATATTCAGAACATTTTGTCCCCACTCAGCTCCTGAACCGGTCTGTGTCCATATTCAGCAAAACCCAAACAACATTCACATTTGGGCTGTTAAAGTGTCAGTAACTTTCATGTAACAGAACGGCCAGGCACTGCAAATTTCCACAATTAAAAGAGAAGCTCATTCAGCACCTCAAGCTGGTTACATCCCGATATGTGGAAACTATTCAGCCCATCGAAATGACTGATTAAGAAGAGGGACAGCCCATTCAATCCTCCTGCCTGTTCCACAGGAAGAGGAGGCGTCTGGTCAGCACATTCAACTGTTAAACAGGAACAGGCAGAGTCCAGTAAGACCCCTAAACCTGTTCTATGGAACCAGGAGGAGACCATTCACCCCTCGAGACACTTACACAGGAATAGGAGGGTGTCATTGATGCTCCAACCTGGAAAACGAATGGAGCAGAGACTGCACTCGTAGACTGCTCACAATGTTCTTCGTGGCTCCATTGCCTGTGGAACAAATGATTCTTTAATGTGTTTTGTCGGCAGTGAGGAAGGAAGCCAAATGTTTTGTGCCAAGCCTCAAGGAGACATCTTCCATCTCCAAGAAGACAGACCCATGTTCTCTGTGGGGATCAGAAGCTGGTGGGAATGGTTATCTGTTTTAGAATGAAGGTATTGTGGCTCCTGTCGCGATGGTGGATAACGTGAAGTATGATCACACACCAAATGCACTGTATAAATGTTGGAAGAGTTTAGTTAAAGACTGATTCTCTCTCTCTCAATCGAAATGGGGAGTGGCGTGGAGTGAGAGGAACGTTCTCAGAGTCTGTTAAGTCTTCACAGTGTGGACCCACCAGTGCTTCAGGGTGGAGGAAATGCTGAAGGCCATCCTGCACTTGGGACAGATGAAAGGCCTCTCCCCCAAGTGTGGGAAGGCCTTCAGCAATTCCTCCCTGCTGAAGCACTGGCGGGTCCACACTGGGAAGAGGCCCTTCAGCTACCTGAGTGCTGGAAGGCCTTCAACAATTGCTCCAACCTGCTGACCCACTGATGGGTCCAATCATGTAAACCATGTTAAAAAAACATGGACTTTATCACCGTATTAGTTCTGTTTATTGAACACAAAATACGGGGACAAAATAATTTTCTGTTCGTAGTAAACTATGGGAAGTACGAAGAAATAAGATACACTCGTGATATTGAGCTACATAAATTGAAATGTGCATTAGAAAACCACGGAAGTGGTGTGCAATCTTTCTCAATCATTATTTGATCCACAGCTGAGATGCTGATTTCCCCTCTGTCATTGATCCACCTCATTGAGATTCTCTGGCGCATTATCTCAGTATTGAAGGGGGTTCTCAGTTCCTGCTGCTGTTCACCCAGTCTGTTTAAATTAAATTACATTCTCAGTGTAGAAAAATAAAAAATCACTTGGCCTTTTGGACTCTGTTTAACTGTCAGCAATTCAGCTCTGTGATATTATTGGCGATAAATGCTCTAGGACCACAGCCAGTATCCGCACAGTGCTCAAACGGTATGACCATAGATAAAGGCCTTGCAGTGCGCGAGAATTTCTAAATAAAACTTCCATTTTCTCTCCGTTCCTTTCTATCTCCCCTCATGCTGTCTTCTGATCTATCCAACTCACCCTCGTTTAACATCCCTGTTTCCAAATTGTGCTGTTGTACAGCTTGATGTTTTGGCCATTTTGGAGAAATGGATAGAGCAGGGACAGGACTGATCGTTGTAGGGTCCGGGGTTTAGATGCTTCATTGAACAAAAGGAAAGTACTAACAGTGGGGCGGGGGTGGTGGTTGGGGTGGGGGAGGTTAGCGTGGCATTGATATTCAAAGACAGCATTACGTTGTTATAAAGGATGCTTGATAAGGACTCGCCTAGTGAGGTCGTATGGGAAGAGGTTAGAAACAAAAACGGAGAGGTCACTCTGCTGAAAGTTCTCTATTGCCGTCTGAAATGTTCCAGAGATGTAGAGGAAAGGATTAAAAAGATGATACTGAATAGGAGCGAAAATAACAGAGCATTTGTTATGGAAGAATTTAACTTTCCAAATATTGATTCGAAATTGTACAGCAGAAATACTTTATGGGTCAGTTTTTGTCCACTGTGTGCAGAATGGTTTCCTGACACAGTATGTAGATAGGCCAACAAGGGCCGAGGCCAAATTGGCTTTGGTACTGAGTAATGAACCAGACCAGGTGTTAGATTTGGATGTTGGTGAACACTTTGCTGATAGTGACTACAATTCAGTTATGTTTACCTTAGCGATGGAAAGGGACAGGTGTATACTGCAGGACAAGAGTTATAGCTGGGGGAAAGGTAATTATGATGCAATTAGGAAAGGTTTTAGGATGCATAGGTTGGGGAAGGAAACTGCAGAGGATAGGTACAATTTAAGTGTGGAGCTTCTTCAAACAACAGCTACTGTGTGTCCTTGATAATTTTATACCTGCCAGGAAAGGAGGAAATGGTTGAGTGAGGCTGCTGTGGTTTACTGAAGCAGTTGAATCTCTTGTCAAGAGGAAGAAGGAGGCTTATGTAAAGATGAAACATGAAGGCTCAGTTCGGATGCTTGAGAGTTACAAGTTAGCCTGGAAGGACTTTTTAAAAAAGCTAAGAATAGCCAGGATAGAGCATGACAAGTCTTTGGCAAGTAGGATCGCGGAAAACCCTCAAGCTTTCTATCAGCATGTCACGAATAAAAGAATCACCGAATGAAGATTAGTGGCAATCAAACACAGTAGTGTTAAGTTGTGTGTGGAGTCTGAGGAGATAGGACAGGCTGTAAATTAATATTTGAATCAGGATTCACAATGGAAAAAGAAAATGCTGTCAAGGCCAATACTGAGAAACAGGCTATTAGTCTAGACGGGATTGAAGTTCGTAACGTCGAGATGTTAGACGTTCTGGAGAGTGTGAAAATAGATATGTCCCCTGGGCCAGATGGGATTTATCCTAGGATTCTCTGAGAAGCTAGGGAGGAGTTTACGCAACCAACTGTTCGGATTTTTACATCGCCATTGTCTACAGGAATAATGCCAGAAGATTGGAGGACAGCAAATGTTGTCCCTCTGTTCAAGAAATGGAGAAGAGACAACCCTGGTAATTATATACCTGTCTTACTTTGGTTGTGGGGAAAGTGTTGGAAAGGATTATAAGAGATAGGATTTACTATCATCTAGAAAGGAAACATTTGATTCGGAATAGTCAACAAGGTTTTGTGAAGGGTATGTCATGCCTCACAAATCATACCGAGTTCATTGAGAAGGTGACCAAACAGGTGGATAAGAGTAAAGTGAGGTATGTGGATTTCAGTGAAGCGTTTGATAAGGTCCCCCATGGTCGGCTATTGAAGAAAATATGGAGAGTGTGGTGTTTGAAAAGCAGAACAGATGAGGTAGCATCCAAGATGCATGCAAGTTGATGTTTCTCTTGTAAGCCCTTCATCAGGAATCAGTTTTATGGTCTGCAGCATCTGCAGTCTTCATTTTCTCTTCGCTCCTCGGATGCTGCCTGACCTGCTGTGCGTTTCCAGCGCCACACTCTCGACCCTGATCTCAAACATCTGCAGTCCTTACTTTCTCCAAGAAAATATGGAGACGTGGAATTGTGGGTGATTTAGCGTTTGGATCACAAATCGGCTAGCTGAAAGCAGACAGAAGGTGGTAGTTGATGGGGAATGTTCATCCTGGAGTTTAGTTGCTAGTGGTATAGTGCAAGGATCTGCTTTGGAGTGACTGTTGTTTGTCCTTTTGAAAATGACCTTAATGAGGGTATAGAAGGATGAGTTAGTAAATTTACGGTTGTCAGTAAGGTTGGTGGATCTGTCAGCAGTGCTGAAGGATGTTGTGGGTACTGAGCAGTAATGTTCTGTGTGCATGGACCTACAATGGGCTAAATAGCTTCCTTCTGTGATGTAACGATTCTGAGGTACTCTGGCCCACAATAAAAGCTTTAGGTACCTGGAGAGTCAATCTGGTCCAGTAAAGGAGACACACTGCACAATCATCCATCATCTCTTCCTGTTCTCTGATATACAGCGGCATCAAAATATCAGTCCAAACAGAATAGATTGATTCAAATTCAAGCAGTCAGGAGAACGTTCACCGGAGGGGATTGCCGTCAGAGGATTCAATGAATAATAAGATTTCAGAATAACACAAAAAAAACAATATCACAGCAGCATAATAATTGGCAGCAGAGTAAAACTTAGTTCCAAATATGTTCAAGTTCAGCATTGTGTTCAGCTTTGGTCACCTTGCTGTAGGAAGGATGGTATTAAACTGGAACTTTACAAGGATGTTGCCAGGACTCAAGGGTCTGGGTCATAGGGAGAGGTTGGATAAGCTGGGACATTCCTCTTTAGAGCGCTGGAGACTGAGGGGTGTGAAGTTCTTCGAAAGTCTAGTCATGGCCCACATCAGTTCCAGTCTCCCAGCCTGCCTCGATCCCCGACAATTTTCCTACCAGTGGAATGGGTACATAGTGGGTGCCATATCCCTCGAACACCTGGACAACAAGGACACCCACGTCAGATTCCTGCTCATTGACTCTAGGTTCATCTTCAACACCATTATTCCCTTCAGACTGATCACAAATCTCCCTGATCTTAGTCTTGGCTCTGCCCTCTGAAATTGGATCCTCAGCTTTCTGACCCACAGTACACAATCAGTGAAAATAGGTAAGTGTGTCTCTTCCATGATAACATTCAACACTGAAATCCCAAAGGATGTGTCCTCAGCCCCCTACTATACGCCCTGTACACCCACGACTGTGTTGCCAAATTTTGAACGAATGCCATCTACGTGTTCACTGATGACACCATCATAGTAGGACAGGTATGTAATGGTAACAAGTCAAAATACAGAACCGAAATAGTGGACTTAGTGATATGCTGCACTGAGACCATCCTCTCTTTTAACATCGGCAGAACTAACCAACTGATCAATGACTTCAGAAAGAAATGAGGAGAACATGCCCCCATCTGCATCAATGGAACTGAAGTTGAAAGAGTGGAAAGCATTAAGTTGCTCGGAGTGACGATAACCGACCTCCCATGTAGATGTGACAGCCGAGATGGCACAAGAACGCCTCTTCTTTCTCTGGCAGCTCAGGACATTTGACATGTCCACAAGGACCCTCAACAATGTCTACAAATGCACCACGGACAGCAAAGTATCTGGGTGCATAATGACCTGGTGTGGCCACAGCCGTGCCCAGGACAGTAAGAGAAATGACAGAAGTTTGTGTACACAGCCCATGCCATCACGGAAACCAACGTCCCATCCGTTGTCTCCATTTACACAGCTCACTGCCGTGGAAAGGCTGACAACATTATCAAAGACCCATCGCACCTTGGATCTCCTGCAATCTCTTCCATCATGGAGACAATACAGAATCTTGAACACACAAACCAGCGGCTCATGAACAGCATCGTCCCAGCCCACGATTAAACTGAGGAAGGGACTCTCTAACTTCAAATAATGCTGATCTTGCTCACATTGATGTTGCCTATTGCATGCCCTTTCTGGTGTAGCCTGTATGTCTCAGTCTAAGTTTTTCCTTTACCCTTTGATCGAAATGGACTTACTTATTGTAGGAGCGAGATTCCCCAGCGAGGGACAAAGACTCTGGAGGCAGACAGGACACAGGCACGGAATGGACTTTAATTCAAGCAAAACCTGGTTAATGCTGGGAGAATACCAAAGGATCTTCCTCGAATCTGACTTTGACATGAGAAAACAATCGTTTCCTTAATCTTTAGCTCAGATCAGACGGCAAATCAATGACACACTTCGAGTTTACAGTAAAAAGACAGTATTTTTATACGTTCTGTGTTGCAATGATCATAAACAACTTTGTCAGTGTACCATCCACTCCCCTTCTGCAGAATCAATCTTGTAAAACAACTGATCATTGATGGACACTCCCATGGACAGCCCGAGTTTCTTATTTGTTTCGGATGTTTAACGATTGTTGGTATCTCTAGTCCGTGGGATCTTTCTATAATGCATTCCAAAGTTCGGGGCTCTGCTCTTTTCAGTCATATCCCTCATTGTTTATCTTGAAGGATTGCATGAGTTCTATTCTCCATTGGGCAGGCTATCTCTTATCAAATTCCGTGATCACATTTTACAGTCAAAAGCTGATTCTGATACAAAATACGTAATATTATTATTTCCACGGTTAACCTTTTTCTTCGTGAATTCGACAAGACAAGCCAGGTATCTCTTTAAGGTTTTATTATTATGTTGAAATCTGTGTCCATGATTATTTACCAGATATTTAACTAGAACTTATTACTATTGTAAACAGTTTCAAAGGCACAGCTAGCTTCTGAAAGATAACTTGAGATGCTGTTTTTGTGGATGAAAATAATCCTTACTGAGATCAGAATAAGTTACTTTTTGTAGTGATTCTTTATAGTTTTTGTGCTACAATTTCATTTTTTCATCTGTGTTTTGTTACAAATCATCTTTTTTTTAAAAAAGAACCTTCTTTACCACTATATTGGCATGTTTCAGAATCTTGCGAATCAGATTATCCTTTCTTTTGCTTTGGAATAATTCCCTTTTCAAAGGCCCTTTTTTCACTGATGCTGAAGCAATCTATTTTAATTTCTGTCTATTTTGTGGCTCTTCAGAAACAGACAGCTGAAGTAGACTTTTAAATTTCGGCCACTTCATGTCTCTAAAAAAAGGCAGCTCCAACCCTCACTATGATCTGCCAGAACTGTGTATAAACAAAGAGTTTCACTCTACTTAGATACATGCGACAATGAATCCTATCAAATCAAATAAAACCAAATCGTACGATCGAGAGAGAGAAATTGTCACAAGGTCAATACACCCCGATGAAACCTCTGCAGCCTGCCATATCCGGCCAAAAATCGTGATAGTCGATTAAACAACTAACTGTTAGAGAGGGCTTCACAATTATCCCCATTCTATCAATGGATCAGCTCTGCACATCAGTGTAAAAAACAAGGAAATAGTATCTGTACCATCCTCAGCCAGGGGTGTTGAGTCGATAATTCAATTCACTGTCATCATGCTGCCCACAGGATCACAGATCAGTCTTCAACCAATTCAATTCGCTGCACGTGCCATGAAGAAAAAGCTGAACACAGTAGAGAGGCAAATGCAATGAGTCCTGACCCCATTCCTGCAATAGGACTGAAGACTTGTGCTGTACAACAAGCCGTGCCCCTGGGGAAGCGGTTTCCTTCCAGCTACAACTCTAACATCTCCCTGGCAATGTGGAAAATTACTCATGTCGGGGAATAATTACAATCTGGACAATTACAACCCTCTCAGCCTCATCATGATAGTCAAATTGGGAGTTCGTTTTGATAGAGCTGTCAAGCAGCACAGACATAAACTTGCTCAGTGTGGTTTCCGATCGGTCCCCATGTGGAGATGGTGCTGTTTTGGAAAAGTCACTGGATGAATAATCCAGACCAGGCTAATGCTCTGGCAGCTGGTGGAAGTTAAAAACAATTAATAAAATATCGAGATCTCAAATCTGGTGTCAGTAACAATGGCCTTGAAGTCAATGTCGATTGTAACCACCAATTTCCTTCCCCAATGTACTTTCAGGAAGTGAATCTCCCGTGCTCTCTTGGTCTGGCCTAAAAGTGACTCCAAACACACAGACATGTGATGCACTCTTCAATGGTCTCTGAAAAGGCCAAGCAAGACACTCTATCGTATCAAACTGCTCTGAAGTCTAAATGGATAAAACCTGACAGAACATCCAGCCCCCAACCTCGGTATGGAAAAGGGAACGGGAAACACAGTCCTGTTGAGCCAGCAGAGACGTCCTTCCTAACATCTGTGAACTTGTGACAACATTTACAGAGCTTTCCCACAGACCGCACAGAAACATCAGGAATGTAATAGGCCATACAGCACACTGAGCCTGCTCCATTCTAGTTAATGTCTGAACATCTCCTCAATCCACATTCCCCACACACTTTAAACACCCCTTAATGTGATTAACCTTGTGAAGCTATAAAATAGGAACTGTGGTCGTCCCCTTGGTCTGTCGAGTTTGCTATCCAATTCAATATAATGATGGCTGACCCTTTATTTCTACACCATACTCCTGCCCTCTCCCCCATCCTTTGGTGTTTAGACATCCTTATTAGTCTTTAGTGCCTTGTCTTCCACAGCCTTATGTGAGAGAGAATTCCCAGGTTCACCAGTCTGAGTGCAGACATTTATTCGTATCTAAATGCAATGTGACCCATCTGTATTTAATACTGCGGCCTCTTGTTTTAAACTTCCCAGCCAGGGGAATTATCATCACTGCTTCCAATCTACCTCACCCTGTCAGTGTTTTATATATCTCACTGAGATCTCCACTCATTTTCCTAAACCCCATGCGATACAGGCTCAGTTGCCCCAAACTCTGCTCCACAAAAAGTCTGTCATCCCAGAGATCAGTCTGGTCATCCTTCGCTGCACTCCCTCAATGTCAGGTTTGTTCTTTATTAGGTACGGAGACCAAAACTGCACACAACACTGCACAATGTTCGAGTTGAGGTCTCACCAAGGGCCTGTACAGCTGCACTGAGACACCCTTACCCCTGGACTCCAGTCCTTCTGAAATGATGGTCAACAACAATTTATCTTCCTGACTGCTTTCTGCTCCTGCAATATTGCTTTCAGTGACTGGTGTACAGGGAGATCCCAGATCCCTTTCAATGTTACAGCTCCCCACTTGGTGGGTCTGTGTAAACTGGTCTGTGTGCCAATGTATTCCCTGTATTGGCTTCTGTCTTCAGAACTCACTGCCCTGCATGGAACACAGATGTCTGTCCAAATAATAACAGAAGAAAAGTGCAGTTCCCTTCATAGATCGACATTTCTCAACCACTTCCTTTTCCAATGGTTGGCTGGAACTTTAGTGTTTCACAACAAAGTAGACAACATCATATCTATCCACACTGCTCTTCATCTGCCACATGTTTACTCATTCACTCCGTTTGTTTCATTCTCCTTTAAGTTTTTTTCACATTCTCCTCACTTTCAAAAGCCTAGTTCCGTCAGCAGACTTGGAAACTTTGCATTTGAATCCCTCAACGAGATGTTTGAGATGTATTGTGAATATCTGGCGCCCCATCACCAATCATTGCGATGCCCCATGAGCCTTCCAAACTGAAAACCATCCATTTATTCCTCCTCATTGTTTCCTGTCCACACTCCCATTTTAACACCATGTTCATATATTACCCCCATCCCATGTGCTTTTACTTTGCACACGAGGCTTGGGACTCTATTAAAATTCTTGCTGAAAATCCAAGTTCAATGCCTCTATTGTATTTTCTTTAATTAATCTACCAGTCAGTTTCTCAAATATGTTTCCCATTTCATCAATCTGTGTTGTTTTTTTTCTATGCCCATTATTTTCAGTTCCAATAATTTCTCCAAATTAGTTTATTTACTAGTTTCATTCCACATCATTTTCTCATCAGACTCAGGTTTTCTCCTATTGCTGGGAAGGCTTTGTTTATGTATTTTTATGTGAAGACAGAAGTGAAGTATCTGTGTCATGTTTCTCTGTTCTCCATTCTCCATTCCCTGGTTTCACTCTGTAAAGAATCTGAAACTTTGACTAAAAAGAACAGCTTTTGTCTATTCACCCTGTCCATGCCCCTTGTAATCTTAAATCTGAATTACATTCCAACTCAACTTCCTCTGCTTCAAAATAAATAACTCGAGCTTACCCGGCCTCTCTCCACAGCTCATATGGTCCATCCCAGGGAGCATTCTGGTGAATCTCTTCTGCACCTCATCCAGTACAATCACATCCTTCCTGTAACGCGGCTCCCAGAACTGCACACAATATTTCATTTGGCCTTACCGAAGTGCTATATAAAACTCGGATAATCTTTGGGTCAATGAATAAAGGCTTTATCTACAGTCATGCTGAACTCATCAATTATCATATCCAGTCACATTCAGGGATGAGTGGAGAAGCACGCTCTGAGCTTCCTAGTGTGATGCCGTTCTTTGAGTCCTCCCCTGTCTGTTTCCTTCTTCCAAAGTGCATCACCTCATATTTATCAGAGTTACATTCCATTTGCCATTGATCTGACCATCTGACCATTCTATCTGTATCTTCCTGTAATATAAGACCTCCCTCCTCACTGCCAACCACCCGGCCAATCTTTGTGTCAAACACAAACTTACTTATCACACTCCCCCTACCCACTTCACATTCACATCACTTATGAATACCACAAATAATACGGAACACAGCACTGATCTCTACCGGGTACACCGGGGAAATTGGGCTCCAGTCACACAAACAGCCTTCTCCCATGAAGTTGAGTTTGGATACAACTTGCCAAGTCACTAATAGACCCTACATGTTCCCTGGTTGTTCTGTTCCACTTGATATACGTGAAGAATATCTGGGGATTCTCCTTAATCTTGCCCTGCCAGTAGGCTTCCATGCCCCTGTGTTAGTCAGTCCCCTCCGAGGGAAGAATTTCCGCCTTATTATGGTCTTAAATGGCATATCCCTTATCCTGTCATTATTTGCCCTAAATATAGAGTAGACAGCGAGAGAAACATCCTGTTTATTTCCACCTCATCACATGAATCATAGATTTTTGAAATTTCACTGAGATCACCTCTCATGCTTTGAAACTGGAGAGGTCGCAGGACAAATCTCCCCATCAGAAAATCTTGTCATCTCAGGAATTAATCTGGAGAATGTCCATTGCACGTCCTCTGTGATCAGTGTCATCTTTCTTAGATTAGGTCACCGACACTGCACTCAATACCTCAGGTACACTCTCACCAACACTCTATGCAACTGATTCATGATGTCTTTACCTCTATATTCCAATCCCTTTAAACAAACTCCAACCTAACTTTAACTTTCCAATTACATGTATTGCTCCAAATACCATTCACACTAATTGCATTTACAAACTCACTCTGTGAGTTATCGAGGCATAGAGATGTACAGCATGGAAACAGACCTTTCAGTCCAACCCGTCCATGTCGAGCAGATATCCAACCCAATCTATTCCCACCTGCCCGCATCCGACCCATATCCCTCCAAACCCTTCCTATTCATATAACCATCCAAATGTCTTTTAAATGCTGCAATTGTACCAGCCTCCACCACATCCTCTGGCAGCTCATTCCATACACGTACCACCGTATGTGTGAAAAAGTTGCCCCTTAGGTCTCTTTCACGTTTTCATTTTTTAAAGTGTGGAAACAAGTCCACAGCGACCCACCAAAGCACAAACCACCCAGGCCCTTCCCCCTACACCTAACAGTAGAGGCAATTTAACATAGCCAATTCACCTAGCCTGCACAAGTTTGGATTGTGGGAGGAAACCCACGCAGACATAGGGAGAATGTGCAAAGTCCACACAGCCTGAGGCGGGAATTGAACCTGAGTCTCATGGCATTGGGAGGGAGCATTGCTAACCACTGTGCCACCCAACATCCTTCACTTCTCAGCCTAAACCTATGCCCTTTAGTTCTGGACTCCCCGACGCCAGGGAAAAGACTTTCTCTATTTATCCTCTCCATGCCCTTCACAATTTTGTACATCTCTAGAAGGTCACCCCTCAGCCTCCAACGCTCAAGGGAAAACAGCCCCAGCCTGTACAGCCTCTCCTGATACCTCAAATTCTCCAACTCTGTCAACATCCTTGTAAATCTTTCCTGAACCCTTTCAATTTTCACAACATATTTCCGATAGGAAGGAGACCAGAATTCCACACAATATTCCAACAGTGGCCTAACCAGTGTCCCGTACAACCGCAACATGACCTCCCAACTCCAAAACTCATTACTCTGACCAATAAAGGAAAGCAAACCAAACACCACCTTAACTATCCTACCTACCGGCGACTCCACTTTCAAGGACCAATGAACGTGCACTCCAAGGTCTCTTTGTTCAGCAACACACCCATTGCCATTAAATGTCGAAGTCCTGCTAAAATTTGCTTTCCCAAAATGCAGCACCTCGCATTTATTTCAAATAAACTCCACCTGCCACTTCTCAGCCCATTGGCCCATCTGATCAAGATCCTGTTGTACTCTGAGGTAAGCCTCTTCGCTGTCCACTACACCTCCAATTTTGTTGTCATCTGCAAACTTACTAACAATACCTCTTACGCTCGCATCCAAATCATTTACGTAAATGATAAAAGATTGAGGAACCAGCACTGATCCTTGTGGTACTCCACTGGTCACAGGCCTCCAATCTAAAAAATAACCCTCCACCTCCACCCTCTGTCTTCAACCTTTGAGCCAGTTCTGTATGCAAGTGGCTAGTTGTCCCTGTGTTCCGTGAGATGTAAACTTGCTAACCAGTCTTCCATGGAGAATCTTGTCGAACGCGTTACTGAAGTCCATATAGAACACATCTACTGTTCTGCCCTCTTCGTAACTTCTTCAAAAAACTCAATCAAGATCGTGAGATATGATTTCCCACGGTTAAAGCCATGTTGACTATCCCTAATCAGTCCTTGTCTTTCCAACTCCATGTACATCCTGTCCTTCAGGATTCCCTTCGACAACTTGCTCACCACCGACGTCAGGCTCACTGGCCTATAGTTCCATGGTTTGTCCGTACCACCCTTCTTAAACAGTGGCACCACGTTTGCCAAACTCCAGTTTTCTGGCACCTCTCCTGTGACTATCAACGGTACAAATGTCTCAGCAAGAAGCCCAGCAATTACTCCTCTGGCTTCCCACAGAGTTCTATGGTACACCTGTTCGGGTCCTGGGGATTTATCCACTTTTACACGTTTCAAGACATCCAGCACTTCCTACTCTGTAATATGGACATTTTTCAACGTGTAACCATCTATTTCCTGACATTCTATATCTTCCATATCAGTTTCCACAGTAAATACTGATGCAAAATACTCGTTTAGTATCTCCCCCATTTCCTGCAGCTCCACACAAGGGCTGCCTTGCTGATCTTTGAGGGGTTCTATTCTCTCCCTAGTTATGATTTTGTCCTTAATGTATTTGTAAAAACCCTTTGCAGTCTCCATAATTCTACTTGCTAAAGCTATCTCATGTCCCCTTTTTGCCCTCCTAATTTCCCTCTTAAGTATACTTCTACTGCCTTTATACTCTTCGAAGGATTCACTCAATCTATCCTGTCTATACCTGACATATGCTTCCTTCTTTTTATGAATCAAACCCTTTAGTTAGTCAGCAATCCCTATACTACCAGCCTTTCTTTTCATCCCAACAGGAATATACTTGTTTTGGATTCTTGTTATCTCATTTCTGAAGGCTTCCCATTTTCCAGCCGTCCATTTACCTGTGAACATCTGCCCCCAATCAGGTTTTGAAAGTTCTTGCCAAATACTGTCAAAATTGGCCTTTCTCGAATTTATAACTTCAACTTTAAGGTCTGGTCTATCCATTTCCATAATTATTTAAGATCTAATGGTATTATGGTAGCTGGCCCCAAAGTGCACCTCCACTGACACCTCAGTCACCTGCCCTGCCTTATTTCCCCAGAGTGGGTCAAGTTTTGCACCTTCTCTAGTAGGTTAATCCACATACTGAATCAGAAAATTTTCTTGTACACACTGAATAACTTCCTCTCCATCTAGACTCTTAACGCTACGGCAGTCCCAGTCTATGTTTGGAAAGTTAAAATCTCCTACCATAATCACCCTACTTTCTTACAGATAGTTGAGATCTTCTCACAAGTTTGTTTCTCAATTTCCCTCTGACTATTAGGGAGTCTATAATACAATCCCAATAAGGCGATCATCCCGTTCTTATTTCTCAGGTCTACCCAAATAACTTCCCTCGATGTATTTCCAGGAATATCCTCTCTCAGTACCCCTGTAATGCTATCCCTAATCAAAAACTCCATTCCCCCTCCTGTCCTGCCTTCCTTTCTATCTTTCCTGTAGAATTTGTAACCTGGAACATTATCTGCCAGTCCTGCCGATCCCTGAGCCATGTTTCTGTAACTGCTATGATATCCTAGTCCCATATTCCTAACCATGCCCTGAGTTCATCTGCCTTCTCTATTTGGCCCCTTTGCATTGAAATAAATGCAGTTTACTTTATTAGTCCTACCTTGACCCTGCCCGTCCTGACTGTTTGACTCGTTTCTGTTCTCAGTTTACCAATCTCAGATTGATCTATTTCCTCACTATCTCCCTGCCCCCAGCTCCCCCCCCCCCCCCCCCCCCCCACCGCCCAAACTAGTTTAAAACCTCTCGAGCAGCTGTGGCAAATCTTCCTGCCAGTATATTCGCCCCCTTCCAATTTAGGTGCAATCCGTCCTTCTGGTACAGGTTCCTTCTACCTCAAAAGAGATTGCAGTGATCCAAAAATGTGAATACTTCTCCCATACACCAGCTCCAAAGCCATGTATTCATCTGCTCTATCCCTCTATTCCTGTCCTCACTAGCTCATAGCGCCGGGAGTAATACAGATATTATCACTGTCAAGATCCTCTTTTTTAAATTTCTGCCTATCACCCTGCAATCTCGGTCCATAATCTCAAACGTTTTCCCTTTTTATGTCGTTGGTTCCAATTTGGTCAATGACCTCTTGCTGGACCCTCTCCCCTGTCAGAACATTCTGCATCCTTTCTGAGATATCCTTGATCCTGGCACCAGGGAAGCAACACACTAATCTGCTTATTTCTCTGCTGTCCACAGAACCGTCTGTCTGTACCTCAGACTAGCGAGTCCCCTAACACAATTGACTTCGTGGAATCCGACGTATCCCTTGTTGCATTAGTGCCAGTCTCCATACCACAAACTTGTCTGTTTGTGCAACGTTCCCCTGTGAATCCATCACCCGCTACATTTTCCAAAACAGCATATTTGTTTAAAATAGGGAGAGCCACAGAAGACTCCTGCACTAGCTACTAAACTCTCTTGCCTTTTTTGGAGTTAACCCATCTATGTAACTCTATCTGAGACTGTCCCTCTTCCTATAACTGCCATCCATCACATACTGTTGTGTTACCAATTCTGTATTGTCTTAAACTGTCTCTCCAACCAATCTATTCGATCTGATAGGACTCACAAGCAGAAGCATTTATTGCAGATATAATCTGCAGTAACCTTTAAATCTGATAAATGCACTCCGATATCCAGCGATACATGAATTCAAACAGCAAAGGCAGTAACTCTGCAGGTACGCTGTCCTGTCAGTTTCTTCCCCTCACCATGTGCTTCCTTTGTCCGTTCTTTTCCCTGTTAAAACTTGCATAAAGGCTTCGGATAATTCAAATACACCATATCCCCTATACCACTACACCCCTCCTACACCCTTACAATTCTGCCATTTATATTTACACCAACAAATTAAATCCAACACGCTCGTTGCCATAGAGACCACTGTCACACAGTTGCTGTACTGCCCTTGCCATAAGTACACTGAGCGTCCTGACTGTAACTATATTGACATTCCCATCACTGTTTGGTGCCTACAAAAGAATTCCTTCTAATGGTTGCTGCTGCTTGCTTATTCTCAGCTCTACTTTTGATATTCAGATCTACATGACTGTCTCATTAATGCATTAACCTCATCCTTCCTTAGCAACTTGTTGGCTTTTTGCCTAGTCCGCATATTGGGATTAGATTTGGTTGGAATATCTGCTCAGCATGGATGGGTTGGACCGAAGGGTCGGTTTCCATGCTGCACATTCTCTGACTCTATAACTCGATCCCAACAACCCTTCGTAATCTCTTCCCAGCGATGGTCATTCTGCAGCTACATCTCCGCCACGACAGTTCCATCAGATCTGTTCCCTGTCATTCCATCTGCCTTATGGTGAATACAGGGAGTCATTCCTCAGGAGTGGGAGGTTGAACAGATGGGTAGAGGTTACAGAGATAGGGAGGCTTAGAATTGAACACAGTTACATCTGGTCAAGAATGTCAGAGGGACAAAGGTGTTTGGGGATTGGAGGAATTTACAGAGATAGAGGGAGCTGGATTAGATTCTGGAGATAGGGATAGGGATGGAGATAGGAAGAGGCAGGCAGACGGAGAGGCACAGACAGGGGGCTGTTTCATCTAGGAGATTATTGTGTATACTAACAGAGATATGGAAGGTTGTTGTGATTGAAGATGTTTACAGATATAAGAAGGCTTCTAGGCTCTGGAGGCTACATAGATAGAAAGGCAATGGAGAATTCCAGGTTACTGGGTTGGAGACAGTTACACAAATGGGGAGGGTTGCACAAACTGAAAGAGGTTCCTGTGGTCGGGGGGGGTATGGTGTCGGGAATGAGGGTGAAATTTAACAAGATAAAGATCAAAGAATTGGAGAAGGATAAGGAGATTACAAATTTTTCACAGCTAAGGAAGGGTTGTAGGAGCTGGAGAAGATTACATAGATAGGGACGGATGGAGAGGTTAAAGACAAATACATTGACACGGAGGGTGGTATTGGTGGGAGGATCTTACAGGGATAGACAGGGCTGTCAGGGTTTACAGGGATGAAGGAATTTAGTATCTACTGGAGAAGGTTAGGGATTAGGGTGTTAGGGACTGGAGAACCTGACAGAGACAGAAACAGAGACAGAGAGAATGATGTGGACTAGAGGAGATTTCAAACAGAGGAAGGATTATCGGGACTGGAGAATATTACAGAGATCACGAACACAGCATGGGCCAGGATTGATGCCTGCGATCCACTGTTCTGTCGCATTGAGGACTAGTACAGAAGAGGTGAAAGCAGGACCCTCACAAGATGGTGAGAATGAAGTCTAGAATGTTGCTGTTCCTTGCCCAGCTCTATATCTCTGTCCTGTCTTCCTGGTCTACCTCCACCCTGTGCTGTTTACTGTGAGTGATCTTACCAGCTGCAGGAATTACTGAAGGCTCCAGATCTCCCTCTCCATTTCTCTTGGCTGACCAACCAGTTTCAATGAGGTGATGGATGAGACAGGAGTTAGGAACATACTGATGACCTGCATGAGACAGAAATAGACAGAATGGAAAATTAGACTGATGCAATGAGGATAACACATGCAGAGTGGCACTAAGTCCAGCAGAGATCTCGATAATCCCAGTCTCCTTCCCTTGCCTGTGCTGCTGCATCTCTCTGGAATGGACAATTCTGTTGACTCAGGATCTCAGACCATCTGTAAGAGGGAGAAATGCTGACAGAGGCAGTAAATAGACTGACACAGTGAGGGATACCACATGGAGAGATACTGAGTGATATGACATTATTAAACACTGCATCAACAGAGAATTGTTTGGATTTGTAACAAAGACACTGGGATAATTGTGAGGGGATTCAACCTTCCTATCTCATCATCTCTTTGGCAGTGGCTCACAGATGAGGCTGACTCTCTCCCGCTCTCATTGGGGGTGGGGGAGTCTGGAGTTGGCTGTACAGACCGATGTGACCTTCCACAGACTCTGTTATACTTGAGGCAGAAGGTGAACGTGGAAAGGGGGTGGGTGGGGTGTTGATATGACAGCGCGCTCCTTGTGCTGTTTTCTCCTGGATTCCCGTTTTCCCCACAGAAAGTCTCGAGGTGCTTGACACCTTCCCAATGCTCCTTCCTACTTTAGACGGTCTTGGCCGATTTGATTAAGAGATGAAAAAGAACCGATCAATTCTGAAGTAACCAACATTTAGAAATGTGGAGGAGTGCAGTAGGAAGAGGAAATATTGTCAGTGTTTAATCAGAGGAGTGGAACAGGGAGAATGGAAGGTGCTGGAGGTGGTGAGAGTGTTACAGAGAGGGGCAAAGGCCTGAACAACGTTACAAAGCCAGTACGGATTTCTGCAGCGAGAGTTGTTTGCCAAGGTAGGGATAGACATATGTATATTTCATTGATTCATTCAAGGCCTAAGGATGTCACCGGATGGACCAGCATCCATTGCCCTCCTGCTAATTGCCCAGAGGCAACTCAGAGCCAGCCATATTGCTGTGGGACTGGAGTCACATGTGAGCCAGACCAGGTAAGAATGTCATATATCCCTCCCTAAAGGACATACGTGAACAAGTTGATTTTTTCCAGATAATCAACAATGCTTATACAGTGGCCTCACTAATGTCCTGTACAGATACACCATGACATCCCAACTCCTACTCTCAATGCTCTGCCCAATGAAGGGTGACCATCCCCAACGCCTGCTTCACCAGCCTGTCTACCCGTGACGCTACTTTCAAAAAACTGTGTACCTGCATCCGTGGGTCAATGAAATGATTCACAACCATATCCAAGGCCCAAACATTAATTGTACAAGTCCAGCCTGGTCTGCTTTACCACAATACAACATCTTGCATTTCTCCACCTGTTATTCCTAACCTCACTGGTCCAGCAGTACTGTTGATCCCGTTGTACTCTTCGATAACCCTCTTCACTGTCCACATTATCACCAATTTCAGTCTCACTCACAAACTTGCGAACCATGGCTCCTGTATTATCATGCAAACTGTTTATATAAATGATGCAGAACAGTGACCCAGCACCGAACCCCATGGCACACCGTTGGTCACAGGCCTGCAGTTTGAGCGGCAACCCTCTATGAACATGCTCTGTCTCCTACTGTCAATCTGTTTTGTATCTCCTTGGTGAGCACTCCCTGGTTATGTGTGATCTAAACATACTATCCAGTCTACCATGCAGAACCTTGTCAAAGGCCTTGATAAAGTTCATGTGGACATCGTGTACTGCTCTGCTTTGACGTCTCACTTGTCTATCTCCACACTCACATTTGAGGCATGATTTCCCATGCACAAAGGCATACTGACGATCGTTAATCTGTCTTTACCTTTCCAAAGGCATGATGATCGTTTCTCTCAGAATCTCCTCCAACAACTTACCACCCTGCATCAGTCTCACTGGTCTGTCGTGGTTGTTGATGATGCAAATATCTCTGGGAGGGACCGTGCAATTTTCTCCCTCGCTTCTCACAAGGCGCTGGAATACATCATGTCCCAAGGTTTTATCTAACTTATTGCATTTTAAGACATCCAGCACCTCCTGTTCTCCAATGTGAACTCTTTTCAAGACACCCTATGTATTTTCCTAAGTTCCCAAGCTTCCATGTCTTTTTCCACAGTAAATCCGAACACAAAGTATTTGTTCAGTATCTCCCCCATCAGCAGTAATTCCACACAGACAGCCTCATTGACCTTTCAGGGGCCCTATTCTCTCACGAGCTAATTTTTAGCCCTGGTTGAAACTTATCAAAATGCTTCTGAAATATTGAATATCCCTCTACCGCAACTCGCCTCCCCCACCCTTATCTATTCTGCCATTTAAGGTCACACCAAAATATCGAATCCAACAGATTTAAAAATATTCCCCTTTTATAAAATCATATATCTCCCATCGTTTCTAAGTATCTAGTTATCATTTATTGTCATATTCTTTATAGCACATTCCAGCACGTTCCCGACTTACTGTCAGGTTAACACCGTTTGGTTTCAGTCTGACTGCACAAAGGGTTTTGGGAATCCTTGTGATTCAATCTGAAACAGGTAGCTTACAGGATCAGCAGGTAATCGAGAAGGCAAAGGGAATGGAGTCTAAATATAGGGAGGTCTTGCTAAAACGATGCAAGGTACCAGTCAGACCACACCTAGATTATAATGAATAGTATGTGTGCCCTAAGGAAAGACATTCTTGTGTTGGAGGCAGGCCAGGGAAGGTTCACTCGGTTGATCCTGGAAATGGCGGGATTTTCCAATGAGAAGAGGTGGAGTAGATTGCCCTTGAACCTATTGGAGTTTTGAAGAATGGGAGAGAAATTGAATGAAACATCCAGGATTCGGAGGGGCTTTGACAGGTTAGATGTCGTTAAGTTAGAAAATCGAGCAGTACAGCAGAGTAATAGGCCCTTCGGCCCACCATGGCTGTGCTGACCATGATGCTATTCTCAACTAATCCCATCAACTAATTCTCAACTAATTCCTGCACATGGGCGATATCCCTCTATTCTCTGTTTGTTCATGTTTCTGTCTAAATGCCCTTCAAATGTTTGCTCTTGTTGCCACCTCTCCCACCTCCTGTTTGTTTTTTTGCTGATCCTGCCTAAATCCCTACAACCCCTCAATAATCACATCCCAGCGATGGTCATGCTGCAGCCACACCTCCACAATAACAGTTCGATCATATCTGTTCCCTTCAGTTAATGCTGTCATTCCATCTGCCTTGTTGCAAATGCATGGCGCGTGTCACCGAGAGAAGGCCTTTGAGGGATGGTTAGAGGTCACAGAGTGGGAGAGATGTTTGGGGGTGTGACAATGTTGCAGGGTTAAACATAGTTACAGTTGCTACAGATTGTTCGCAGGAGAAAACATTTTATTGTTTGGTGGAAGATAGAGAGATAAAGCGTATTTGATTAGATTCCAGAGATAGGGATGTGTGTAGGGTTGTGGATCGTTACATGGACTATGTTGATCAGGGTGTAGAAACATTCACAGGATTCCAGGATTTCGTACATTTAACAACAGTTGTGGGATCTGGAGAATATCACAGTGAGAGGGAGGATGGTATGGACTGGAGAATATTACAGGGAAAGGGTGGGTAGTATGGACTGGAGAATATTCCAGGGAAAGGGAGGGTAGTATGGACTGGAGTATATTCCAGGGAAAGGGAGGGTAGTATGGACTGGAGTATATTCCAGGGAAAGGGTGGGTAGTATGGACTGGAGTATATTCCAGGGAAAGGGAGGGTAGTATGGACTGGAGAATGTTGCAAGCACAAGGAAGATGATATAAGCTGGAGAATGCTGCAGCAATAGAGAGGAGGATATGGACTGGAGGATGTTGCACGGACAGGGATGAAGTTGTAGACTGGATACAGTTAGAAGGAGAAATGAATTTATGCACTGGAAGGTATGTCAGAGAGAGTGAGTGGTGTGCATGCTGCAAGATAGGACAGGGATAGGGAAGCTTGTAGAGACTGGAGGAGAGAGTGATACAGAGTCTTGTGAGAGACCAGATTCACTTATGAGCAGAGGATATGCTACAGTGAGCAGAGCCTTTTGCAGATATAAATGAGGATACAATGGCCACAAAGCAGTCACACCTGTACATAGGTATATAGGAACTGAAGGAATTGAACAGATTACACAGGCTTGGAGTGTTGTATGCAGTGGAGGAGATTAACCTGAAAGGGATGGTTTTAGAGACTCAACAATGTTAGGAAATAACGGGAGTTGCAATTGTGAGAGCAGGTTTCAACAATTCGGAGGATATAGACCTGAAAGAGCTTTGACAGATAGCGACGGTACGGTAAAGGGAATTGTAGTGGCTTCCCTTTCATAAGCAATCCATAAGCACTTAAAATAGCCTGTTTGACATGTGCATTATCACTCGACCATTCGAGAGACAGCGCTGCAAATATTTCACTGGCTCTGCCTACCAGCTTAGACTGAACAAGCATTACCCAGAAGACCTCGGGCCACTCTACCTGTCTATGAAATCTTTCAAATGAAATACAGAGTTCCTTGACAGTAGAGTCACAGGTAGTTAGGATAGTTGGGAGGTCATGTTGTGGCTGTACAAGACAGTGGTTAGGCCACTTTTGGAATGCTGCATGCAACTCTGTTCTACTTCCGATCGGAAGGATGTTGTGAAACCTGAAAGGGTCCAGAAGAGATTTACAACAACATTGCCAGGGATGAGCTGTAGGGAGAGTTTGAACAGGTGGTGGTTGTTTTTCCTGGAGAGTTGGAGGCTGAGGGTGACCTCATCGAGGTTTATAAAATCAAGAGGGGCATGGATAGGATAAATAGACAAAGTCTTTCTCCTGGGGTGTGCGAATCCAGAATTATAGGGCGAGGTTTAGGGTGAGAGTAGAAAGATATAAAAGATAAAAAGGGGCAACTTTTTCACGCAGAGGATAGTACATATATGGAATGAGCTGCCAGAGGAAGTTGTGGAAGCTTGTACAACTGCAACAGTTAAAAGGCATCTGGATGGGTATCTGAATAGGAAGGGTTTAGAGGGAGATGGGCCGGGTGCCAGCAGGTGGGACTACATTGGGTTGGGATATCTGATCTGCAGGATGGGACCATGAATGGGTTGGGGAACCTGGAGGATGTTATGATTTGAACCACAGGTAATGTTTGATTGGATCTTTCAGCCAGTCTTACAGATGGTACAATTGCAACATTTAAGAAGCATTTGGATGGATATATGAATAGAAAGGGTTTGGAGGGAGATAGGCCAGGTACTGGCAGGTGGGACTAGATTGAGTTGGAATATCCTGTGGGCATGGCTGGGTTGGAATGAAGGGTCTGTTTCCATGCTGTACATCTCTATGACTATAAGATCGGCTGAATGTTCCAATCAAAAATTACCTGTGGTTCAAATCATAATATCCTCCAGGTTCCACAAGCCATCCCTTGTACTATCCTACAGGTTCAATGAATCCCGGAACACCTAACCTTCTTCAAGTCCCACGTCCCTTCCGACATTTGTACCATCCTCCAAGTTCTGCAGCCCTTCATAACTTGTAACATGGCCCAGACTCTCCAACTCCTCCTTCCTCTGCAATGTTCCCCAGAAGAGCACTGGAGGATGGTGGGGGTTACAGAGATATGGAGGGACATCAGGACGGGAGGATTTTGCAGACATTAGGAATATATGGACTTGAGAAGGTTTCACAGTTTATGAGTGTTGTAGGGACTGGAGGAACTTACAAAGATAGGGATAGTTTTCGATTGGAGGATTCTGCAGAAAACCTTTACGTGGTTAAAGGCAGGATTCTTAGCAGCGTGCAGGAACAAAGGGATCCTGTCTCCCTCAGGTTACCACTCAAGTTGACAGGCTGTTAAGAAGGCGGATGGTGTGCTGGCTTTCATTAGCAGGGGGATTGAATTTAAGAGATGTGAGATTTTGCTGCAGCTCTACAGATCCCCAGTTGGACCACACTTCGAATATTGTGAACAGTTCTGTTCGCTTCATTGTAGGAAGGACGTGGAAGCTTTAAAGACAGTGCAGAGGAGATTTAGCAGGATGCTGCCTGGACTGGAGGGCATGCCCATAGAAGGTAGGTTGTGGAAGCTAGGGCTTTTCTGATCACAGCGAAGGAGGAAGAATGGTGACTTGATAGAGGTGTACAAGGGAATGAGAGGCATAGATAGAGTGGATAACCAGAGACTACTTCCCATGGCAAAATGGCTATCACAAGGGGATATAAATTTCAGGTAATTGGCGGAAGGTTTAGCTTAGATATCAGAAGGATATGGGCCAGGTGCTGGCAGGGAGGACTAGATTGGGTTGGGATATCCTGTCGGCGTGGACGGGACTGGTAAGTTATTTACACAGAGTGTGGTGGGTGCGTGGAATGGACTGCCAGCCGTGGTAGTAGATTCAGACACATTACAGACATCTAAGCAACTCTTGGATAGGCACATCAATGATAGTAATATGTAAGATATGTAGGTTCGTTTCATCTTCAGAGTAGGATAAAAGGTCAGCACAATATTGAGGGCGGAAGGACTTGTACTGGAATGTGCTATTCCATTTTCTAAATAGCAAGGGTTATGATGGCAGCAAGAGGGTTCGGGAAGCGGGAGAGGATGCGATCTGAATGAAGAGACACAAATATGAGGCGTTGCTAAGGTTGCATGAGGTAACAGAGACAGCAATGGTCTGATCTGGAGCAGATGACCCAGACTGGGAGAATTGTGGGGACTGGAGGGGCTTTCACAGGGAGGGAGGAGCATAGAGCCACAGGAGGTTACAGAAATGTGGAGAGCTGTCGGGCCGACAGGAGTTCATGGAGATGGGGAGTTTGGGAGGAATGGAGCAGTTTACAGGGATAAGGATGTTGGTAGGATGGGGTGTTTTACACAGACAGGAATGTTTCAGGTGAATGGAGCAGATTACAGAGAAAACGTGGGTTGTACAGAATGGAAAAACAAATATTCATATGGAGGGCAATACAAGCATGGTGAACACTTAGTGAAAAGTTAATATTCGCAAAGTCTGGGACAATCACACTGACAACAGTGATATTGGAAGAGGAGTTCAGAGAATTTTTTTCAGTGTTTCTTAGAATAGCAGATTGTGTAACTGGCGAGGGACGTAACTGTCTCAGAGCGACGGTTGTGTGATAAAACTTAGTGAATGAGTAACGTCACCTGGAGAGATCCTCTGGGAAATTGTGATAATGTGCAGTTTAAAGAACTATAAAGTTTTAAAGTGAAACACCGAAAGGACAAGCTACAACTAGAAACAAAAATAGCCAATTACCTGAGTTGGAGAGGAGAACTGACCAAAATAAACAGACTAAACAGACTGAAATATGCGCCTGTAAATGAACAGTGGAAAACATTTGAAGGAACAGTGAAAAATACACAACAAAAGGATATTCCACTGAAACAGAAAAAAACCCAGCAAGAAATCCCCACCGGTCCCTCACTCAGGACAAAATGGATCATATTAGATTATGAGGCTGAGAAGATCACCACAAAGTAATAAAAATCCTGAAGTGAGAGAGAGTTTTAGAGTAAGTTTTAAAGGGATTGCAATGGGTCTGCTAGCAGGAGGGGGGGCAATGGGAAGGGGAATCGTTGCCAAGTTTTATTGACACGATACGAACATGGAGAGGTGAAGGTGCTGGAGGTGGTGAGAGTGTTACAGAGAGTGGTCAGGGCCTGAACGGTGTTACAAAGCCAGTACAGATTGCTGCAGCTGGAGGGGTTTGCAGAGGTAGGGAGGGACATATGTATTTTTATTTATTCATTCATGGGATGTGGGTGTCACTGCCTGGACCAGCATTCTTTGACCCCATGCTAATTACCCAGAGATTGCTGGATAAATATAATACTTTGCTGGCCACAGGTGAAGTGCTGAATGACTGGAGGATCACTAATATGGTTCCTTTGGTCAAGAAGGGCAGCAGGGATAGGCCAGGTATTTACAGAGCAGATAGTCTGACAACAGGGGGAGGGAAATTATTGGAAACAATTGTGAGGATGAATCAACACTTGCAAAGGTAAGGATCAACTTGGTTTAGTCATCATGGATTTGGCAGAGGAAGATACTGTCCGAGGAATTCAATTCAGTTTTTTTTAAAAATGATGCTTAAGTATATTGATGAAGGCGGTGCAGATGATGTGGTTTACATGGACTTGACTAAGTCCTTAAACAAGATCCAACATGGAAGGCTGGTCCAAAAGGACTGGGTTCCAAGGCAAGTTGGCAAATTGGATGCAAAATTGGTGGATAGAATACTTTCACCAGCGGGTGTACCACAGGGAACTGTGCAGGAACCATTGAACATTAATAACTCGGATGTGAAAGCAGAAGGTATCATTAGTCGGTTTGCAGATGACATGAAAGGTGAGGGTGTTGTTCACAGTGAGGAGGATGGTCTCTGTCTGCTGTCCGATGTCGATCGGATGATAATCTAAGCAGAGTTTAGTTCTGATTGAAGTGAGGGAATACTCTGTGGGAGGTACGATAAGAGAAGTACAGACATAATAAACGGTAGGTCCTTGCGGAGTACTGAGGAATACAGGGATCTTGGTGGACAAGTCCACAGATCCCTGAAGGTGTCAGCACAGGGTGACAGGGTGGGAATGGCACCTGAACTGGGAGCGGGAGAGGGACAAATATCCTGGTGGGGTGAATTGCTAGAGCTGCTTGAGAGCATATAACCCAGTCTGGCAGGGTGTTGGACCTTAAATAAACGTAAGGCCAGTAAGAAGATTGAGGCTGGTACACGAGTTAAAGACAGCAATTTCAGCAGACAAGGCAGGCAAGAACATAGCAGGGAATGGGGGAAAACTGATGATTAAACTGTATTTATTTCAATGCAAGGGGTGTGACAGCTAAAGAAGATGAACTCAGGGCATGGATTGGAACATGGGACTGGGATATTATAGTTATTACAGAAACACAGCTGAGGGAGGGGCAGGACTGGCAGTTCATTGTTTCAAGGTGGAGATGCTGCAGGAAGGGGAGGCAAGAGAGGACGTGTGGTGGTGGGTTTTGATTGCCTGAATCATCACAGCAGTACTTAGAGAGAGGATATTCCTGTGGGATCGCCCAGTGAAACTATGTTAGTGGAACTGAGAAATAAGAATGGGTCATCACTTTGATACGATCGGACTGCTGACCCCGAATAATCTGTGGCAGACTGAGGAACAAATATGTCGGGACATCTTAAATATCAACCATAATAATAGGGCTGTTATTGTAGCGTTTATGAACTTTCCAAACCTAGACTGGGACTGCCAGTGTTCAGTGTTTGCAAGGGAGGAATTTGGTAATTGTGTTCCAGAAAACTCCCAATCAATATGTAAATGGCCTGAAAAGAGAAAGGGGCAAAACCTGACCTCCCCTTGGGAATTAAGGTAGGGAGAGGGATTGAGATTTGGGAAAGCGTTTTGCCAAAGTGATCACAGTTCTAGTAGTTTGAAAATAGCTTTGGAAAAGGACAGGCCTGGTCCACAAGTGCAAGTTATAAAATGGAGCCTGACCAATCTTGACCGTATTAGTCAGGAACTTTGAAAATGTGATTGGGGAAGGGAATTATTTACAGGGAAAGGGAAGTTTGGCAAGTGAGAATATTTTAAAAGTAAGATAAACTGATCGATCAGCGCCAGCATGTTCCTGTTTGTGTGCAGGTCAATGCTGACAGGATTCGGAAAAACTGGCTGTCCATTGAGGGTCTGGTCAAGGAAAAGGGGGCACATGTCAGGTATAGCCAGCTGGATCAAGGGAATTCCTGAGGATATCCAGGGGCTGTAGGAATACACTGAGTAGAAAACAGGAATGGAGAAAGGCTACATGAAATAGCCTCAGCAGAGAAGGAAAGGGGAATCCAAAAGTGACTGTATCAGTATATTAAGGGTACATAAGTAACTCAGGACAAAATAGTGTCCTTTAGTGATCAATGAGGCCATCGATGTGTGGAACTGCAGGATATTTGCTAAGATCCTAAACAATTTTTTTCACTCCAGAACTTACTGTGGAGAAAGACTGGGGAATTCAGGGAACAAGAGTAATACGTTAGACCACAATTGGAGTTCTCTGCAATTCCAGTCTCTCTGCTACAAGAAGGATGTTGTGAAACTTGAAAGGACTCAGAAAAGATTAACAAGATATTGCCCGGGTTGGTGCTGAATATGCTGGGGTTACTGTCATTGGAGAATCGGAGACTGAGGGATGACCTCACAGAGGTTTATATGAACATGAGGGGCATGTATAGGGTAAGCATTCAAGGCCTTTTCCCAGAAGTTGGGGAGTCCAAAAATAGAGGGAATAGATTTAAGTTTAGAGGTGAATGGTTTACAGAGGGACTGAAGGGACAGCTTCTTCACACACATGGTGATGTGTGTATGGAATGAGCTGAAAGAGAAAGTAATGGAGACTGATACAATTACAATATTTAAAATTGGCATCTGAATAGTAAGGGTGGGGGGCATGGTGGCACAGTGGTTAGCACTGCTGCCTCACAGCGCCAGAGACCCGGGTTCAATTCCCGACTCAGGCGACTGACTGTGTGGAGTTTGCACATTCTCCCCGTGTCTGCGTGGGTTTCCTCCGGGTGCTCCGGTTTCGTCCCACAGTCCAAAGATGCGCATGCCAGGTGAATTGGCCATACTAAATTGCCCGTAGTGTTAGTTGAAGGGTTAAATGTACGGGAATGGGTGGGTTACGCTTCTGCAGGTCGGTGTGGACTTGTTGGGCCAAAAGGCCTGTTTCCACACTGTAAGTGATCTAATCTAATCTGTAAGTAATCTAATCTAAAAGGGTGTAGACGTATATGGGCCAAATGCTGGAAAAGGGAATGGATTTATTTAGATCTTCTGGTAAGCCTGGACGAGTTGGGGACCGAAGGGTCTGTTTCTATGCTGTATATCTCTATGACTTGAAAAGAGTGCATTTTATAGAAGAGGTGGTGCTGGAGGTTTTAAAACTCAAAGCTATGGCAAGTCCCAGAACCTGATTAAGTGTATCACAGGACACTGTGGGATGCTAGGGAAGAAATTGTGGAGCCCCTAGCAAAGGTATGTGTACTACTGACAGCCATTTGTGATGGGCTGGCAGGCTGGAGGGTGGCATCATGGACAGTGAAGGAGGTTTTGTGAGATTACAAAGGGATCTTGATGAGGTGAGTGAATGGGCTGAAAAAGTAGAAATGGAATTCAATCTGAATAAATACAAGGTAATGCATTTTGTAAAACAAACAAGGGTAGAGCTTATACAATTAATGTTAGGGCCTCGGTTCGTGTTTTAGAGCAGAGGGACCTCTAGGTTCAGGTACATAATTCTTGAAGGCTGCATCACAGGACGAATAAGACAGTGCTTTGCATGCCTGACTATTGCTCAGTCCATTGAGTGTAGGATTTGGGACGTCATGTTGAGTTTGCATAGACATTTGTGAGGCCTGTTCTGCAATACACTGTCCAGTTCTGGTCGCCCAGTTAACAGGGAGGATATTATTAAGCTGCAGGACATTCAGAAGAGATTTACCAGGATATTGCTGGGTATGGAAGGCTTGAGATCTGAAAACTGGCTGGATAGGCTGAGTCTTTTTTCACTGGAGCCTGGGGGTTGAGACATGATGCTATAAAGGTTTATGAAAAAAATGAGATATATGGATCAATTTAATGGTAGTTGCCTTTTCCTCAGGATGGGGGAGTCTCAAGAGGAGGGGCCACATTTTTAAGGTTAGAGGGGAGAGGTGTTCAAAAAAAAGATATGGGGCAATTTGCTACACAGAAGGTGGTTTGAGTGTGGAATGAACTTCCTGAGAAAGGGGTTGATGTGGGTACAATTACAACATTTAAAAGATATTTGGATGAACAGGTGAATAGGGAAGGGTTGGAGTGATATGGGCCAGCAACAGGCAGCTGGGAAGAGTTTAGTTTTAGATGATGGTGGGTATCAACTGAAGGGTCAGTTTCCATGCTGTATGGCTCTATGACAAGAATATGGTTTGATTCCATTATTGAAGAAAGGATCAGGGCTGGGTCCACTGATGTGCATCATCGACATAAAGGATTTAGTTGAAAATATAGGAGTGATTGTGTGAAAGTTTGTTGATGATCAAATGAATGGTGTAGTGGGCAGTAAATACGGTTATCAAAGGGGATCTTGACCAACTGGGCCAGTGGGCCAAGGAATGAAAGATGGAGTTTAATTCAGCTGTTGGATTTTGTTAAGACAAACCAGGGAGGACTAACACAGTTAATGGAAGGGCTCTGGCCAGGGTTGTCGGAGAGAGAGAGAGAGAGAGAGAGAGACCAGAGGGTGCAAGTTACATTGTTCCTCGGAAGTGGCATACCAGGTGGTCAGGGTGGGGAAAGCGACATTTGGCACATTTGCCGACATTGGCCAGCACTTTGTTACATACGTTGGAGATATTTGTAACTTTGTCCTAAATATTTCCCTTGGGCAGAGGAGGCCACAAGGTGACCCTAAGAATGGTGAATAACCAAGGGTAGATGAGTCCAAAACTGGACGGTATAAACAGCAGGTGAAAGAGCAAGGATTTAAAGAGGGAGCTGAGGGGGAACATTATCCACAGAGGATGGTGCAAAACGGAACAGACTGCCTCAGGCACATGGGAGAAACAAAAACAATTACAGCATGGAAAAGACATTTGGGCAGGTACATGGAGAGGAGAAGGTTTGAAGAGATAAGGGCCAAATGCAGGCAAATGAGACTCATTGAGTATATGAAACATGGGCAGCATTGAGGGGTTTGACCACAGGTTCTGTTTCCTTGCTGCATCACTCTGTATGCAGCTAAAGAGGATTAGTGTACCAAAATAAGGCATGTTGTAGACACTGAAGCAAGTTACAGCGATAGTGATGGTAGTCTAGAATGCAGTATGTCTCAAGTATGTGGAGGGAGTATCGGGAAGGGAGGAGGTTACAGGGACAGGGACGATTGTAGGAGTTAAAAATGACTGAAGACACTTGTGCACAAGCCATGCCACAGATGGTGTTGCAGAGTAGTGAGTCTTAGTACAGTGTTGGAGGGAGAACACAGAACAGAAAGATCCCAGGCAGCATTCACAACCTCTTGTCGGAGGCCTACTCTCCCCTCTGTTGTACTGATGCTCGCTAAGACAGCACAGGACTGGATTGATAACTATGAACTCCCGATGCTGTCTCACTGCAACATAAGTTAAAGTAGACGTGGTGATTGAGCACGGGGTGTGTCTATCCTGTGCTCCTCATCCAGCACTGTATCTGCGTCCTGTCTTGTTAGCGATGTTTGGAGCCCTCTCATTGCTCTCTGCTCTGTGCACTATGAGTGATCTTACCTCACTGCAGGATTTATTGAAGGCTCCAGATCTCCCTGCCCTTTGTCTCTCTGGCTGACCAACCATCTTCAATGAGGTGATGGATGAGACACACAGCAGTTGGGAGGTCTATTGAGTCAGCAACTTCCTGAGTACCTACATGAGACAGAGAAATAGACAGAATGGGAAATTAGACTGATGCAGTGAGGGTTACACAAGGAGAATGGAAATGAACCCCACAGAGATCTGGAAAATCCCAAACTCCATCCCTGGCCTGTGCTGTTGAGTCTCTCTGGAGTGGAGAATTCTGTTAGCACAGGATCTGGAGTAGCTGCAAGAGTGAGAGACGCTGACAGAGGCAGCAATTAGACCCACACAGTGAGGGATACCACATGGAGAGAGACTGAGTGATATCACTGGAGTGCTGGAAGACTTCAGGATCACACAATCATGTTGGAAGAATAGGTTAAGCTTCATGTGTCAGTGCTCAGGGATGAGCAACCAGTGAGCAGGTGAAGAAATGGCCTAGTAACATTATTGTTAAGGCATTTATCCAAAACCTCAGCTAATGTTCAGGGGAGGCAGGTTTGAATCCCATCATAAGATATGGTGGAATTTAAAATCAATAATTTTAAAAATAGCAATTAACAATCCATAAACAAATATGAAACCATTGCTGATGTACAAAAAGCACAATCTCTTCGATTAGATTCCCTACAGTGTGGAAACAGGCCTTTCAACCCAACCAGTCCACACCATCCCTCCAAAGAGTAACCCACTCAGACCCATCTCCCCCGACGTAATACACCTTACATCATGGGCAATTTAGCATGGCCAATTCGCCTGACCTACGTGTGTTTGGACTGTGGGAGGAAACCGGAGCATCCAGAGGCAATTCACGCAGACATGGGGAGAATGTGCAAACTCCACACAGTCGCCCGGGGCTGGAATCGAACCTGGGACCCTGGTGCTGTGAGGCAGGAAGGCTAATCACTGAGCCAGCGTACCGCCCACTTTCCGTTTGACAACGAGATCTGATCATCCTCACGTGGTCTGCACGACATACCCACAGCAAAGGTGTTTGCCTCTCAATGGTCCTCTGAAATGGCCAAGCAAGCTACTCAGCTCACGGGCAGCTAGGGCTGGGCAATAAAGGCTGGTCAGCCAGAGACACCCACATCCCCTACCTGATTTATAAAAAAATCCAATAGGATGGTCCCACTGGAACCGTGATGGGACCAGTGTCCTGGCCAATCATGACAGTAGGTTTATGGACAGGGCTTTAAACTGACAGAGAGGATGCAGGGACAGGGTTCAGGTGAAAGGAGCTTTCCAAATTCAAAGAAAAAGGGTGAAGCATCGGAACAGTATGTGGATGTGGCTGAAGGTAATCAAAAAGTAACAGGATGGGGACAGCGATTAACTAAAACTGTACTTCAGTGAATAGGTTTGTGACACGAAATTGTGGGAAAGAGTAAATTATGTTTTTTTTTCAAATGACGAAGTCTTATCAATAAGGCAGATGGATTTGTGACACTGAGATAAAAGAGGTTTAGACAACAGAGAGACATGGTTACAGGGTGAACAAAAGGTGGACATAAATATTCAATGGATCACAACCTTGCGGAAACTCAGGCAAAATGGGTAACACTAACAATAATGGATAACAAAGGCATCACAGAGAAAGCATTTGGTCTCAGATCATGAAGTAGAATCAGTCTGAATGTAAATTCTGGCTACTACTTGCCAAGGACACAAGCAGCAGAACAGTCTTAGCCACTGAACAGCATTCCGCTGCTCATTACTGCATCACACAGGAACTCATTGGAATTTTTTTAACAAACACATTGCGATAATTTTGGGAAACATCAATATTCACAAAATGTTGTACAGTCACACTGGCAAGAGTGATATTGGAAGAGGAGTTCAGAAAATTAGTTTTCAGTGTTTCTTTGAATAACAAATTTTGCAACTGGCTAGGGACATAACTATCTCAGAGCGACCATTGTGTGATGAAACTTAGGAAATGAGTAATGTCACCTGGAGAGATCCTCTGCAAAATTGTGATAAAATGCAATTTAAGGAAATATAAAGTTTTAAAGTGAATCACAGAAAGGACAAGCTACAACTAGAAACAAAAATAACCAATAACATGAGTTTGAGAGGGGAACTGACGAAGGTAAACAGGCTAAACAGACTGAAATATGTGCCTGTCAATGAACAGTGGAAAACATTTGAAGGAACAGTGTAAAACACTCAACAAAAGGACATTCCATTGAAACAGACAAATCCTCAGCAAGAAATCCCCATCGGTCCCTCATTCAAGTAAAAAGGATCATATTAGATTATCGGGCTTAGAGGATCACCAAAAAGTACTTAAAATCCTGAAGTGAGAGAATGTTTTCGGAGTAAGTTTTAAAGGGATTGCAAAGGCTCTGCTCCCAGGAGGAGGTCAGATGGAAGAGGGAATAATTGTCAAGGTTTTATGTCACAAAAGGAACCGGGAGAGCTGAAGGTGCTGGAGGTGGTGAGAGTGTTACAGAGAGTAGTCAGGTCCTGAACGGTATTACAAAGCCAGTACAGATTGTTGCAACTGGAGGTGTTTGCAGAGGTCGGGAGGGATATATATATATTTATTTATTCATTCATGGGATGAGGATGTCGCTGATTGGACCAACATTCTTTGCCCCACTGCTAATTACCCAGAGTATAGCACAGAGTCAGCCATATTGCTGTGGGTCTGCTGTCACGTGCAGGCCAGACCAGGTTAGAATGTCAGATGTTCTTCTCTAAAGGATGTAAGTGAACCAGATGAGTTCTTCCTTCTGGTCAACAATGCTTTTATGGTGGCCTCACCAATGTCCTGTACAGCCACAACATGACATCCCAACTTCTACTCTCAATGCTCTGCCCAATGAAGGTAACCATCCCAAACGCCTGCTTCACCAACCTATCTACCTGTGACACCACTTACAAAGAACTGTCTACCTGCATCCCTGGGTCTCTGACTGACAACACTACCCAGGGCCCGAACATTAACTGTACAGGCCCCACCCTGGTTTGTTTCACCAAAATGGAACATCTCACGTTTATCTAATTAAACTCTATCTGCTATTCTTCAGCCCACTATCCCAGCAGTACTATTCGTCCTGTTGTATCATAGATAACCTTCTTCACTGACCACTTTACCAACAATTTCAGTGTCACTCAAAAAAACTTACTTACCAGGAAACCAATATTCCCATCCAAACCATTTATCCAAATGACAAACAACAGTGGACCCACTTCACCGCTGGTCACATGTCTCCAGTCAGAAAAACAACATGTCTCCCATCACCCTCTGTCTCCTATCATCAAGCCTAATTTTGTATCCAGTTGACTAGCTCCTCCTGAATGCCATATCCTTTTACATTGATCTGAGCTTATTACCCAGTTTACCATACAGAACGTAGAACACAGAACAGGACAGCACAAGACCCTTCGGCCATGATGCCATGCCCATCTATTATCCGACTGTGAGATCAAACTAACTTACATACCCTTCATTTTGCTGTCATCCATGTGCCTATCCAAAAGTCTGTTAAAATGTCCCATTACACCCACCCACCACTCTCTGTGTAAAGAACCTACATCTGAAATCTCCCATTACCCATCCACCAATCACCTTACAATTATGCCCCCTTGTACCATGTATGCCATGGGATAAAGAGGTCCCTCACTGTTCACTCTATCTTTGCCTCACACCATCTTGTTCACCTCTACCAAATCACACCACACTCTTCTTCACTCCAATGAGAAAAACCTTAGCTCCCTCAACCTTTCTCCATAAGACATGCTCTCCAGTCCAGGTAGCATCCTGGTAAATCTCCTCTTTACCCTCTCTAAAACTTCCACATCCTTCCTTTAATGAAGGGACCAAAACTGAACACAACATTCTAATTGGGATCTAAACAGGACTGTATAGAGCTGCAGCATAACCTCATGGCTTTAAAACTCAATCCCCCAGCTAATGAAAGCCAATACAACAGATTCTTTCTTAATAACACCATCAGCTTGGTGGCAAATTTGAGGGATCTCTGCTCATGGAATCCAAGATTCATCTGTTCCTCCACACTATTCAGTATTCTGCCTTTACCTGCACATCTTTGGCCTGTGGATGGAAACCGGAGCCCCTGTCGGAAACCCACACAGACACGGAGAGAATGTGCTAACTCCACGCAGACAGTCGCCTGGGGCTGGAATTGAAATCACGTCCCTAGTGCTGTGAGGCAGCAGTGCTAACCACTGAGCCACCGTGCTGCCCCATGTAACTCTCTAGAGCCCTGCTTCTGATCCTTGGTTCCTCAAACTTAAATTAGCTTCCTTCTTCCTCTTGACTAGATGTTCTACATCCCTTGGAACCTTGACAAATGCTTTGCTGAAGTTCATGTAGACAACACTGACTGCTCTGCCTTCATCGATCTCTTGGTCAACTCCTCGAAGAGTCAATCCGGTTTGTGAAACATGGTTTCCCACTCACAAAGCCATGCTGACTATCTCGAATCAGCCCTTGCCTTTCCAAATATATGTAGCTCCTTTCTCTCAGAATCTCCTCCAACAACTTACCCAGCACTGGCTCACTGGGCTGTGATTTCCTGGCTGCTCCCTGCAGACATTAAGTGATGGAACAGCATTAGCCACCCTCCAGTCTTCCGGTAACTCATTGTGTGTATTGATAAAATAAATATATGTTAGCGACACTATCTCTTCCCCAGATTCCCACAATATTCGACCTAATAAGCGACATTAAGATTTGATCTACCTTTATTTGTTTTCAGATACCAGCACTTTTTTTCCTCTGTTGAGGATTCTTTCCAAGACATCACTATTTATTTCCCCAACTTCCTGAGCTTCCATGTCTTTCTCCACAGTAAATTCTGACAACACTATATTGTCTAATATCTCACCCACCTCCTGACAGTTAAGGTGCCCTATTCTCTACCAAATTACTCTTTAGCCCTTATTGAAACTTGTGTAAAGTTTTCTGAAAATTCAAATAAACCGTATCCTCAGTCCAACCACTCCTACACCCGTATCTATTCTGCCATTTATATTCACACCAATAAAAATAAAATCCAACAGGCTCAAAAACACATCCTCTTTTCATTAAAAGTGTTTCTAAGGTTCCAGTTATTCTTCATTGACATATCCTTTCAAGCATATTTCAGCTCCTGACCTACTGTCAGGCTAACACTGTTTGGTTTCAGACTGGCAGCAGAAAGAGTTATGGGTGTTCGTGTTTATCAATCTGAAAAAAGGTAGTTTACAGTTTCAACAGGTAATAGATGTTTTGGAAATAAGGAGGAACGTGGGGACTGAATGACATTATGGAGATAGGGAGCGATGTGCGGACTCAACGAGATTATGGACGTAGAGAATGCACTAGTGACTGAAGAACATTATGGAGATAGGGAGTGATGTGGGGCCTGAAAGAGGCCAAAGAGATCTGCAGGGCTGTTGGGCCTAAAGGAGCTAGCACAGATCAGGATGATCATGGGGATTGAAGGAGGTTACTCTGAACTGGAGGGTCGTTGTGTCAGGATGAGATTATGGAGATAGGGAGGGTTGTGGGGTCTTTTGGAGGTTATGGAGTTAGGGAGGTTGGTGGGGAATGGTTCAGGTTACATGATTAGGAAGAGTCGTGGGGACTGAAGGAGTTTATGGAGATAGGGAGGGCTGTGGGGACTGAAGTAGGTTATATAGATAGTAAGTTTATAGAGAAGCACAGGAAAGAAGAGCAGGTATTGGCCATTTGACCACAGAGTCGGTCCCACCATTCAATATGATCACGACTGATCATTTAACCCAGTACAGTATTCCTGCTTTCACACCTTACTCTGATATTATAGTGACTACTGGCATTTAGTGATACAGCGGGCTGTCGTAACTGGGACAGGGGGTGGGGTGGGGGGGGTGTCTTACAGAGATAGGGAGGGTTGTGGAAGCTGGGACAGGTGACAGATACAGGGTGGGTTTTAGGAATGGGAGGACTTCACAGAGATTTGGAGGAATGCAGGGATGGGACGCGATAACAATCACAGGGAGGGTTTTGGGAGCTCGATCTGAGACGGGTACAGCTGAGAACAGAAGGGAGTCAAACAGGGACAAGGTAGGACTAATAAATTAAGCTGCATTTATTTCAATGCAAGGGGCCTAACAGGGAAGGCAGATTAACTCAGGGCATGGTTAGGAACATGGGACTGGGATCTCATAGCAATTACAGAAACATGGCTCAGGGATGGGCAGGACTGGCAGCTTAATGTTCCAGGATACAAATGCAACAGGAAGGATAGAAAGGGAGGCAAGAGAGGAGGGAGAGTGGCATTTTTGATAACGGATAGCATTACAGCTGTGCTAAGGGAGGATATTCCCAGAAATACATCAGGGAAGTTATTTGGTGGAACTGAGAAATAAGAAAGGGATGATCACCTTATTAGGATTGTATTATAGACCCCACAGTAGTCAAAGGGAAATTGCCAAAAAAACTTGTAAGGAGATCTCAGTTATCTGTAAGAATAATAGGGTAGATATGGTAGGGGATTTTACCTTTCCAAACATCGACTGGGACTGTCATAGTGTAAAGGTTTAGATGGAGAGGAATTTGTTAAGTGTGTACAAGACAATTTTCTGATTCAGTATGTGGGTGTACCAACTAGAGAAGGTGCAAAACTTAACCTAAGCTAAGGAAATAAGGCAGGGCAGGTGACTGAGCTGTCAGTGGGGGAGCACTTTGGGACCAGCGACCATAATTCTATTCATTTTAAAATAGTGATGGAAAAGGATAGACCAAATCTAAAAGTTGAAGTTCTAAATTGAATAAAGGCCCATTTTGACGTATTAGGCAAGAACTTTTGAAAGCTGATTGCAGGCAGATGTTCGCAGGTAAAGGGACGGATGGAAAATGGGATGCCTTCAGAAGTGAGATAACAAGAATCCAGAGAAAGCATATTCCTGTCAGGGTGTAGGGGAAGGCTGGTAGGTATAGCGAATTCTGGATGACTAAAGAAGTTGAAGGTTTAGTTCAGAAAAAGAAGGAAGCACATGTCGGGTATAGACAGGATAGATCGAGTGAGTCCTTAGAGTATAAAGGAAGTTGGAGTATACTAAAGAGGGAAATCAGGAGGGAAAAAAGGGGACATGAGACAGCTCTGACAAATAGAATTAAGGAGAATCCAAAGGGTTTTTACAAATATATTAAGGACAAAGGGTAACTAGGGAGAGAATATGGCCCCTGAAAGGTCAGCAAGGCGGCCTTTGTGTGGAGCCACAGAAATTGGGAGAGATACTAAATTAATATTTTGCATCAGTATTTACTGTGGAAAAGGATATGGAAGATATAGACTGTAGGGAAATCGATGGTGACATCTTGCAAAATGTTCAGATATAGAGGAAGAAGTGCTGGATAACTCCCCAGGACCTGATCAGGTGTACCCGAGAACTCTGTGGGAAGCTAGAGAAGTGATTGCTGGATCTCTTGCTGAGATATTTGTATCATCAATAGTCACAGGTGAGATGCCAGAAGACTGGAGGTTGGCAAAAGTGGTGCAACTGTTTAAGAAGGGTGGTAAAGACAAGCCAGGGAACGATAGACCGATGAGCCTGAACTCAGTGGTGGGCAGGTTGTTGGAGGGAATCCTGATAGACAGGATGTACATGTATTTGGAAAGGCAAGGACTGATTATGGATAGTCAACATGGCTTTGTGCGTGGGAAATCATATCCCACACACTCGAGTGAGTTTTTTGAAGAAGTCGCAAAGAAGATTGATGAGGGCAGAGTGATAGATGTGATCTATATGGACTTCAGTAAGGCATTCGACAAGGTTCCCCATGGGAGACTGATTAGCAAGGTTAGATCTCATTGAATACAGTGAAAACTAGCCATTTGGATACAGAACTGGCTCAAAAGTAAAAGACAGAGAGTGGTGGTGGAGGGTTGTTTTTCAGACTGAAGGCCTGTGACCAGTGGAGTGTCACAAGGATCAGTGCTGGGCCCTCTACTTTTATCATTTACATAAATGATTTGGATGAGAGCACAAGAGGTACAGTTTGCAGATGACACCAAAATTGGAGGTGTAGTGGACAGCGAAGAGGGTTACAACAGGATCTGGACCAGATGGGACAATGGGCTAACTGGCAGATGGAGTTTAATTCAGATAAATGAGAGGTGCTGCATTTTCGAAAAGCAAATCATAGCAGGACTTATACTCGTAATGGTAAGGTCCTAGGGAGTGTTGTTGAACAAAGAGACCTTGGAGTGCATATTCATAGCTCCTTGAAAGTGGAATCGCAGATAGATAAGAGAGTGAAGGCGGCGTTTGGTATGCATTCCTTTATTGGTCAGAGTATTGAGTCCAGGAGTTGGGAGGTCATCTTGCGGCTGTACAGCACATTGGTTAGGCCACTGTTGGAATATTTTGTGCAATTCTGGTCTCCTTCCTATCAGAAAAATTTTGTGAAACTTGAAAGGGTTCAGAAAAGATTTACAAGAATGTTTCCAGGGTTGGAGGATTTGAGCTACAGAGAGAGGCTGAACAGGCTGGGGCTGTGGCGTTGGAGGCTGAGGGGTGACCTTATAGAGGTTTACAAAATTATGAGGGGCATGGATAGGATAAATAGACAAAGACTTTTCCCTGGGGTCGGTGAGTCCAGAACTAGAAGGGATAGGTTTAGGGTGAGAGTGGAAAGATATAAAAGAGACCTAAGGTGCAACTTTTTCAAGCAGAGGGTGGTACGTGTATGGAACGAGCTGCCAGAGGATGTGGTGGAGGCTGGTACAACTGCAACATTTAAGAGGCATTTGGATGGGTATAGGAATGGGAAGGGTTTGGAGGGAGATGGGCCGGGTGCTGGCAGGTGGGACTAGATTGGGTTGGGATATCTGGTCAGCATAGACGGGTTGGACCAAAGGGTCTGTTTCCGTGCTGTCCATCTCTATGACTCCAACACTCATGGAGGTTATAGAAATAAACTGTGTGACTGCATCTGGAGGTGGTTGAAGGCATAAAGGTTTGTAGTTATCGTAGGAAATTCCATCAATCGGGACCAGCAGAGTTTACAGAGACTGAGTGTGTTTTAGAGACAGGAAGAGTTCATAGTCATCATTAGAAATGCAGAAACTAATTTATGAGAGAAGCAGGGTCTCTCTGCTTTGTGCCCAGAGACAAGGAGGAGTCTAACACCTGGAGGAGGTCACTAAGGTACAGAGCTTTTTTGTTGTCGTGACGGGAAGGTCACAGAGATCATGAAGGTAGTAGGGGTTCAAAAAAGTAACAAAGACAGGGAGGTTTTTCAGGTCTGGAAAGGACTACACTGACAGGGATGGCTTAAGGAACTGAAGAGTTGTTTTTCTTCAGTTAAGGAGAGATGTGACAGAACCCGGGATTAAAGGCAAAGGCAGAAACTTGGAGAGTTGTACTGGTAGGAGGAGCTTACAGGGATAGGCAGGATTGTAGGGACTGATGAGATCGGGGAAGTGGTATCAATGAAACAGACAATGGAGAAACTGACAGACATAGGGAGGGTTCTGTGGAACAGATGAATTTACAGACAAGATGGTGATAATGAAGCCTGAGAATTTTCTCATGTTCCTTGCCCAGCATTGTTCCTACATCATGCCCTCAGGGTCTGAATTAAAGTCCACTAACTCCTCCCTGTGCTGTTTACTGTGAGTGATCTTACCGGCTGCAGGATTTACTGAAGGCTTCAGATCTCACTCTCCATCTCTCTCTGGCTGACCAACTGTCTTCAATGTGGTGATGGACGAGACAGGAATTGGGAATTCTGCTGAGTCAGGGACATCAGGAATACCTACAGGAGACAGAGAAATAGACAGAATGGGAAATTACACTGATGCAATGAATCTTACACATGGAGAATTGCATTGAATCCCACAGAGATCTGGAAATTCCTAATGTCCATTCCTGGCCTGTTCTGCTGCGTCCCTCTGGAGTGGAGAATTCTGTTAGCTCAGGATCTGGAGTAGCTGCAAAGAGTGAGAGACACTGACAGAGGCAGCAATTAGACCCAGAAGTAAGGGATATCACATGCAGAAAGACAGTGATATGAGCAGAGTGGAGGAATGTATCAGGATCACACAATGGTATCAACAGAAGTGGTTCTGACCAGTGAGCACTGCTACCAGTACTCAGGGAAGACTGAGCTATTTTATTGGGATAGGCTCCCCAGGTATCAGGAATATGCAGTGTGCTATAAATGGACACAGATGAGGAGGGGGACAGGTCTGAGGGGAATGGAAATTCCCAAGTCCAAAGAGGAAGGTTGAAATATTGGAACACCATGGAGATGTGGATGAAGACCAACAGAAAGAAACAGTAAGGGACTGAGTTTAATTAAAATACTACATTGTCAAATAGATTTGTGACAGGAAATTATTGGTTAACATTAAGTAAATGCCATTTCTGCCCCTTACAATTCCTCACACACCAAAATGACATCACTTCCGCCCCTCACATCATCGCTGATGTCACACACTCAGTGACTTCCATGCCCCCCCCTCGACTGCCGTGTTTGTCACCACTTCCGCCCCCACCAATGCCGCGCACTTGCATTCTGCTGACAACCCCCCCAGGTCCCACCATCACAATCCCTACCCCAGAATCCGGAGGGGAACACCACCCCTGCTCATGACTCCATCCCCATCCCCCCTAACACCACACCCACTCCAGTTACAGGCTCCGTCGCCTCCCCCAGCTCCACACCTACGCCAGGTCCCAGCTCCCAGTCCTGCCGAGTTTTCACCATTCCTCCTGACCTCCCCCTCACTGAGGATGAATGATCAATCCTCAGCAAAGACTTCACCTTTATCCCCCTCCGTCCACACATCAATTAATTTAATACATGCTGTGACATTGAAGACTTCTTCTGCCGCCTCCGAGCATACTTTTACAATCAAGACTCCCACCCACCTTTCAAGGACCCCTTTGCCCACCTCCAACATACTCCATCTACCTGGACACCCGGCGCTGGCCTATTACCTGCCTTCGATTTCTTCATTTCCAACTTCCACCGAGACATTAACCGCCTCACCCTATCTCCCCCCTCCCCCACTCCAACCTCTCACCCTCACAACGTGCAGCCCTCCACTTCCTCTGCTCCAATACCGACCTCACCATCAAACCAGCAGATAAAGGGGGTGCAGTGGGAGTCTGGTGCACTGACCTCGACACCGCTGAAGCCATGATGCCAACTCAAAGACGCCTCCTCCTACCACCCCCTCTACCATGACCCACCTCCAATCACCAAACCGTCATCTCCCAGAGCATACAGAACCTCATCACCTCAGGAGGAGATCTCCCACCCACAGCTTCCAACCTCATTGTCCGGGATCCCCCACTGCCCGATTCTACCTCCTTCCCAAGATCCCCATAGTGTTAGGTAAGGGATAAATGTAGATGTAGGGGTATGGGTGGGTTACGCTTCGGCGGGGCGGTGTGGACTTGTTGGGCCGAAGGGCCTGTTTCCACACTGTAAGTAATCTAATCTAATCTAATCCACAAGCCTGACCATCCTGACCGACCCATTCTCTCAGCATGCTCCTACCCCACCGAACTCATGTCTGCCTACCTCGACATTGCCCTCTCCCGCAGTCCAGGAATTACCCACATTCATTCGAGACACCACCCATACCCTCCACCTCCTCCAAGACTTCTGTTTTCCAGGCCCCCAACGCCTCATCTTCACCATGGATATCCAATCCCTCTACACCTCCATTCACCATGACCAGGACCTCCAAGCCCTCCGTTTCTTCATCTCCCGACAGCCACAACAGAACCCTTCCACCGACACTCTCATTCGTTTGTCTGAACTTGTCCTCACACTTAACAATTTTTCCTTCAAATCCTCCCACTTCCTCCAGACCAAAGGGGTAGCCATGGGCACCCGTATGGGCCCGAGCTATGCCTGTCTCTTTGTTAGCTACGTAGAACAGTTGATCTTCCGTAGTTACACTGGCACCACTCCCCACGTCTTCCTCCACTACATTGATGACTGCATTGGCGCCACATCGTGCTTCCTTGAGGAGTTTGAGCAATTCATCAACTTCACCAACACATTCCACCCTGACCTTAAATTTACCTGGACCATCTCTGATACCTCCCTCCCCTTCCTGGACCTCTCCATCCCCATTAATGACAACCGACTTGACACCGACATTTTTTATGAACCTACCGACTCCCAAAGCTACCTAGATTACACCTCTTCCCAGACTACCGCCTGCAAATTTGCCAACCCGTATTCCCAATTCCTCCGCCTCCGCCGTACTTGTTCCCAGGAGGGCCAGTTCCACCACAGAACACACCAGATGGCCTCCTTCTTTAGAGATCACAATTTCCCTTCCCACGTGGTTAAAGATACCCTCCAACGCATCTCGTCCACATCCCACACCTCCGCACTCAGACCCCACCCCTCCAACCGTAACAAGGACAGAACGCCACTGGTGCTCACATTCCACCCTACCAACCTTCGCATAAACCAAATCATCCGCCGACATTTCCGCCACCTCCAAACAGACCCCACCACCAGGGATATATTTCCCTCCCCACCCCTTTCTGCCTTCCGCAAAGACCGTTCCCTGAGTGACTACCTGGTCAGGTCCACGCCTCCCAAAATCCCACCCTCCCTTCCTGGCACCTTCCCCTGCCACTGCAGAAATTGCAAAACCTTCGCCCACACCTCTCCCCTCACCACCATCCAAGGCCGCAAAGGAGCCTTCCACATCCAAAGTTTTACCTGCACATCCACCAATATCATTTATTGTATCCGTTGCTCCCTATGCGCTCTCCTCTACATTGGTGAAACTGGACACGTCCGAGCAGAGCACTTTAGGGAACATCTCTGGTACACCCGCACCAATCAACCCCACTGCCCTGTGGCCCAACATTTCAATGCCCCCTCCCACTCTGCCGAGGACATGCAGGTCCTGGGCTTCCTCCACCGCTGCTTCGTCACCACCTGACACCTGGAAGAAGAACGTCTCACCTTCCGCCTCGGAACACTTCAACCCCAGGGCAACAATGTGGACTTCACCAGTTTCCTCATTTCCCCTTCCCACACCTCACACCCCACCTCCAGCCTTCCAGCTCAGCCTCCCATGACTTGTCCTAACAGCCTATCTCCCTTCCTACCTATCCACTCCACCCTCCTCCCTGACCTATCACCCCCATCCCCACCCCCATTCACCCAATGTACTCTTTGCTACCTTCCCCCATCCTCCACTCTGACCAATCACCTTCTTCCCCACCCCATTCACCTATTATACTCTATGCTACTTTCTCCCTATCCCCACCCCCCTCTCATTTACCTCCCAACTCTGCAGGATCTCGGCCTCTATTCCTGATGAAGGGCTTTTGACCGAAACGTAGATTTTCCTATTCCTCGGATGCTGCCTGACCTGCCATACTTTTCCAGCACCACTCTAATCTAGACTCTGGTTTCCAGCATCTGCAGTCCTTGTGTTTACATTATTGGAGAAGAAGGCAACCGTGATAAAGCATGTTGTTAACACTGAACTAAGTTACAGGGATAAGGAAGGTCGTCTGGAACGCAGCACAATTCAAATATGTGGAGGGACTATCGGGAAGGGAGGAGGTTACAGCGATAGGATCTGTTACAGGAATTAAAAATTATTGAAGACACTGGACCACAAGACATGCCATAGATACACTGTTGTAGAGTCGTGAGTTTTAATATAACAGAACTTACATTAGGGTGGTGATTGAGCCTGGGGTGTGTGTGTACTGTGCTCCCCTCCAGCACTGTATCTGTGTCATGTTGTGTTAACAGATGTTTGGAGCCCTCTCATTGTTCTTTGCTCTGTGCACTGTGGGTGACCTTACCTCACTACAGGATTTATTGAAGGCTCCAGATCTCCTTTCCCTTTGTCTCTCTCTGGCAGACCAACTGCATTCAATGAGGTGATGGACGATCCACCCAGCAGCTGGGAAGGCTATTGAGTCAGGACTTTCCTTAGTACCTCCAGGAGACAGAGAAATAGACAGAATGTGAAGTTAAACAGATGCAGTGAGGGTTACACATGGAGAATGGCACTGAGTTCCACAGAGATCTGGAAAATGGAGCGATATGAAGAAATAGTCCCAGATTGCTGGAAGATGTCAGGATCACACAATTGTGTGGGAAGAATGGGTTTAGCTTCATGATGCCCTGGTATCAGTGCTCAGGGATGAGCACCCAGTGAGCAGGTGAAGTAATGGCCTCGTGGTATTATTGCGAGAGAATGTATCCGAAACCTCAGCTAATGTTCAGGGGAGGCAGGTTTGAATCCCACCATCTGAAAAGGAGACATTTGAAATCAATAACTTAAAAAATAATAATTAACAATCCACTAATAAGTATGAAACCATTACTGATGTACAATAAATCCAAACACTTGTCCTTTAGAGAAGGACATCTGTCCATCCTCACGTGGTCTGCACGACATCCCCACAGCAAAGGGTTTGCCTCTCAATTACCCTCTGAAATGGCCGAGCAAGTTACTCAGTTCAAGGGCTTCTAGGACTGGGCAAGAAAGGCTGGTCAGCCAGAGATTCACACATCCCATACCTGAGTTTTTAAAAAATCTATTAGGATGGTCCCCATGGAACCGTGCTGGGAGCAGTGTCCTGGCCAATCATGTCGGTAGGTTTATGGACAGGGCATTAAACTGACAGAGAGGATGCAGGTGAAAGGAGCTTTCCAAATCCAAAGGGAAAAGGTAAAGCAATGGAACAGCATGGGAATGTGGCTGAAGACAAGCATTCGGAACAGGATGGGACAGAGTTTAACTAAAATTGTACATCAGCAAATAGATTTGTGACAGAAAATTGTGGAAGAGAGTATATTATGGTTTTTTTTGAACGGACAACGTTGCTGCAATAAGGTCGATGGATTTGTGACACAGAGATAAAAGAGATTTAGACACCAGGGAGACATGGATACAGGGTGAACAACAATATTCAGTGGTTCGTAATCTTGTGCAAACTCAGACAAAATGGGCAACGCTAACAATAATGGATACCAAAGGCATTACAAAGAAAGCATTTGGCCGCAAATTATGAGGTAGAGTCAGTCTGAATGGAAATTCTGGCAACTACTTGCCAAGGACACAAGCAGCAGAACAGTTTTAGCCACCGAACAGCATTTCATTGCTCATCACTGCATTAAACAGGAACTCATTGGAATTTTTAACAAAGGCATTGTGATAATTTTGGAAATCTTCAATATTTGTATAATCTGGGACAATCACACGGTCAACATTGATATTGGAAGAGGAGTTCGGAACATTTTTTTTTCAGTGTTTCTTTGAAAAACACATTGTGCAACTGTTAAGGGACATAACTATCGCAGAGAGACCGTGTAATGAAACTTAGTGAATGAGTAATGTCACCTGCAGAGATCCTTCGGGAATTTGTGATAAAGTGCAGCTTAAAGAAATATAAAGTTTTAAAGTGAATCACAGAAAGGACAAGCTACTTTAGAAACAAAAATAGCCAATGACATGAGTTTGACAGGAGAACTGACCAAGGTAAACGGGCTAAACAGACTGAAATATGTGCCTGTAAATGAACAGTGGAAAACATTTGAAGGGACAATGCAAAATACTCAACAAAAGGACATTCGATTGAAACAGTAAAAACCTCAGCAAGAAATTCCCACTGATCGCTCACTTGGGACAAAAGGGATCATACTAGATTATGAGAAGATCACCAAAAAGTACTTAAAATCCTGAAGTGAGTGAGTGTTTTAGGAGTAAATGTTAATGGATTGCAATGAGTCTGCTCGCAGGAGGAGGGCTGTGGGAAGGGGAACCATGGTCAGGGTTCATTGACACAATAGGAACAGGGAGAGGTGAAGGTGCAGGAGGTGGTGAGAGTGTTACAGAGAGTGGTCAGGATGTTACAAAGCCAGTACGGATTGCTGCAGCTGGAGGGGTTTGGAGAGGTACGGAGGGACATAGGTATTTTTATGTATTCATTCATGGGATGTGGGTGTCACTGCCTGGAACAACCTTGTTTGACCACACTGCTCATTACCGAGAGGGTAGATCAGAGTCAGCCATATTGCTGTGGGTCTGGAGTCACATGTCGGCCAGACCAGGTTAGAATATTTGATGTCCTTCCCTAAAGGAGGTGAGTGAACCAGATGAGTTCTTCCTCCTGATCAACAATGTTTTTATGATGGCCCCATCAATGTCTTTTACAGCCACAACATGACATCCCAACTCATACTCTTAATGCTCTGCCCAATGCAGGTAACCATCCCAAACGCCTGCTTCACCAGCCTGTCTACCTGTGACACCACATTCAAAGAGGGTTTAAATGTTTTAGTAGGGTCAGAGGTGGGGGTAAAAGAGGGGGGGGGGTGTGGCTTTGCTTGTCAAAGATAGTATTACAGCGGTGGAAAGGAAGATGGATGAAGATTTGCCATCTGAGGTAGTTTGGGTTGAGGTTAGGAATAGGAGAGGTGAGGTCACCCTGTTAGGAGTCTTTTACAGGCCTCCTAATAGTCCTAGAATCGTTGAAGAAAGGATTGCGAAGATGATTCAGGAGAAGAGTGACAGTAATAGGGTGATTGTTATGGGAGACTTTAACTTTCCTGATATTGATTGGGAAAGCTATAGCTCAAGTTCGTTAGATGGGTCAGTGTTTGTGCAATGTGTGCAGGAGAGTTTCCTGACACAATATGTAGATAAGCCAACAAGAGGTGAGGCCATACTGGATTTGGTTCTGGGTAACGAACCAGGCCAGGTATTAGAACTAGAGGTAGGTGAGCACTTTGGGGACAGTGACCACAATTCGGTGATTTTTACTCTAGTGATGGAGAGGGATAAGTGTGTACTACAGGGCAAGAGTTATAGCTGGGGGCAGGGAAATTATGATGCGTTGAGGCATGACTTAGGATGTGTGGATTGGAAAAGTAGATTCCAAGGCAAGAGCGTAATTGATATGTGGAACTTGTTCAAGGAGCAACTATTGAGTGTCCTTGATAAGTACGTACCTATCAGGCAGGGAGGAAAGGGTCGTGTGAAGGAGCCGTGGTTTAATAAGGAGTTGGAATCCCTTGTTAAATGGAAGAGGGCGGCCTTTGTAAAGATGAGGCGTGAAGGTTCAATAGGGGCGATTGAGAGTTATAAGGTAGCCCGGAAGGACCTGAAGAGAGAGCTAAGAGCAGCAAGGAGGGGACATGAAAGGTCCTTAGTTGGTAGGATTAGGGAAAACCCTAAGGCTTTCTATAGGTATGTTAGGAATAAAAGAATGACTAGGGAAGGAATAGGTCCAATCAAGGATAGTAATGGGAAGTTGCGTGTGGAGGCTGAAGAGATTGGGGAGGCGCTGAATGAATACTTTTCGTCAGTATTCACTCAGGAACAGGACATTGTTGTCGATATGAATACTGAGGCACGAATAAGTAGAATGGATGGCTTTGAGATATGTAGAGAAGAGGTGTTGGAAATTCTGGCAAGGGTGAAAATAGATAAGTCCCCTGGGCCTGATTGCATTTATCCTAGGATTCTCTGGGAAGCAAGGGAGGAGATTGCAGAGCCATTGGCCTTGATTTTTGTGTCCTCTTTGTCTACAGGAGTAGTGCCAGAGGACTGGAGGCTAGCAAACGTGGTTCCCTTGTTCAAGAAGGGGAGTAGGGATAATCCTAGTAACTATAGGCCAGTGAGTCTCACTTCTGTTGTGGGCAAAGTCTTAGAGAGAATTATAAGGGATAGGATTTATGCACATCTGGATAAGAATGATGTGATCAAGGATAGTCAGCATGGTTTTGTGAAGGGCAGGTCGTGCCTCACAAACCTTATTGAATTCTTTGAGAAGGTGACGAAGGAGGTAGATGAGGGGAAAGCGGTAGATGTAGTATATATGGATTTTAGTAAGGCGTTTGATAAGGTCCCCCATGGTAGGCTACTGCAGAAAATACAGAGATATGGCATTGAGGGTGAGTTGGAGGTTTGGATTAGGAATTGGCTCTCTGGAAGAAGACAGAGGGTAGTAGTTGATGGCAAAGATTCATCTTGGAGTGCCGTCACTAGTGGTGTTCCGCAAGGATCTGTTTTGGGACCATTGCTGTTTGTCATTTTTATAAATGACCTGGAGGAAGGGTTAGAAGGTTGGGTGAGCAAGTTTGCGGATGATACGAAAGTCGGAGGAGTTGTAGACAGTGAGGAAGGATATGGCAGGTTACAGCGGGATATAGAGAAGCTGCAGAGCTGGGCAGAAAGGTGGCAAATGGAGTTCAATGTAGCTAAGTGTGAAGTGATTCACTTTGGTAAGAGTAATAAAAAGATGGATTACTGGGCTAATGGTAGACTACTTGGTAGTGTGGAAGAGCAGAGGGATCTTGGTGTCCATGTACACAGATCTCTGAAAGTTGCCACCCAGGTAAATAGTGCAGTGAAGAAGGCATATGGCGTACTGGCTTTTATTGGTAGAGGAATTGAGTTCCGGAGTCCTGAGGTCATGCTGCAGTTGTATAAGACTCTGGTGCGGCCGCTTCTGGAATATTGTGTGCAGTTTTGGTCGCCATACTATAGGAAGGATGTGGAGGCACTGGAACGGGTGCAGAGGAAGTTTACCAGGATGTTGCCTGGTATGGTAGGAAGATCCTATGAGGAAAGGCTGAGGCACTTGGGGTTGTTTTCTTTGGAGAAAAGAAGGTTTAGGGGTGATTTGATAGAGGTGTACAAGATGATTAGTGGGTTAGATAGGGTTGACAGTGAGAACCTTTTTCCGCGTATGGAGTCAGCTATTACAAGGGGGCATAGCTTTAAATTAAGGGGGGGTAGATATAGGACTGATGTTAGGGGTAGGTTCTTCACTCAGCGAGTCGTAAGATCATGGAATGCCCTGCCAGTAGCAGTAGTGGACTCTCCCTCTTTATGGGTATTTAAGCGGGCATTGGATAGGTATATGGAGGATAGTGGGTTAGTGTAGGTTAGGTGGGCTTTGATCGGCGCAACATCGAGGGCCGAAGGGCCTGTACTGCGCTGTATTGTTCTATGTTCTATGTTCTAACTGTGTACCTGGGTCACTGGGTCACAGACTGACAACACTACCCAGGGCCCGAACATTAACTGTACAAGACCCACCCTGGTTTGTTTCACCAAAATGGAACACCTCACCTTTATCTAATTAAACTCCATCTGCTATTCTTTAGCCCACTATCCCAGCAGTACTGTTCATCCTGTTGTATCATAGATAACCTTCTTCACTGTCCACTTTCCCACCAATTTCAGTGTCACCCAAAACAATTACTTACCAAGAAACCAATATTCCCATCCAAACCATTTATCCAAATAACAAACAACAGTGGACCCACTCCACCGCTGGTCACATGCTTCCAGTCAGAAAAACAACATGTCTCCCATCACCCTCTGTCTCCTACCGTCAAGCTAATTTTGTATCCAGTTCACTAGCTCCTCCTGAATGCCATATCCTTTTACACTGATCTGAGCTTATTACCCAGTTTACCAGACAGAACATAGAACACAGAACAGTTCAGCCCAAGACCCTTCGGCCATGATTTCATGCCAACCTTTTATCCAAATTAACCTACATACCCTTCATTTTACTATTATCCATGTATCTGTCCAAGAGTCTATTAAATGTCCCAGATGTGTCTAATTTTACTATCACCATTGGCAGTCCATCCAACCACCTACCATTTTCTATCCTCTTATCCATCCTCCATTGACCTTAAAATTATGCCGCCTTGTAATAGCTATTTATGCCATAGGAGGAAACATCTCTGACTATTCACTCACTCTGTGCCTCTTATCATCTTGTTCACCTCCACAAAGTCGCCCCGCCCCCTTCTCCAATGAAAAAAGCCTTAGCTCCTTCAACCTTTCTCCGTAAGAACTGCCCTCCATTCCAGGCAGCATCTTGGTATATCTCCGGTGTACACTCTCTAAAACTTGCACATCCTTCCTGTAAACAGGGGACCAGAACTGAACACAATATTCCAAGTGTGGTCTCACCAGGACGCTATAAAGATGCAGTAAAACCTCACGGCTCTTACAGTCAATCCCCTTCTAAGGAAAGCCAACACAACATATGCCTTTTTCATAACCCTACCAACGTGCGTGGCGATTTTGAGGGATCTATGAACATGGACCCCACGATCTCTCTGTTCCTCCACACTGCCAAGTATTCTGCCTTTCACCCTGTATTCTGTATTCAAATTCAACCTTCCAGAATGAATCACTTCACACTTTTCCAGATTGAACTCCATCTGCCACTTCCAGCCCAGCTCTGCGTCCTGTCAAAGTCCCATTGCAACCTCCAACAGCCCTCCACATTCCCCACCACTCCATCAACCTTCACGTTATTGGCAAACTTACTAACCCACTCTCCAACATCCACATCCAAGTCATTTACAAAAATCACAGAGAGCAGTGTCCCAGAGCTGATTGTTACAGAACCCCACTGGTCACTGAGCTCCAGGCTCAATACTGTCCATCTGCCGCCATACTCTGTCTTCACTGGGCCATCCGATCCTGTATCCAGACAGACAGATTTCCCTGTATCCCAATCATCCTTCTTTTCTGAATGAGCCATCAACGTATTCTGTCATATCCTCAAAGAATTCAATAAGGTTTGTGAGGCATGACCTGCCCCTCACAAACCCATGCTGTCTCTAATTTAACTATGGTTTTTTCAAGTAGTCATAAATCCTTTCTTTAGAGTCCTCGCCAATAATCTGCACACCACAGACATTAGACCAAATCTGTTATTTCCAGAATTCTACCTCCGTAATATGGTCCAGACGCTACAAATCTTCTCTCCTCTGCCATGTTCCCCAGAAGGGTACTGGAGGGTGGTGGGGATTACAGAGTCAGGGAGGGATATCAGGACAGGAGGATTTTGCAGACATTAGGAGGGTTGCAGTGCCAAAAGGAGGCTTCAGTAATTGTGAGGTTTCATGGTGATGATGGCATTTGAGGAGGGAGGGAGGGAGGATTGTAGGGAAATGAGAGGTTTCACAGTTTGGGTGCTTTGTTAGGACTGCAAAAGGTTACTGAGTCGGGGAGGTTTAAGCACTGGTGGATATTACAGAAACATGTGATTTTGGTTGCAATGGCAGGAAGAGGATTCAGGAAGCTGGGGAGTATGGGGTCTGAACGAGGTTACACAAATAGGAAGAGTTTTCAGGAGTGTAGATGTTTACAGTAACAGCAATGGTCTGATCTGGAGCAGAGGACCCAGACTGGGAGGGACGTGGGGACTGGAGGTGGCTTCACAGAGAGGGAGGACCATAGAGCCACAGGAGGTTACAGAACTGTGGTGAGCTGTAGGGCTGATGGGCTCATGGAGTTGGGAATGCTGGGAGGGATAGAGAGGTTTACAGGGATAAGGATGTTTGTCGGACAGGGCTGGATTACACAGACAGGGACTGTTTTAGGGAGCTGAGCAGATTACAGAGATAAAGAGGTTTGTATCATCTGGCGGAACAAACAGAGATATGGAGGGTCATCGTGACTGAAGATGTTTATAGATATAGGAAGGCTTAGGTTCTGGGGGTTATTTAGACATGGAGGCTGTGGAATCTGGATTCTTTTTTGAGAGATTGGGTAGCAAGATTAGTTGGAGACGGTTTAACAGATAAGGGAGCATAGCACAAACAGAAGGAAGTTCCTGCGGTAGGGAGGGTGCGAGTGGAGAGTGATGTTTACACAGATAGGAGTGTAAGAGCTTCAGAAGGTTATGGAGACGAGTAAATGTTTAGAGATGCAGGAGGAGCTTACATTGACAGGGTGGGTGATAGTCATGGGAGGATGTTACATTTTTAATGAGTCTTGTAGGAACAGGATCGGGAGAGGCACAGGCATTGGAGAGGGATCTACAGATCGGGAGTGTTGCAGGGACCTGAGAGGATAACACAGATTGGGATGGTGTTAGAGTCTCCACAGACCGATAGCGTTTTAGGGACTGGAAGAGGCTTGGTAGAGAGGGAGGGCTGGAAGACTGCAGGAGATTATGGAGAGTTGAAGAGTTGGAGCAGTTCACAGAGGGAGGGTTCTCCAACAGGAGTAGGTCACAGATAGTGAGGAATTTGTGGCCTGAGAATGTTAAAGAGAGAGAGAGCTTTCGGGTCCGGAAGAGATTACACTGACAGGGACAGTTGAAGAGACTGTAGCAAAAATGCACGCAGAAAGTTACACAGACATGGAGGATTGTATTGTTAGACGGACCTTAGAGAGAATGGCACTGTTGTAGGGATTTACACAGATAGGGAAGGTTGTGCTTTTGGAGAAGGTTACACTGATACAGACAGTGTTAGGGAGTGTTTAGTGGACGACAGAGGAGCTCAGAGAGAATGTATTATGGGGAGTGGAGGAGATTACAGACACAGAGATGGCTGTCGGTTTGAAAAGAGTTTCTACAGATCCTCAGTGCTGTAAGGCTGGAGGGAGGGTACAATAATAAGGGTTTCCTACACTTAATGACTTTTTTCATATAGAGAAAGTCTCCGAACAGGACTGTCAAAAGGAAGTATAGACAGTCCAGATGAGTTTACAGAGATATAAATGTTTTTTGGGGTTTCAGGATGGAACAGTGATTGAGAGTGCCGTAACGAATGACAATAGTTATATAGAGGGTTCTAAAAGCAGGAAGAGGTGACAGTCATATCGATCTTTGTAAGGACTAGAGAAGCTTACATCGCCAATGAATGTTTTAGAAACTGTTGGAGATTACACATATAAGGACAGTATTGGGGATGAGGCAAGGTTCAAGAGACAGGGATGGTTGACAGGACTGGACAATAACCTGAATAGAATCTCCACAGTGTGGAAACAGGCCATTCGGCCCAACACATCCACACCAACCCCTCTAAAGAGCATCCGAACCAGACCCATCCCTCTCCCTGTCCAATAAACCCTGCATTCCTCATGGTGAACTCATTTAAACCACACTTGCCTGAATACTACAGTCAATTTATGATGGCCAATCATGTATCGTGCAAATGTTGGACTATGGCAGGAAGCCAGAGCACCTGGAAGAAACCCACACAGTCGGGGGGAGAACATGCAAAGTCCACACAGACAGTCGGCCAAGGCTGGAATTGAAGCCAGATTCCAGTCACAGTGAGGCTGATTATACAGAGCACTGCAGAGATTGGACTAGGTCACAAAGTTCACAAGGGTTTATTGGAACAGGAGGAAAATATAGTCAGGAACAGGAGAAGCTTACATAGATGGTGCCCATGAGAGGGACTGGAGGAGGTTAACGCAATAGGGAGGGTTGTGCATTCTCTTGACAATTCGAGGTAGGGATGGTTGGGGAGACTGGATGAAGTTAGTCATACTCAGAGTTGTACACACTCTGAGTAATGGCAGATGGAGTTTACTTCTGATCACTGTGAGGTAATGCACTATGGGAAGTCTCATAAGCGAAGGATATACATCATGAAGGGTAGGTCCTCCTGGAGAACTGAGTAACACCGGGACCTTGGTGGATAAGTCCCTGGATGTCTGAAGGTGTCAGCACAGGTAGACAGGCTGGGGAAGGCACCTGAACTGGGAGAAGGAGGGGGACCCACATCCTGATGGGGCAAATTGTTAGAGCTGCTTGAGAGGATATAATCTAATCTGGCAGGGTGTTGCACCTTAAACAGTCATAAGGCCAGAAAGAAGATTGAGGTTGGTGCACAAGTTAAAGACAGCAATTTCAGCAGACAAGGCAGGCAAGAACATAGCAGGAAATGGGGGAGGGGGAACTGATGATTAAACTGCATTTATTTCAATGAAAGGGGCCTGACAGCTAAGGAAGATGAACTCAAGGCATGGATTGGAACATGGGACTGGGATATTATAGTTAGTACAGAAACACAGCTGTTGGAGGGACAGGACTGGCAGCTCATTGTTTCAAGGTGGAGATGCTACAGGAAGCATCGAAGGGGAGACAAGAGAGGACGCGTGGTGGGGGGTTTCCATTGCATGAATCATTACATCATTACCTAGAGATGATATTCCTGTGGGATCACCCAGTGACGCTATGTTAGTGGAACTGAGAAATAAGAATGGGTCATCACTCTGACACGATTGTCCTACTGACCCCAAATAATCTGTGGCAGACTGAGGAACAAACATATCAGGAGATCTCAAATATCAATCATAATAATAGGGCTGGTTATTGTTGGGATTTTTAAACTTTCCAAACCTAGATTGGGACTGCCAGTGTTCAGTTTGTGGAAGAGAGGAATTTGGTAATTGTGTTCCAGAAAACTCCCAATCAAAATGTAAATGGCCTGAAAAGAGAAAGGGGCAAAACCTGACCTCCCCTTGGGAAACAAGGTCGGGAAAGGGACTGAGGTGTGAGTGGGAAAGCATTTTGCCAAAGTGACTCAAGTCTATTAGTTTGAAAATAGCGATAGAAAAGGACAGGGCTGGTCCACAGGTTCAAGTTATAAAATGGGGCCAGACTAATCTTGACGATATTAGCCAGGAACTCTCAAAAGGTGGTTGGTGAGTCTATTTGCAGGGAAAGGGAAGTCTGGCAAGTGAGAATATTTTAAAAGTGAGATAAATTGAGCGATCACCACCAGCATGTTCCTGTTTGTGTGAAGGTCAATGCTGACAGCATTCGGAAACACTGGCTGTCTATTGAGGGTCTGGTCAAGGAAAAGGTGGCACATGTCAGGTATAGCCAGCTGGACCAAGGGAATCCCTGAGGATCACAGGGACTTTAGCAATACACTTTGGGTAGAAATCAGGATTGCAGAAAGTATACATGCAATAGCCTTGGCAGAGAATGATAAGGAGAATCCAAAAGTGATTGTATAAATATATTCTGTAAAAGAGTAACTCGAGACACAATGCTGTCCCTTAAAGATCAATGAGACCATTGGTGTGTGGAACCGCAGGATATGTTTAAGACCGTGAACACATTTTTTACTCCCGAACTTATTGTGGACAAAGACTGGGGAACTCAGGGAACAAGAGTAATACGTTAGACCACATTTGGAGTTCTCTGCAATTCCAGTATCCCCGCTATAGGAACGATGCTGTGAAATTTGAAAGTGCTCAGAAAGGATTGACAAGATGTTGCCAGGGTTACTGCTGAATAAGCTGGGGTTATTTTTACTGGAACATCGGAGACTGAGGGGTGACCTCATAGAGGTTTATATAAACATGAGGGGTATGGATTGGGTAAACATTCAAGGTCTTTTCCCAGGGGTTGGAGTGTCCAAAACTAGAGGGGATAGGTTTAAGGTTAAAGGGGAAAGGTTTAAACGGCACTGAAGGGACAGCTTTTTTATGCACACGGTGGTGTGCATATGGAATGAGCCGAGAGAGAATGTAGCATGTACTGATACTATGACAACATTTAAGAGAGATTTGGATGTGTATATGAATAATAAGGGTTTATAAGTACATGGACCAAATGCTGGTAAATGGGATGGATTTATTTACATCTTCTAGTCAGCATCGACGAGTTGGACCGAAGGGTCTGTTTCCATGCTGTACATCTCTAGGACTTGAAAAGAGTGCATGTTACAGATGTTTTTAAAACACAAAGCTATGGAAAATCCCAGGACATTATTAAGTGCATCACAGAACATTGTGGAGCCCCGAGCAAAGATATTTGTACCATTGATAGCCATGTGTGATGTGCTGGAAAGGCTGGAGGGTGGCATAGTGGACAGTGAAGACGTTGTAATTGAGGATAAAGGGAATGGCCCACAGGACAACTCCATACAACCCTGTCACGGTGGACCCTGCAAGACGTGTCAGATTGTGGATATAGATACCACTATTATGCGTGGGAAAACCTCCCACCTTGTACATGGCAGGTACTCATGTGACTCAGCCAACATTGTCTCACTAATACATTACAGGCAAGGATGCCCGGAGGCATGGTACATTGGGGAAACCGAGCAAAGGCTACAACAATGGATGAATGGACACCACACAACAATCAACAGACAGGAGGGTTCCCTCCCAGTTGGGTCCCAGAACATTTAGCCTCGGACCTTCGGGTGACCATCCTCCAAGGTGGACTTCAAGACAGGCAGCAGAGAAAAGTGGCCGAGCAGAGGCTGATAGCTAAGTTCAGTATCCATAGGGAGGGCCTAAACCAGGACCTTGGGTTCATGTCACATTACAGGTGATCACCATTGCACTGCACACACACACAGATATTCCTACACACACACACACTCTCACATACACACGGATACAGGTACATACAGACGCGCACACAGACACCCACACACACACTTATAGACACACACACTCCCACACTCACACATGCACCCCCTCACAGACTTAAGACACTCTGCACCCACGACACACACACTTTCTCACACTCACAACCCCCATCCCAGACAGACACACACAGACAGACAAAGACCCACAGACACACATATATTTTGTGGGGTGAATTTGTACTTGCAGGATTACATTGTACTTTGCTCAAAAACTGCATGCATTCATGTAGAACTCTGAGCTCAAAAACTGCATGAATTTATGTCAAACCCTTATCTCACTTTTTAGAGTATAATCAATCTAAATATCATGGCATAGACAGAGAACACAGTGGGCCAACACCTTCAACATATTGTCTAGCTATCACCATTGTTAACAGCTAACCCAAGAATGCAACTTAAAAAAAATGTTTTGTGATTTACACATGAAAGAAGTGAAACTATCACTGTATTCTAACCGATGAAAGGCTTAACAGACAATCAATTTTTCAATGTATAATGTCAGTTACATCACACTGTAAAATTTTACTATAAATTCTGTGTTACGATCGAGCCCTCCACTATCACCTGATGAAGGAGCTTCGCTCCAAAAGCTCGTGTGCTTCCAATTAAACCTGTTGGACTATAACCTGGTGTTGTGTGATTTTTAACTCTCTTCAATAAGGTAGATTGATTTGTGACACAGAGATAAAAGAAATTTAGACACCAGAGAGACGTGGTTACAGGACGAACAAAAGGTGGACACAAATATTCAATGGATCACAACCTTCAGGAAACTCAGGCAAAATGGGTAACGCGAACAATAATGGATAACAAAGGCAGTACAGAGAAATCATTAGACATCAGATCATGAAGTAGAGTCAGTCTGAATGTAAATTCTGGCTACTACTTGCCAAGGACGCAAGGAGCAGAACATTTTTAGCCACCGAACAGTATTCCATTGCTCATCACTTTTTTACACAGGAACTCATTGGAATTTTTTAACAAACACTTTGTAATAATTTTGGGAAACTTCAATAGTCCCATAATCTGTGACAGTCACACTGACAACAGTGATATTGGAAGAGTAGTTCAGAGAATTTTTTTTCAGTGTTTCTTTGAATAACAAATTGTGCAAGTGTCTCGGGACATAACTATCTCAGAGCCATCTGCGCCAGGAGGATCATCAAATCGGTGAAGGACGATCTCTGGGCGGTCCGAAACTTGTTGATCTTCCAGCTGAAGGAGTTGACCCCGACTGAGTGTTGCAGACTGGCACATTCCAAGGTCCAGGACTACGTGTTGAGGGACGCGCTGAAGCTTGGGGCAGCTGCCGCCAAGGCGCGGTGGGGAAAGACCACCGTGTAACATCGGCCTGCCTAAAGAAGAATAGGGGGCCCATGGGGACGTTTTTTTGGGCTCTGCTGATGCCTCAGCCAAATATATGTGCATAAGATTGAGAAATGCACAGACCTGTATATAGCAATGATAAATTCTGATCTGTGCATGTAAATGTTGACATATGTATGGCATGACCAAATGTACAGACCATCAAATCATTTTATGAAAAAAAAATCTCAGATCGACCGTTGTGTGATCAAACTTAGTGAATGAGTAATGTCACCTGGAGAGATCCTCAGGGAAATTGTGATAAAGTGCAGTTTAAAGAAATATAAAGTTTTAAAGTGAATCACAGAAAGGACACGCTACAACTAGAAACAAAAACAGCCAATTACATGGGTTTGAGATGAGAACTGACCAATGTAAAGAGGTGAAACAGACTGAAATATGTGCCTGTATAAGAACAGTGGAAAACATTTGAAAGGACAGTGTAAATCATTCAACAAAAGAACACTCCACTGAAACAGACAAAACCTCAGCAAGAAATTCCCACCGGCCCCTCACTCAGGACAAAACCAGAGCACCCGGAAGAAACCCACGCAGACACGGGGAGAACGTGCAAACTCCACACAGTCAGTCGCCTGAGGCGGGAATTCAACCCGGGTCTCTGGCGCTGTGAGGCAGCAGTGCTAACCACTGTGCCACCGTGCCGCCCAGTGGTCAGGGCCTGAACGATGTTACAAAACCAGTACGGATTGCTGCAGCTGGAGTGGTTTGCAGAGGTAGAGAGGGACATATGTATTGTTATTCATTCATGGGATGTGGGTGTCACTGCTAATTACCCAGAGGTCAGCTCAGAGTGAGCCATATTGCAATGAGTCTGGAGTCACATGTTAGCCATGCCAGGTTAAAATGTCAGATGGTCTACACAAAAGGAGGTCAGGGAACCAAATGAGTTCTTCCCACTGATCAACAACGCTTTTATGGTGATCTGACCAATGTCTTGTACAGATACAACATGACATCCCAACTCCTATGCTCAATGCGCTCCCCAATGAAGGTAGCCTCTCCAAATGCCTGCTTCACCAGCCTGTCTACCTGTGACACCACTTTCAAAGAACTGTGTACCTGAGTCACTGACTGACAACATTCCCAGGGCCCGAACATTAACTGCACAAGTCCCACCCTGGTTTGTTTCACCAAAATGGAACACCTCACCTTTATCTAATTAAACTCCATCTGCTATTCTTCAGCTCACTCTCCCAGCAGTACTGTTCATCCTGTTGTACCACAGATAATCTTCATCACTGTCCAGTTTACCACCAATTTCAGTGTCACCCAAAAAACTTCCTTAATTTATTTAAAAATATTCTCATCCTAACCATTTATCCAAATGACAAACAACAGTGGACCCTCTCCACCACTGGTCACATGTCTCCAGTCAGAAAAACAACATGTCTCCCATCACCTCTGTCTCCTACCATCAAGCCAATTTTCTGTCCAGTTGACTAGCTTCTCCTGAACGCCATATCCTTTTACACTGATCTGAGCATATTACCATGTTTAACACACGTCATGTAGAACACAGCACAAGACCCTTCGGCCGTGATGATATGCCAATCTTTTATCCGACCAGAAGATCAAAAATAAAAGTGGCAGATAGAGTTTAATTCAGATAAATGCGAAGTGCTGCATTTTGGGAAAGCAAATCTTAACAGGACTTGTACACTTAATGGTAAGGTCCTAGGGAGTGTTGCTGAACCAAGAGACCATGAGGTAAAAGTTCATAGCACCTTGAAAGTGGAGTCGCAGATAGATAGGATAGTGAAGAAAGTGTTTGGTATACTTTCCTTTATTGGTCAGAGTATTGAGTACAGGAGTTGGGAGGTCATGTTGCGGCTGTACAGGACAATGGTTAGGCCACTGTTGGAATATTGCATGCAATTTTGATCTCCTTCCTATCGGAAAGATGTTGGGAAACTTGAAGGGTTCAGAAAAGATTTACAAGGATGCTGCCAGGGCTGGAGGATTTGAGCCACAGGGAGAGGCTGAACGGGCTGGGGCTGTTTTCCTTGGAGCGTTGGAGGCTGAGGGGTGACATTATAGAGGTTTACAAAAAAATGGAGGGACATGGATAGGGTAAATAGACAAAGTCTTTTCCCTGGGGTTGGGGTGTCCAGAACTAGAGGGCATAGGTTATGGATGAAAGGTGAAAGATATAAAAGAGACCTAAGGGGCAACTTTTTCACACAGAGGGTGGTATGTGTATGGAATGAGCTGTCAGAGGAAGTGGTGGAGACTGGTACAATTGCAACATTTAAGAGGTATTTGGATGGGTATATGAAAAGTAGGGGTTTGGAGGGATATGGACCGGGTGCTGGCAGGTGGGACTAGATTGGGTTGGGATATCTGGTCAGCATGGACGGGTTGAACTGAAGTGTTTGTTTCCATACTGTACATCTCTATGACTCTAACTTCCATACCCTTCATTTTATTATCATCCATGTGCCTATCCAGAAGTATATTAAATGTCCCTAATGCATCTAATTTTACCGCCATGGCTGGCAGTGCATTCCACACAGGCACCACTCTATATGTAACGAACCTACCTCTGAAATCTCCCCTAAACCATCCACTAATCACCCCAAAATTATACCCCATTGTAATAACTATTTATTTGAGGGTAAAAAATATCTCTCTCTATTCACTCTGTCTATGATGCTCATCACCTTGTTCACCTCTGCCAAGTCACCCCATCCCCTTCTTCACTCCAATGAGAAAAGCCTTAGCTCCCACAACCTTTCTTCATAAGTCATGCTCTCCAGTCCAGGCAGCATCCTGGTAAATCTCCTCTTTACCCTCTCTAAAGCTTCCACATCCTTCCTGCAATGATGGGACCAGAACTGAACACAATATTCCAAGTGGGGTCTAACCAGGGCTCTGTACAGCTGCAGCATAACCTTACAGCTTTAAAACTCAATCCCCAAACTAATGAAATCCCACACAATATATTGCTTCTTAACAAGCCAATCAGCTTGGGTGGCTACTTTGAGGGATCTATGGACTTGGAACCCAAGATCCCTCTGTTCCTCCACACTGCCAAAGATCCTGCCTTTAACCCTGTATTCTGCATTCAAATTCAATCTTCAAAATGAATGACTTCGCACTTTTCCCACATTGAACTCCATCTGCCATTTCTCAGCCCAACTCCGCATCCTGTCAATGTTCCGTTGCAACCTACAACAGCCCTCCACATTATCAACCACTCCACCAACCTTTCTGTCATTGGGAAACTTACTAACGGACTCTTTCACTGACACATCCAAGTCATTCATAAACTCACAAAGAGCAGAGGTCCTGTAACCTCTCCCTGCAGAAAACCACTGGTTACTGAGCTCCAGGATGAATGCTTTCCATCTATCATCACCCTCTGTCTTCTGTGGGCCAGTAATCCTGTATCCAGACAGACAGGTTTCCCTGTACCCCATGCCTCTGCACTTTCTGAATGAGCCATAACGATGTTTTGTCACATTCTCTAAAGATTCAATTAGACTTGTAAGGCATGATCTGCCCCTTACAAAACCATGCTGACTATCTCTCATCAAACTATGGTTTTCCAAGGAATAATAAATCCTGTCTCCCAGAGTCCTCTCCAATAATCTGCACACCACAGACATAAGACTGACAGGTGTGCAATTCCCAGGATTATCCCTATTCCCTTTCCTGAACAAGGGAATAATATTTTCCTGCCTCCAATCATCTGGTCCGACTCCAGTGGACAGTGAGGGTGCAAATGTCATCACCCAGGTGCTCAGCAATCCACTCCCTCGGTTCCTGTAGTAACTTTGGACGCATACAGTCTGGTTCAGCGACTTATCTATCCTTATCTTTTACAAAATTCTTAGCACATCCTCCTTCGTAACATCCACCTGTTCACGTACATCAGCCTGTTTCACGCTGTCATCACAAATGACAAGACCTTTCTCAGCAGTGAATACTGAGACATAGTATTCATTAAGGACCTCCTCTACCTCCTGTGACTCCAGGCACAAGTTTCTTCCACAATCCCAGATTGGCCTTATCCTCACTCTGAACATCCTCTTGTTCCTCACATAAGTGGAAAATGCCTCACGGTTTTCCTTAATCCTTCCCAACAATGCTTTTTCATGCCCCCTTCTAGTTGCCCTATGTCCATCTCTTGGTTCTTTCCTGGTACCTTCCGAGAATCCCTGCAGTGTGGAAACGGGCCATTTGGCCGAACAACTCCATATCAACCCTTCAAACAGTATCCAACCCAGCCCCATTCGCCCACTCTATTACTCTCCATTTGCCCTGACTAATGCACCAAACCTACCCATCCCTGAACACTATGGGTAGTTTAGCATGGCTAAGCCACCAAACTGGCACATCTTTGGGCTGTGGGACGGAAACCGAAGCACCTGGAGGAAACCCACAGGGAGAATGCGCAAACACCCCACAGACAGTCGCCTGAGGCTGGAATCGAAATGGAGTCCGTGGTGCTATGAGGTCGCAGTACTAACCATTGAGACACCGTGCCATCCAATGTAACTCTCTGGAGCCCTGTCTGATCCTTGCTTCCTCAACCTTAAGTAAACTTCCTCCTTCCTCTTGACTAGATGCTAAAGTCCATGTGGACAACGTTGACTGCTCTGCCTTCATCTATCTTTGGCCACCTCCTCGAAGAGTCAATCCGGTTTGCGAAACGTGGTTTCCCACTCACAAAGCCATGCTGACCATCTCGAATCAGCCCTTGCCTTTGTAAATGTAAGGATCTCTTTTCTCTCAGAATCTCCTCCAACAACTTCCCCATCACTGGTCTCACGAGGCTGTAATTTCCTGGCTTTTCCCTGCAGTCCTTCAGTGATGGAACAGCATTAGACAACCTCCAGACTCTCACTGTGTCTGTTGATAATATACATATCTCTGTTAGGGATACTGCAATCTCTTCCCTAGCTTCCCACAATATTCTAGGATCGACCTAATGAGCTACTGAAGACTGATCGACCTTTATTTGTTGTAAGATTCCAGCACTTTCTCTTCTCTGGTGAGGATTCTTTCCAACACATCACTATTTATTTCCCCACATTCCCGAGCTTCCATGTCTTTCTCCACAGTAAATACTGACAAGACTGTTTTGTCTCAACCATCTTCTCTTGTTCTACACATAGGTGACCTTATTGATCTTTAAGGGGCCCTATTCTCTACCAAGATACTCTTTAGCCCTTATTGAAACTTACATAAAGGCTTCTGATAATTCAAGTACACCATATCCCCTATACGAGTACACCCCTCCTACACCCTTACAATTCTGCCATTTATATTCACACCAACAAATTCAATCCAACAGGCTCGTTGCTGTATCAGTCGGCATGGAGACCACTCTCACACACAGTTACTGTACTGCCCTTGCCATAAGTACATTCAGTGCCCTGACTGTAACCATATTGACATTCCCATCACTGTTTGGTGCCTACAAAAGAATTCCTGCTAATGGTTGCTGCTGTTTGCTTATTCGCAGCTCTACTTTTCATATTCACATCCACATGACTGTCTCATTAATGTATTAAACTCATCCTTCCTTCATAACTTGTTGGCTTTTTGCCTAGTCTGCCTATTGGGATTAGATTGGGTTGGAATATCTGCTCAGCATAAATGGGTTGAACCGAAGGGTCGGTTTCCATGTTGTACATCTCTCTGACTCGATGACTCTATCTAAACAACCCTTCAGTATTTACTTCCCTGCGATGGACATTCTGCAGCTACATCTCCGGAATGACAGTTCCATCATATCTATTCCCTGTCATTCCATCTTCCTTATGGCGAACGCAGGGAGTCATTCCTCAGTAGTGGGGGTTGGACAGATGGGTAGAGGATACAGAGATGGGGAGGCTTAGAATTAAACAGAGTTATATCTGGTAAAGAATGTCAATGGGACAAAGGTGTTTGGGGATTGGAGGAATTTCCAGAGATAGAGGGAGCTGGATTAGATTCTGGAGATAGGGATAGGGATGGAGAAAGGAAGAGGCAGGCAGTCTCAGAGGCACAGACAGGGAGCTGTTTCATCTAGGAGAGTAATGTGTATAGTAAGAGATATGGAAGGGTGTTGTGTCTGAATACATTTATAGATATAAGGCGGCTTCTGGGCTCTGGAGGCTACAGAGATAGGAAGGCAATGGAGAATGCCAGGTTACTGGGTTGGAGACAGTTACACAGATGGGGAGGGTTGCACAAACTGAAAGAGGTTCCTGTGGTTGGGAGGGGTATGGTGTCGGGAATGAGGGTGATATTTAACAAGATAAAGATCAAAGAATTGGAGAAGGATAAGGAGATTACAAATTTTTCACAGCGAAGGAAGGGTTGTAGGAGCTGGAGAAGATTACATAGGTAGGGACGGATGGAGAGGTTAAAGACAAATACATTGACATGGAGGGTGGTATTGGTGGGAGGAGCTTACAGGGATAGACAGGGCTGTCAGGGTTTACAGGGATGAAGGAATTTAGTATCTACTGGAGAAGGTTAGGGATTAGGGTGTTAGGGACTGGAGAACCTGACAGAGACAGAGACAGAGACACAGAGAATGATGTGGACTAGAGAAGATTCCAAACAGAGGAAGGATTATCGGGACTGGAGGATATTACAGAGATCACGAACACAGCATGGGCCAGGATTGATGCCTGCGATCCGCTGTGCTGTCGCATTGAGGACCAGTACAGCAAAGGTGAAACCAGGAACCTCACAAGATGGTGGGAATGAAACCTAGAATGTTGCTGTTCCTTACCCAGCTCTGTATCTATGTCCGGTCTTCCAGGTCTGAATATAGAAGTCTACTACCTCCACCCTGTGCTGTTTACTGTGAGCGATCTTAACAGCTGCAGGAATTACTGAAGGCTCCAGATTTCCCTCTCCATCTCTCTCTCTCTGGCTGACCAACTGTCTTCAATGAGGTGATGGATGAGACAGGAGTTAGGAACATCCTGATGACCTGCATGCGACTGAAATAGACAGAATGGGAAATTAGACTGATGCAATGAGGATAATTCATGCAGAGTGGCACAGAGTCCAGAAGAGATCTCGAAAATCCCAGTCTCCATCCCTTGCCTTTGCTGCTGCATCGCTGTGGAATGAAAAATTCTGTTGACTCAGGATCTCAGACCATCTGTAAGAGGGGGAAATGCTGACAGAGGAAAGAAGAAAGGAAATAGGGAAATCCCCGGCAATTATGGACCAGTAAGTCTCACGTCAGTCGTCTGCAAGTTGTTAGAAAGGATTCTGAGGGATAAGATTTATGACCATCTGGAAGAGCATGGCTTGATTAAATGCAGTCAACATGGCTTTGTAAGGGGCAGGTCATGCCTCACAAACCTTATCGAATTCTTTGAGGATGTGACTAGAAACGTTGATGAGGGTCGAGCTGTGGATGTGGTGTATATGGACTTCAGCAAGGCATTTGATAAGGTCCTCCATGGTTGGCTCATTCAGAAGGTCTGGAGGATTGGGATACAGGGAAACTTAGCTGTCTGGATACAGAGTTAGCTAGCAAACAGAAGACAGCGAGTGGTAGTAGAAGGAAAATATTCTGCCTGGAAGTCAGTGGTGGTTGGTGTTCCACAGGGCTTTCTCCTTGGGCCTCTACTGTTTGTAATTTTTATTAATGACTTGGATGAGGGGATTGAAGGATGGGTCAGCAAGTTTGCAGACGACACAAAGGTTGGAGGTTTCGTTGACAGTATAGAGGGCTGTTCTAGGCTGCAGCGGGACATTGACAGGATGCGGAGATGGGCTGAGAGGTGGCAGATGGAGTTCAACCTGGATAAATGCGAGGTGATGCATTTTGGAAGGTCGAATTTGAAAACTGAGTACAGGATTAAGGATAGGAGTCTTGGCAGTGTGGAGGAACAGAGGGATCTTGGGGTGCAGGTACGTAGATCCCTTAAAGTGGCCACCGAAGTGGACAGGTTTATTGAGAAAGCATATGGTGTTTTTGCTTTCATTAACAGGGGGATTGAGTTTAAGAGTCATGAGATCTTGTTGCAGCTCTATAAAACTTTGGTTAGACCACACTTTGAATACAGCGTCCAGTTCTGGTTGCCCTATCATACGAAAGATGTTGATGCTTTGTAGAGGGTTCAGAGGAGGTTTACCAGGATGTTGCCTGGACTGGAGGGCTTATCTTATGAAGAGAGGTTGACTGAGTTCGGACTTTTTTCATTGGAGAAAAGGAGGAGGAGAGGGGATCTGACTGAGTTTTTCAAGATAATGAGAGGCATAGATAGAGTCGAAAGCCAGAGACTATTTCTAAGGGCGGAGATGGCTAACACGAGCGGTCATAGTTTTAAGCTGGTTAGAGGAAATTATAGAGGGGATGTCTGAGGTGGGTTCTTTACACAGAGAGTTGGGAGAGCATGGAATGCGTTGCCAGCAGCAGTTGTGGAAGCAAGTCATTGGGGACATTTAAGAGACTCCTCGACATGGATATGGTCAAAGAAATTTGAGGGTCCATACATGAGGATCAGTGGTCGGCACCACATCATGGGCTGAAGGGCCTGTTCTGTGCTGTACTGTTCTATGCTCTATGTTCTTTGTTGTAGATGTTGGCAGCCTTTCTATAGCAACGAGCCATGTAAATAGAGTCAAGGAGATTGGCTGTGCACCCAAACCTCTGTAGTTTCTTGCGGTCCTGGGCAGAGCGTTGCTGTATGAAGCCATGACACACCCAGACAGTATGCTCTCAATGGTGTATCTGTCGAAGTAGTACATGCAGAATTTCCTGAGTCTCCTGAGGAAGAAGAGGCGTTATTGAACCTTCTTGACTGTCACACATATGCAAGAAGACCAGGGTAGGTTGTCAGTTATCGTCACTCTGAGGGAGTTGATGCTCTGCACTTCCTCAACCACTGATGTAGATGACGGTGTGTTCTTCTCCTTTCTTTATGAACTCAATGATCAGTTCCTTACAATTGCTGAATTTGAGAGAGAGGTTATTATCATTACACCATGCCACTAAGCAAGGGATGGAGACTGGGATTTTCGAGATCTCTTCTGGACTCTGTGCCACTCTGCATGATGGTCTGAGACCCTGAGTCAACAGAATTTTCCATTCCACAGCGATGCAGCAGCATAGGCAAGGGGCGGCACGGTGGCACAGTGGTTAGCGCTGCTGCCTCACAGCGCCAGAGACCCGGGTTCAATTCCCGCCTCAGGTGACTGACTGTGTGGAGTTTGCACATTCTCCCCGTGTCTGCGTGGGTTTCCTCCGGGTGCTCCGGTTTCCTCCCACAGTCCAAGATGTGCAGGTCAGGTGAATTGGCCATGCTAAATTGCCCGTAGTGTTAGGTTAGGGGTATGGGTGGGTTGTGCTTCGGCGGGTCGGTGTGGACTTGTTGGGCCGAAGGGCCTGTTTCCACACTGTAAAATAATCTAATCTAATCTCCTTTCTGTATTCTGACTCATCGTTGTTTGATATCCCTCCTGATTTGGTGATTTTATCAGCGAACTTGTAGCTGGCGTTGTTTGGAATTTGACAACAGAGCCGCATGTGTTCAGGGCGTACAGTCGGTGTGAAGACAGAGATATGGGAGTAGAGGAAGTAGGGTATGGGGCTGAGGACTCAACCTTGGGAGTAGAGGGAGTCGGGTATGGAGATGAGGACACAGCCATGGGAGTGCAAAAAAGCGAGGGAGAGACACACACAGCAAGAAAGAGACACATATACACACAGTGAGAGAGAGACACACACATACACACAATGCAAGGGAGCGACACGTACACACACACACACACACACACACACACACACACACACACACACAGTGAGGGTGGGACACACGCATACACAGCAATAGGGACCCACACACACATTGAGAGAGTGACATGCTCAAGCGTGTACACAGACAGACACAGACACACATACACATACACAGCAAGGGAGCATCCTGCACAAACGGCGAGGCCGGGATAATGCACACACACACTGCAATGACCAGGAGTCTGGTATAGGCATCCATGTTGTCCAAATGTTCCATGGATGAGGGCAGGGCAGGTATATGGCATCCGTTGTGGACCCGTTACATCAGTCAGCACATTATAGGACAGCAGGTCAGGCTGGGAGACTGAAGGTGGTGTGGGCCATAACCAGCGTCTCAAAGCACTTTATGTTTATTGAATTAAGAGCTACTGGGTGGTAGTCATTAAGGGACGTTGCATGTGATTTCTCACTTACAAGGATGATGGTGGTCTTCTTGAAGTGGGTTGGGATTTCAGCTTCAGGAGGGAGAAGTTGAAGTTGTTTTTAAATACCTCTGCCAGTTGGTCCTCACAGGATCTGAGTACTCACCCAGGAATACTCTGCAGGCCTGCCAGTTTCCTTTATTTGACCTGCAAGAAGACTGATCATGTCTGCCGTGGTGATAGCAGGCACAGGTACATCCGATGCTGTCAGGGCATGTTTCACACTGACAGTCACACAGTCATTCATCATAGACATTCCCTCCCCCAGCTCTCTCTATCATCATCAAAACATCAGTGACATTGGTTGTTGTGAGCAACACACAGTTAGTGTTGAGACAGAGTGACATCATTAGATTGGGATTGTGCACCATCAAGTCCTGTGTCACCATAACGGGGTAAATTCATAACAATTCGGGGGCAGGGTGTGCTCCTAATGGGCGTCAGTGGTGCAGGGAGTGAAGATGTTACAGGTATAGTTCCAGTCAAGCCACTGCTTTAACCTGAATGTAGTCAACCACCTTGAGTGCTGTGTGTGGGGTGGGGAGAAAGGTGACTGCTGGCTAAGTTTACCAAATTGAGGGTGGCATGGTGGCATGGTGTAATGATAATAACCTCTCTCTCAAATTCAGCAATGAGGGAGTCAGGAAGTGCCATTTACATGAACCACCTGAACAAAGGACCTGAGGGCAGTTTTGCTCAGTTTGGAGATGATACAGCGATCATTGGATCGGCAGGCGATATTCATGAAGTGGGGAAGCTGCATTAAAGCTTGGACAGTTTTGGACTGTGGGCAAACACGTGGCAGATTGAACACAATATGGAATCGTGTGAGATTATGCACTTTGATAGGCGGAATAGAGGCAGACACTATGTTCTAATAGGATCCATTGAATCTGAAGCACAAAAGGATTTTGAAGCACTCATCCTCTCTTTTTGGTTAATGTGCAGGTTCAGTTGACAGGTAGGAAACCAAATGTAATGTTAGCATTCATTTCAAGGGATCTAGAATACAAGAGAGGAGACATACTGCCGAGAATGTAATGGGCTATGTTCAGACGGCATTTGGAAGTTGTTTTGGGCACTATCTCTGGGGGAAGATCTGCTGGTGTTGGAGGAGATCCATCCTGGGGAAGGTTATTTGTCATATACACGGCATTGTGTGTACTCGATGGAATTTAGAAGAATGGGAGGTGAGATATCCGATAGAAACTGATTGATCACTGCAAAGATTGACACAGTCAGTGTGTAGAAGATAGTTCCACTAGTCATACAGACAATGACAAAATGGCAGTTTCAGAGTGAAGGAATGGGCTGAATGGCCTAAAACTATTACTATATCTCATGCTCTTTCAGTAGTAGGGTCTATTATTCAGTGCAGAATTGTAAGTCTCTGACCTGCTTTTGTAAAACTTGTATTTGTATGGTGATTTTACTTCACGTTCTGTTCAATGGTAACCCCTATGATATGGATGGTTGGAGTATTCAGTGTCAGCCAGTAGTCCATTAACCGTTGAATATAAAGTGATCTGTGAGTCTCATCTGGCGGGAGTTCATTGTCTCTCCGATGATTGTCATTTTCAGTTTGGTATTTTCGAAGGATTGATCCTCTTACGCCAGTATTGATGAATTAAACAAAACAGATGCAATTTATCACAGCACACAGCAACAATAAGTCATCGAACACTGAACACCCTTCTAATAACAAAAAGTCTACAATGTTCTGTATAAGAAACACTGCTTTCCTGTTCATGTTCAAATCAGATAACCTATCCCATTAAGATGCTCAACTTGGAGCTATTTTTTAAAAATCTTTTTTTTTGGATGCGGGCATTGCTGGATGGGCCCACGATTTCTTGTCCGTCCCTCATTGCCCCCTTGAGAAAGTGGCGTTGAGCTGCCTTCGTGAACCGCTGCAGTCCACCTGCTGTGTGTTGACCCGCAATGCTATTAATGAGGGAATTCCAGCGTTTTTACACAGCAACAGTGAAGGAACGGCGATATATTTCCACATCAGGATGTTGACTGGTTTGGAAGGGAATTTGTAAGTGGCAGTATTCCCATAAGCCTGCAGCCCTTGTCATTCTAGCCGAAAGTGTTCGTGGGATTGGAAGATGCTGTCTGAGGATCTTTGGGGAATTTCTGCATTGTGTCTAGTAGATAGTACACACTTCAACTACTGAGAAACGGTGGTGGAGGGAGTGAATGCTTGTGGATGTGATGCCAATCAAATGGACTGTTTTGTCCAGGATGGTGTCAAACTTCTTGGTGTTGTTGGGTCTGCACTCATTCAGGCAAGTGAGAGAATTTCATCTCATTCCTGACTTGTGCCAAGTAGATGATCGACAGGCTTTGGTTAGTCAGGAGGTGAGTTACTCGCACAGTATTCCTAGACTCTGATCTGCTCTTATATTTATGTGGCGAGTCCAGTTGAGTTTCTGGTCAATGATAACTCCCAGGATATTGATAGTGGGGAATTTAGTAATGGTAATGCTGCTGAATACCAAGTTGTTACATTGTTTCTTATTGGTGATGGTCATTGTCTGGCATCTGTGTGGTTTGAATGTTACTTGCCACTTATCAGCCCAAACCTGGTGAGGGTCCAGATCTTGTTGCATTTGGGCATGGACTACTTCCATATCTGAGCATTTGTGAATGGTGCTGAACATTGTGCAGTCATTGACAAATATCCCCACGTCTGACCTTATGATGGAGGGAAGGGCATTGATGAAGCAGCTGAAGATGCTTGCATCGAGGCTTTATCTGAAATGTCACTGAAGATATTACCTAGTATGGTAATGAAACGTCTGATAATGAACCTTCCAGCTCAGCGAGCAAACCTACATTCACATTATCCTGAGAGACTGCTGCAGAAATGTTCTGGAGCAGAGATGACTGACCTCCAACAACAATGACCATCTTCCTATCTGTCAGGTATGACACCAGTAATGGAGTATTTGCCCGCAATACCCTTTTTGATCAGGTTCCATGATACCACATTTCAAAGAATGTAGCTTGATGGTAAGGGCTGGAATTCAGCTCCTTTTTCTATGTTTGAACCAAGGCTGTAATGAGATGGATAGATATGGACAAACAGAAGTAAGAAGTTTTATTTAGAAATTCCCCTGGACTGCAAACCCTTTGTCTGGGTGTCATACACTGTGAGCAGTGTGTTGATACTGGCTGTCATCCCAGATCACTTATTTCCAATAATGTTACAGAGCTAGGTTACTGACAGCGAACAATATCCATTCGGCCAATAGATCAGTACCATGGAGAAGGTGGGTTTTAAAAAAAAATAGACTATGCAAGGAACAGCAGGGAATGATAAAAACCCCCACTGTGTGAGAGACTGGTCCAGAGAATCTCAATCAGGTGGATCGCTGACTGTCGTGGAAATTAATCTGACTGGACTCAGATGTGAGCAAGAGCAAAGGAAAAGCTTTATTTTTAACCACTGCAGGGAGCCAATACACTTGGCAAACACACCTTGTGTAAGGGCCCTGAACATTATTAACATATTCCTTTTATGTCCTTCTTATCACAATGACAAGAGTTGGGAAACATTCGAGTTCTTATTTTCTCATCCCCTTGCCATGGACATAACTGTCTTTATGTTTTCCTTAGCTTTTCTGCTGAATTCGCCTGCTCGCCAGGCCAGGTTGAATGTATACAAAGTTCAGTAAAGACAAGCTGTCTCTTCGACTGCAGAATTCAGCAAAGTGTTTGCAACGTTCAGAAAAGTTTTAGAATTAGCATAGCATTCTCTTTCAGGTTTCACAGAAAATGTTAAGTTTGTTAATTTTCCATTACACTGACAGAGGGGAAATCAGGATCTGAGCTGTGGATCAAATAATGATTGATAAATACCACACACCACTTCCATAGTCTGTAATCCACTTTTCAATTTATTTAGCTCCATATCAGGAGTACATTTTAACAACCGCATCTCTTTGTAGTTTGCATATTTCCGTCTGTACAGAAAATCACTTTTCCCTAAATTTTGTATTGCATAAATGCATTTCATTAATATTGTCTCTGCTTACTCCTCATTGCAGATATACCCTTGAATCTGTTCTTCATATGAGTTATAAAGAGTAACGTTCCAATGCTAGTGTTTGGGGAACATCACTGTCCCTCCACCCAGACTGAACAGTCATGTCTCCGAGTCCTCGCCATCTTCTCTCTTTTCCCCAATGTCATAATCACAATGTAAATGAAGTCCAGTAAATGATACTTCATCATAGTTCCTTTGCTTCGATAACATCAACAACATGACCCACAGCTGCCCTCTCTGATTCTGGAATAACAATCTCAATTGTGTTTGTCATGTACAATTCTGCATTAACATATCCATGTCGTTTGTTTGTTATAAAACCACATTTTCTCAGGCACATTTGGCCATCAGATCATGGATGAAAGATGTTCTTTCAATGTTTTACTGATATTGCAATGACTGATCTGCAGTTACAGGATTTGTTTCTCCATGTATGAGCAGAGAAGCATGTTTATGGTCTGTTAAACCTCTGGCATTATTTCCATATCCAAGGCAGACTGAATGATTACACACAATCAATCTTCCATCTTCAACATTCCTTCCTTCAGTCACACTCACATATCACACCCAGAATGCAGGAATGTGCAAAGTTATTTTGAATTTTAATGAAACAGTATTGAATTGAAAGGGATTAACTGAGCTGTTTATTCAGCGATTATGTTTATGTCAGTCTCCATTAATCCTATGCATTCCTAGAGAAATTCCCTCTTCTATGAAGAAGGGAATGTTTTCAGTGTTTTATCCCATCGTATGATCAGGGGCATCACCCACACCAGTAACAGGGATCCGAAAGCTTCAAAGAGAGGGTGAGGAGGGATCAGAAACTGATAGCAGTGGACTGGAATATTCCAACAATGGACGGGAGTTTATCCTATGGTCTTTACTGGCTTTCCTAGCCTTGGATATCATTAGTATCGTGGATTGAAGATATACTGATGGTTATTCAATCTGGTTACTATCCTATTCTTGCTATAGTTGGTACTCCTGGTAAGTCTCTCGAGCTGTCTAGTGGAACAGTTTGAACTGAATTTATGCTCATTATATGTAAATTTTGGAAAGGTGCAAGTCAACGTTTCCATTTTCAATCAAAGATTCCATTCCTTAGAAATTATAACGAACAAATTACTCAATACCAGTTGCTCACCAATATGCGAGGATGAAACCGACTGTTCTCAACCTCCTTGATTCATTTTCCCCTGCCCAGTTTACATCTCCATATCTTCCCCTCTCACCAATCCTTTCCAGTACCACCGTTGAGACATCCAGTGTCCTCCTCAGCCTCATGCAATTCCTGAATAAACCTTTGTTTGTGCCTTTGTTAATTCCGGATACAGCTGTTTCACGTCCCTTCTACCACGTGTCCATTGCAAAACAATTGCACTTGAGATGTTTAACTTGTTCTCTGCACAGAATCTGAAAAATGGGATGACAGTGTATGGTGGTCACATCATTGGTTCATAATCCAGAGCCACAGAATTATAATTTGTTGTTATCGGCTTGCCTCATGCCCATTACAGAAAGCAGTGGGTCATCCTTCCCTCGTCAGGTTTCTGTGTGACTGCAAACCCACAGTACTGTGTTTTAATCTTTTATGTCCTGTGGAAAGGCTGCACTAGCCACTCAGTTCAAGGTCGGCATAAGATGCTGGCCTGACCAGGTCTGCGCAGATCCCGCAAGGGTAGATCAAAAAGAAAGATAGCTCCCTTCCTCTGCCTGTATCCCATACTCCAGCAGTTTATTTCCATTCAGGTAGGGAGCCATTCACTGTTTTAGATGGATTCTTTGTTATTGAGTCTCTCCCCTAGAGTGATGTCCATCTGAATAGGCACCTCGGGTGCTGGCATTATTGATGCTGACCTACAGATGTAAGGATGTTTTAAATTCCAAATCAGTGACAGTGCTTCGTAAATGAATAGTTTCCTATTTCACACAAAAGGAACGGAGCCAGCTAAGTGAGGGAAAGGAATTATTGCGATCAAACCTGAGAGTGTAGTTGAGGCCGTATTTGGGGCATTATGGACAGATTTTCTCTCCTTTATAAGAAGTGATCTTACCAGAGAGAATGTGAAAAGGAGTTCCACCAGATTAATCTCTGGGATAATGGCACCATGAGGAGTGAGTGAGGGTTGATGTGTAGCGCTGTGAGAGAATTTGAGGTGATTGCATTGAACCCTGGGGGGATGGGCAATCACTCATTATATTCTAAACAAACAACGGGAAGGTGATAGATCCCATGACTGTTGTTTCACTCAGGATGCATAGTTCTGGATAGTTTAAGTGCCTCTGAGGACGTTACGCCCTCCCCCACCCCAACTCGCACTCCCCACTGTAATTGACAGAGAAGGAGAGGTCCAGGTTTTGAATAAACTCTCCCCACATTAAATCAGTGCAATTGGTGTGCGATCCTGCACTGAATGTCATATTTTCCACCACCCCGACAGCAGCCACAATGCCTTCATTCTAAAACAGTTAACTATTCCCTCCAGCTTCTGACCTTCATGAAGAACATGAATCCAAATTCTCGGAGATGCAAGCTGCCTTCTTGAGGTTTAAACGATAAGACGATAAGACATAGGAGCAGAAATTAGGCCATTTAGCCCATTGAGTCTGCACCACCATTCAATCATCGCTGATAGGTTTCTCAATCTCATTCTCCGACCTTCTCCTTGTAACCCTTGATTCTCTGGATAATCAAAAGCGTATCTGTCTCCGTCCCAAATATACTCAATGACCTGGCCCCCACAGCCTTCTGTGGCAACAAATTTCAAAGGTTCACCATTCTCTGGTTAAAGACATTTCTCCTTATCACTGTTCTAAAAGGTGCTCCCTTTCATTTAAGGCTGTGCTCTCTGTTTCTAGTGTATTGGAAACATCTTACCAACATCCACTCCGTCTAGGTCATTCAGTATTCTGCATGCTTCCATTACAATCCCTCTCATCCTTCTAAACTTTATCATGTATAGACCCAGAGTCCTCAAACATGCCTCATACGATAAGCTTTTCATTCCTACGACCATTCTTGTGAAGATCTTGTGAACATACCCCAGGGCCAGTACATCCTTCCTGAGATATGTGTCTCAAAACTACGCACAATACTCAAAATATGGTCTATTCAGAGCCGAATGCAACCGTATTCAATTCCTCTCATAATAAATGCCATCAATAATAAATGCAATTGTGCTCCTAACAATTGCCTCAACCTGCAATCTTACCTTGAGAGAACCCTGCACTAGAACTCCCAATTCCCTTTGCACTTCAGATTTCTGAATCTTCTCCCGATTTAAAAAATAGACCATGTCTCTATTCTTCGTGCCAAAATGCATGACCTCACACTTTGCGACGTTGGATTGCAGCTGCCGATCTCTTTACCTGTCCAACTCCTTCTTCAGCCTCTCCACCTCCTCAATATGACCTGTCCATTTGCCTATCTTTGTATCGTCTGCAAACTTAGCCAGAGTGCCCTCAATTCCCAAATCTAGACTGTTAACGTTACGATTAAAAATTATGTTTCCAATTCTGAGCCTTATGGAACACCACTTGTCACTGGCTGCCTTCCTGGTAAGGACCATTTCATCCCCACTCTCTGCTTTCTCCCAGACAGCCAAGCTTCTACCAATGCCACTAAGTTGCCTCTAACACCATGGACCCTTATCGTACTCAGTCATCTCTTGTGTGAATCAATGTCCAAGAACTTCTTGAAGACAAGGTGGATAACTGTGTTTGGTCGAGCCTGCTCATTTCGTCTTCAAAGGATTCCAACAGATTTATCAAGCATGACCTTCCCTTGATGAAACCGTAGTGACTTTGCCCTTTTTAACAAACACTTCCAAGTATTCAGAAAACTCATCATTCACAATGGATTCCAGGATCATACCCACGACCGAGTTTAAGCTATTCATTGTGGATCTTTTGTCTTTTTCCTTACTCCCTCGTTAAAGAGGGGTGCCACGTTAGTGGGTTTCCAGTGATCTGAGATTATTCATTACTCTAGTGATTCCTGAAAGATCACCACGATCGCCTCCCTTCTCTCTTCAGCTCTCTCCCTTATAACGCTGGGATGTAGTCCATCTGGTCAAGGTTATTTAACTACCTTCAATTATTTTCTAGCATGTTCTCCATGGTGGTGGCCAACATATTCAGCTATGGCCTCTCAATCGCTTGAATGTTTAATGTATTACTCGTGTCTTCCATCGCTAAAGCTGATGCGAAGTAATTCTTCAGTTCCTTGGCTATTTTCTCGGTCCCCACTGCTATCTCTCCAGTATCATTTTCCAGCAATCCAATGTTCACTTTTGCCACTCATTTGTACTTTATATATCGACAGAAACTGTTCCAGTCTTCCTTTACATTACCCCAGACTTAATCATCTCTCTCCTTATTTTAGTTTGTTTGCCCTCAGTTTTATCTTGGTAAGCTTCCCAATCCTCAGATTTCCCTCCGCACTTTGCCATATTATATCCTTTCTCTTTTGCTTTTCTGCTATACCTGACTTCCCTCGTCAGCTATGGTTGCCTCATCCTCCCTATACAAGCCTCTTTTTCCTCAGGATAAATCTCTGTTGTATCCTGAATTACTCCAAAAATCTCCTGCCATTGCTGTTGCACTGTCTTTCCTGCTGGGCCCGTCTCCCAGTCAATTCCAACCACTCCTCCCTCATGTCCCTGAAATTGCCTTTATTCAGCTGTAATACCGTTACTACTGATTCTACCTTCTCCATCTGAAACTGCAGAGTAAGTTACATCATATTATGATCACTGCCTGCAAAGGATTCCTTCACCTTAAGCTCCTTCATCTATGTCGCCTGTACAAGCTGCTCCAAAAAGCCATCTCATACACTTTCCACAAATTCATTTCCTTGCAAACCATGACCAACCTGAATTTCCAGTCCACCTGCATAAATGAAACCCACATGATCATTGTAACTTTGACTTTCCTACAGAACTTTCTAGCTCCTGGTGTATCTTGCACCCCAGCTCCCTGTACATAACTCTAACTGCATTTTTTCACCTTTTTGATTCCTAAACTCTACCGACACAGATTCTACACGATCTGACCTTACTTCATTTCTTATTATTGATTATTGATTCAATTCTATTCTTAATAATGAAACTCTATCTCTCTGTCCACCTGCCTATCTTTTCGACAGGATGAATATCCTTGAATATTCAGCTCCTAATCCTGATCCTGTAATGCCCATGTAGTACCTGCCAATTAGTGAATGATTCACAAGCGTGTTTAACTTATTCCTTATGCTGCAAGCATTTCGATATGATAGTTTAGTCCTGTATTATCAGTCGCTCTTTTCACTGTCTTTTGTTTGTCAGCCGTTGGTACCTACACAGACCCTGTCCACTGGATCATTCCCCGCCCAATCGAAGTTCTTCTGTAGCCCAGATGATATATCCCAAACCCAAGCACCAGGGAGGCAACACATCATTCAGGACTCTCGATCCCAATCACAGAGAACAGTAGCTATGTCTCTAACTCTGATTATCCATCATTGGTCGGCACGGTGACACAACACTGCTGCTTCAAAGTGCGAGGGACTCGGGTTCAATTCCAATCTCTGGACCCTGTGAATGTGGACTTTGTAAATTCTTCCCGTGTCTACATTAGGAACATTAACTCTTTAATTTCTCCACAGTATGTCTCTGTGTTTGCTTCGGATTTCTACCATCTACAGTATTTTTGCTTTGGTTCGACAGAGAAATCTAGCAAACGTGACAGGTTTTTGTAAAAGCAGCCGTGCATCGCGAGTTCCCTGGTTGTTTAGGAATCTTGCCCGGCCCCTTCCGTGTGTGCAGTGTCCCTGGATACCCATTCCATCCCTTTCATTCCCTCAGTCCATCGTCACTACATGCAGCCTTTTCTTGTGCCACCCCTGGGACTCCCCACACACCATTGCCTGGCACTGGACACTCCCTTCGCAGGACTGTGCACACAACGACACTGGGCACTTTCTGACCCATTGGGGATGCTGGGTAAAGATCCTGCCATTGAAAGGAACAGAATAACTAAAGTCCAATTGAATAGCAAAGCAGAGTAAACAAGCTGCATGACATCCATCTGCTCTGACATTTTCTAGTGTTCTGTTTATCCTCGTCCATCTGCAAATATATGGTTCATATGTATACCTTGGTAAAAACAATGACTGCAGATGCTGGAAACCAGATTCTGGAATAGTGTTGCTGGAAGAGTACAGCAGTTCAGTGGTGCTCTTCCAGCACCACTAATCCATATGTATACCTTGTCAAACAGGTTTATTGTCGGGGATAGATATCAGATCCTCTGGGCATTGGACTGATTCAGTGGACTCCACTTTCCTGAGGTCACACTTAAGTTTTTATTATCAAGTTTATCCACTTTAAAGAAAAGGCCTTGCGAGTGTTCTGTTGAAAGGATATTTGAATTTGGAGACAATAGAATATGTCACGTGCGAGTGAGGTTAAGACTAGGAAGGTAGCAAAGATAAATACATGGCCAAACAGCTGGCAGGGGAGGCAGCACTTCTGATATGTGGATAATTGGGATTCCCGAGTTGGTAGGATCTAAACAAGGACAGGATGGACCTGAACTTGCAGCAATCTCTGATATGTGGAAAGGGGTATAGCAGGAAAGACAGTGGAACAGCAATGGCAGGTGATTCCAAGATTAATTCAGGAGACACTGCAGAGATTCATGCTGAGGAATAGAGGCATGATACAGGGAGGATAAGGCAAACAGGGCTGACGGGGGGAGTCGGGGATTGCATACAAGCAAAAGTGCAAGCATACAATGTGGTGAAGGGCAGTGGGAAATGAGAGAATTGGAAAACTTATAAAGACCAACAGAGGGCAAAAAATGAAGGAGGGAGAAGATTAAATATAGGGGTAAGCGAACCAGCAATATAGAGGAGAATGTAAGAGGTTCTTTAGATATATAAAGTGCAAAAGAGAGGTAAAAGTAATATTGGACACTGGAAAATGATGCTGGAGAGACGGTAGTGGGAAACAAAGAAATGAATGAGGAACTTGGCGTCAGTCTTCACGGTGAAAGACATGAATAATTTCACAAAGGTTGAAGAGAGTGAGAGGGCAGAGCTGAGTCTGGTGGCCATCATCAAGAATAACATGTTACAAAACTGAATGGCCTGAATGTGGATAAATCACCTGGACCAGATGGACTACACCCCCAGTCTTGGAAGGGAGATAGCTGAGGAGGTCGTGCAAGCATAAGTAGTAATCTTTCAGGAATGACTAAACTCAGGAAAGGACCAAGAAGCTGGAAATTTCTCATGTCACACCCCGTTTAATAAGGGAGTTCAACAGAAAATGGAAAATTACAGACGGATTAGCCTTACATTAGTAATGGGTAACAACCTGGAATCCATCGTGAAGGATGGGATTTCTGAATACTTGGAGGTCTTTGGTAAAATAGAACAGAGGCAACATGGTTTCATCAAGAGGAGGTCAGGCTTGACAAACCTGTTAGAATTCACTGAGGCAGAAACGAGCAGATTAGACCAAGAAAAACTATAGATGTTATCTGCTTGCTCAGCAAGAATCTTTTGACAAGGTGCCCCACAGGAGGCTATTGAGAAAGATAAGGGCCCATGGTGTTAGAAGCCATGTACGAACATGGATAGCAGCATGTCTGTCTGACAGAAAGCAGGGAGTTGGGATTAAAGAGTCCTTCTCAGGATGTCAGCCAGGGACCAGTGGTGTTCCATAAGACTCAATGTTGGGACCACCACTTTTCCCTTTATGCATTAATGATTTGCATGAAGGAACTGAGGGGATTCTGGCTAAGTTTTCAAAAAGTGCAAAGATAGATAGAGGGACATTGAAGAGGTCGTTCGGCTGCAGAAGGGTGCTCTAGCGAATCTCCTCAACTTCCCGCACCTCCGCCCTTGATCTCCACCATTCCAAATACAACAAGGACAGAACCCCTCTGGTGTTCGCCTTCCATCCCACCAACCACAGGATACAACGCATCATCTTCCACCATTTCCGCCACCAACAGTCAGACCCCACCACCAGAGGAATAATTCCTTCCCCACCCATATCAGCAGAGACCATTCCCTTCACAACTCCCTCGTGAGGTTCACGCGCCCCCCCAACCCCACCCAGCCACCTTCCACTCCTGACACCTTCTTTGCCACTGCAAGAGGTATGAAACCTATGTCAACATTCTCTCCTCACCTCCATCCAAGGCTTCAAAGGATCCTTCCACATCAGGCAAAGAACATCCTGTGCATCCAAACACCACATCTACTCTGTCCATTGCAACGGATCTCCTCCCCATTGGGGAGACAGGGCATCAATTTGCAGAACGGTTCAGGTAACACACTCGGACACACACACCCAACAACCCCACTTCCCTATCCTTGAATACTTCAACTCTCCCTTCCACTACAACAAGGACATGCAAGGTTTTGGCCTCCTCCATGGCCAATTTCTAGCCACCAGTCGTCTGGAGAAAGGATGCATCATCTTCCACCGAGAGACCCTCCAATCACACGATATCAAAGGCAATTTCACCAATTTCCTTATCTCCCCTCCCACCACCTTATCCCAGATCCAACCCTCTACTTCAGTACCGCCCTCTTGAACTGTCCAACTTGTCCATCTTCCTTCCCATTTATCCACTCCACCTTCCACTCTGACTTTTCACTATCACCACTCACCTTCATCTAGATTCCTCCCAGCCCCAGCCCCTTCCAATTTATCTCTCTGCCCCCTTCCGCCTAACCCCCTCGTTCCTGATGAAGACTTTACGCCTGAAACACCGAATCTCCGGCTCCTCGGATGCCGCCTGACTCGCTGTGTTTTTCTAGCATCATACTTTTTGACTCTGATCTTGAGCATCTTCTGTCATTACTTTCTCCGACAGGTTAGGGGAGTGAGAAAAGATGTGGCAGATGGAGTATAATGTGGGCAAGTGTGACATCATGCACTTTGCCAGGAAGAATACTGGCATGGACTATTTCCTAAATAGCAAGCAGGTTCAGAAGTCAAAAGTGCAAAAAGCCGAGGGAGTTCCAGTCCAGGAGTCTCGAAAGGTCATCTTGCAGGTTGTCAATAGTTAGGAAGGCAAATACAATGATGGCATTTATTTCAAGAGGGCTTGAATATAAAAGCAGGGATGTACTTCTGAGGCTGTATCAGGCTTTGTTCAGGCGACATTTGGGTTATTGTGCACACTTTTGTGTCCCATATCTCAGGAAGGATGTACTGGCCCCGGAGCGTTTTCCAAGGGGATTCAGGAGAATGGTCCCAGGAATGAAAAGCTTAACATATGAAGAACATCTGAGGGCTCTGGTTCGATATATGATAGAGTTCAGAACATGTTAGGAGGTCGACTCGAAACTTACAGGATATTGAATGGCCTGGACAGAGTGGATTTTCGGACGATATTTCCAATGGTAGGAGAGACTAGGCCACGATGGGAAAGAGCAAAGAGAAGACCTTTCAGAACAGAGATACGGACGAACCTCTTCAGCCATAGAGTGGTGAATTATGGAATTAACCGCCACAGATGGCTGTCGAAGCCAGGTCACTGAGTATATTTAAGAGTGAGACAGATAGGTTCTTGATTGTAAGGGGGATCAAGGGTTACAGGTAGAAAGCGGGAGAATGCAGTTGAGAAGCCTAACAGCCATCATGGAATGGCGGAGCAGGCTCAAATGTCCTAATGGCCAAATTTCTGCTCCAATGTCTTATATTTGTATGGTTAATATTGGCTCTCCTCATTCCTCATTGGAGTTGTATCCCGGAATTTGATCTTCATATGTTTTAAGAACAATCAAATTCCAATACTGATAGTTGGGAAATATCATATTCCGTCCCTCCAGTCTCAGCAGCCATGTCCCCAATATCATAATCACACTGCAATAGAAATCCAGTGAAATTTACTTCATCATAGTTGATTGACATCGATAACATGAACAACATGACCCTCACCTGCCTTCTCTGATCCTCGAATAACTATCTGACTTCTGCGTCACATCATATTCTCTATTAACATATCCATGCCATTTGTCTGTTATCCTCATGTTGTTGTATGCACATTTTCCTGTCAGAGTCTGGACTAGAAAACCTCTCTCCATATTTTACTGACATTATAATCACTGATCAGTAGTTACAGACTATATGTTTCGATTTATCAAAGGAGAAACCTTTTTTTAAAGTTCTGACAATCCTTTGACATAATCGCATATCTAAGGCAGATTGAATGATTACATACAATCAATCTACCATCTCAAATATTTCTTCCCTCTGTTCACCCCTCCTTCCCCCACCACACACACATATCCTATGCCAAAGGTGTAGCTTTAAACGTTTTTTTGAATTTTAATAAAATCAATATTGAATTCAAAGGGGTTAACTGAAGCTATTTGTTCAGTGACTGTGATTAATGTCAATCTCCATGTATCTTAATTATCACAATGGAGAGTTGTCATTGTTGAAAGATAAATGGGCTCTGTTCAATGTGCTATCCCATAGTATGAGGAGGAGCATCACTGACAGCACTAACAGGGATCAGCAGATCGAAAGAGAGAGAGAGAGACGGGGAGGAGTGATCAGAATCTGAGAACATTAGACTGGAATGTTCAAACAATGGACAGTAGCTTATCCTCGGGTCTTTACTGGCTTTCTTGGACTTGGATATCATTAGCATGGCGATTCCAGGATATCCTTTGGATTATTCAGGGTGGTTACGATCCCATCCTCGCTATAGTTGGTGCTCCTAGTAAGTCATTATATTTAATAGGAGAAAGTGAGGACTGCAGTTGCTGGAGATCAGAGCTGAAAAATGTGTTGCTGGAAAAGCGCAGCAGGTCAGGCACCATCCAAGGAGCAGGACAATCGACGTTTCGGGCATAAGTTCCTGAAGAAGCGCTTCAGCCCGAAAAGTCGATTCTCCTGCTCCTTGGATGCTGCCTGACCTGCTGTGCTTCTCCAGCAACACATTTTTCAGCTTTCAAGTCATTATATTTGTCGACTAAACCGGGTTGACCTGAATTTCTGCTCATTATATATAAATTTTGGCAAGTGCTAGTCAATGCCTTCAGTTCCAAACAAACATTCCTTTCCTTATATATAATACCTATCAAACTACTACAAACTACTATTTATAAATTACTCACTGATATGCGAGAAGGAACCAAACTGTTCTCAAACTCCATAATCCATTTTGTCCTTCACAGATTTATATCTCCATGTCCTCCCTACTCACCAATCCTATCCAATACCACCATGATGATATCCCAGTCTCGTCCTCAGTCTCAGTGCAACTTCTGAATAAAACATTTGTGCCTTTGTTCAATCTGAATGCAATAGTTTCACGTTCCTTCTAACCACATGTCCATCACTAAATAATTGCTCTTGAAGATGTTTAACTTGTTCTCTGCACATACGGGAAGACAGCTTATGGTGGTCAAGCCATTGACTGATAATTTAGAGCCACAGAATAATGGTCTGTTGGTATCTCATGAAGGAAATTGGGGTGTTTAAAAGCAACCATTATCATTTGTTATAAAATCCAATATGCTTGCCTCAAGACCTTTAGGGAAGTCAATGTGTCATGCTTACTTCATCTGGTTTCGGTCTGACTTCTGTGATGAACACATGGGTGTACTGTACCATTCAGAGAATTAAAAGCCAGCAATAACTATCTGACAGCACCAAGTGTTCTGAAAAATAGATATAATGTAACATTTGGTCGAACAACACGATTAGCTCATTGTCTCGAAACAAAAACAAATTCAGCAAAACATTTTAAATTATACCCCAAAATACCCACCTCCAACCAAGTATGAATTTATTATATTGACAATCTTAAAAGCCAATAATACAATCCGCAATAATTTAGCGGGAAAAGACCATGGGAAAATTGAACAGTTGAGAGGAGAACTGCCAAGCTACCAGCGTTCAAAGACTGCCTGAAAAATAGCTTTCCTATAGGTACCTTGATTGATTAATAACTGGTGAAGTAGAATACCGAAGAAGAAAAGAAGACAGGAATATGGAGAAGAACCGAAAGCTTCCTGATTTTGAGATAAGAAGGTTTGTTTTGTAAATCTTGATTAGGAGTCTTATCGGACTAGTATTGTGGAGGGGGAAGGTAAAATACAGGTTAGAGGAAGAAGTTATAATTAGTCATTCGTTAATTATTCTCTGTTATACTTTAAGAAATAAAGTTATTAATTTTAACTTTAAATAGATTTGGCCTCGCGAATTATAACAAAATACTGCATGGGATAAATCTTTTCTCTGTTGCTGGTTTAAATTAAGCAGGAAGATTTATCCTGTGTTGTAACACTACAAACCCATAGCTATGCGATTTACTCTTTACAGTAAAGTGGAACAGCTGAACCAGCCACTCAGTTCAAGATCTGCATAACATGCTGCCCTAACCAGGGCTGCATACATCCTGTGAGAGAAGAACAGAAGGAAAGATAGCTCCCTTTTTCTGCCTGTTTTCTGTATTGCTACATCTCATTTCCATTCAGGTACGTGATCATCCCCTATTTTAGGTGTATTCAATCTCAGTGAAATTCTCCCTGAGAGTGATGCAGAGTTCCATAGGCAACTCTGGTGCTCGCTTTATTGATGCTGACGTACAGATGTAAGGGACTTATAAATTCCATGTCAGTCGTAGTTCATAGAGAAGGAATGGCTTTTTGTGGCACAGGAAAGAAATGGCAATGTCTAAGTGAGAGAAAGGGTGCTTTGTGATCATCCAGGAGAGTGCTGTTGAGGCAGTATTTGGGGGACTGTGGATAGACTTTCTCCCAAGTTTCACCAGACTAATCCCTGGGATGATGGCACCATGAGCAGTGAGGGAAGCTCAGTGAGAGAATAAGAGGTGATTGCATTGAACCTTAAGGGGGATGGACAATCACTCATGATGTTCTAAACAGACACTGATACGGTGATAAGTTCCATGGCTTTTTTTCACTCAGATTACATGATTCTCGAGAGTTTTAGAGCCTCTGAGAAATTTCCACATAACCACTCCCACTCCCTATTTCGACTGATAAAGAGAGGAGAGAGGGGTGGAGGAGAGAGAGAGAGAGAGAGAGAGAGGTTCAGGTTTTTGAATGAACTGTCCCAACATTAGTACAGTTCAATTGGTGCGTGATCATGCAATGAACGTCATGTTATCAATAATCTCGACAGCAACAACAATGCCATCATTATAAAAGAGTTAACTCTTTCCAGCAGTGTCGAGAGAAGGAAAGTGTTTTTACGTTACTGGAAAGAAACGGAGATGTCTAAGAGGAAAAAGAGTTATTGTGATCATTGCTGAGAGTGTTGTTGAGGCAGCATTTGGGATATTGTGGACAGACTTTCTCTCCTTTATAAGGAATGATCGCCTTGCCACAGAGAGAGTGCAATGGGGTTTCACCACATTCATCCCTGGGATGGTGGTGCCATGAGGAGAGAATGATGATTAATCTCCAGCGTTGTGAGAGAATGAGAGGCGATTGCATTGAACTTTGGGGGGAGGGACAGTCACTCACGATGTTCTAAATAGACACTGATCCGGTGAAAAATTCCATGGCTTCTTTTTTACTAGGGTTACATGACTGTCAATAGTTTAAGACCATCTGAGAATATTCCCCTCACTCCACACCCAATCCCCATTTCACATGAGCGAGACAGCGGACCAGTCTTTGAATAAACCCTCCCCACCGTAATACAGTGCATTTAGTGTGTGGTCCTACACTGAAAGTCTCGTTATCCGCAATCCCTACAGCAGACACAATACGTTCATGCTAAAACAGTTAACTTTTCCCACCAGATTCTGACCCCCATGGAGAACATGGGTGTGTCTTCTCGGAGATGCAAGTTGCTTCCTTGAGACTTGGCACAAATCATTTGGCTTCCCTCCTCACTGCCAGCAAACCTTGTTAAAGTAGCACAAGTTCTACAAACAATGGAGCCATGATTAACGTCATGGAATCATGTATCCGTGCAGTCTCGGTTTCATTAGTTTGTCGTGTTGGAATATCAATGACCCCCTCTAGTTCCTGTGTAACTGTCTCGTGGGGATGAATAGCCTCCTCCTGGTCTCATGGAACAGGTTAAAGGGTCTGATTGGGATCTGCCTGTTCATGTTTAAAAGCTCGATGCACTGAACAGACCACTCTTCTTCCTGTGTAACAGGCAGGTGTACTGAATGTGCTGTCACTTTTCCTGTTCCTGAATGCTAGCTCATACCAGTGTGCAACCACCTTGAAATGCTCTCTGAGCTCCTCTTTTAACTGCGGAAATGGGCAGTGTCTGGCCGTGTTGTTACACAAATGTTACCGACACTTTCACAGCACAAACCGGAATGCTGTCCGGGTCTTGCTGCACATGGACGCAGAATGGTTCAGGAGCTGATCAGGAACAAAATATTCTGAACATTGTGTGATTTTCAGTCATCATACCCACTTCCGATCTTATGATGGGAAAAGACATTGAAGATGTTTGTGCTGAGGAGGTTAACGCGAGGATCTCCTGTAGAGATGCCCCAGGGCTGAGAGGATTGTTGGCGACTGACCCCAAACCTTATTGTGTTGTGAAAGACCGCGTCCAGTGGGAAAGTTGTACCTGATTCCCATTCAGCTCAAATACATAAGTGGTCCCAATGCCATCCTCAGTCAAGTACTACATTGGTATCATAGCCATTCACTCTTTCCTGTGCCCCTGTGTTCGCCTCTTGTTCATATCAATAGGTGACAATGTATGCGTAGGGAGTGTTATCCTCTCACAGAAGGTAATCACTGTTAGAAATTATCTGGGCTAGAGAGCTAGGGGAGCTACATTACTGAAAGCATTTAAGGAGGAGGTAGATGGATTTTTGACCTGTCAGAGAGCTACGGGGTGAAGAATTGGGCATTAAAGAAGAGTTAATATCAACAGTAGATCAGCCATGATGTTATGCAATGGCTTGATCATCTGAATTACCTGATCCTGTTCCTTTTGTCCTCATATTCAGTAACTGCAATGTTAATGTTTATAATTTTCCTGAACGTTCTTTTAATGAACTTTGCAATCAGAGAGAGTGAAGTATTTTGTGAGTCATCTCTGGTTGAGATATGGGGACTGTATTCACAGTGAACCTGGGTCTATAATATGACCAACAAATGAATCACAAGTTGCAGAGAGGAAACACTCTGTAATGAGACCAGATGCGTCTTTTGAACCAAATAACATTTTTCAACCTACACCAAACCATGTGTGACAGTCTTGAGGGACTGAATGAGATCCTGTGTTACTATTGACCAGGTATCTGGGACAAGTGGCTTCCATCTGCTCCTTTCAGCAGCTGTGGGGGATTGAATGGAACATAGCAACACAGACTGAGCAGCAGACGTGGGCCATTAGATGCTTTGTCACCGCTCCATGTGTTTTTGGTCTCAGCTTCACGTTTCTGTCTGTATGCCTTTTTACTACATACCAAAAACAACTTTGAATAACTGCAAACATCCAGAAACCACAATCCTCTGGGGAAGGGAATTTCCACTTGAACAGCCCTTTGAGAATTTCTCATTTGTGTTCCAACCAATGTTGGAAGGTCACTATGTCCTTTTCCAGTCCCACTCCTCCACTGGTTACACCAACCTTAAATGCAACCAGTTTAGTGATGTGCCAATGATATAGATCTCAGAGTAGGTCATTTTTGAGAAAAATGTGAGAAACAGAAAATTAAACTCATAACAAATGGTAAAATGACAGAGTGCCGCAAATGTTATTCTGACTTTGAAGTTACTCTGCTCACACAACCTACTGGTAGTGGGATTTCTTTCTGGAACAGCTGGATTTGGCTGAATTCCCTTCGTTTCAGCCAGTGGAGAGATTCCAATGAATCCTCACCAGGAATCCTTCACAAGTGGTACAGGTAACTCAGGGATTTTCTGATCTCACATTTTGCTATCGGGCGGAAGAAAGTAAGAGAGAGAGATCAATCGGCTGCTTCTTCTCAGGCAGGGAACATTTTTCTCCCTTTCTGTGTTGGAACAAACAATTATGTCAACAGAACACCAAACTGGACCATGTGCGATCTCCTGGAACATTCTCTGGAAAACCTGATTATGGATTATATGCAGGTGCGTCATTGCTCTTGTTGTACACAATTCATTCCAATCCCAAAAATGTCCCCACTTTATAATTTGATGACATGCTTATATGTGTCTGTTTAATTTGTAAATATTGGTTGGTGTCTGCATAGTATGTGTGTTAATATCAATGTATCTTTTCCTTAAAATTTATTCTCTAGCTTTAGTCTCCCTGACAGGAGACGATGCATCCAGCTGATACACCTTTCAGAAAGTCATGGATGGTTCAATACTATTTCTCAACTAAGATCAAAACTGATAATCTCCCATAACATAAGGCCGGCATTCCAGGAATGAGTAAAGGGAAACCTCTTTGAAAATCTTCGAAAAGAATTCTACATTTTATTTTAGTTTAGGGGATCAAACCTGCACACAGTACATTAGGTGTGGTCTGAGAAATGCCCTGTACAGAGGCAGTAAAACATTCTTGCAATTAAACCTGATGCTTTTTTTTTTGCCAAAAACAGCATTATTCCACTTGCTACATCTGACTTCATATGATTCATGTCGCAAGAACATGGAAACCTCCTGTATCACAGAGTTCTGCAATCTCTCTCCATTTAAATTGTTTACCATTGTTTCATCTTTCATGCCAAAATAAATAACTTACCTTTTGTTATTTCTGCTGAAGGTTTGCTCACTGACCTTCCCTGCCTGTATCACTTTGCAGCTCTCATACCTCCATTTGACGACACATTGAATGGCCATCTTGGTGTACGAGCTAATTGAGCTCCAAGCCAAACCTTCCCCTTCCTCCAGATCTTTGATAAAGATTATTGATCATTGATGTCCCCACAGTGATGTCTGAGGCACTCCATCAATTACAGCTTTGCAGCCTGAAAATAAGCATTTGTCTCTACTCTCTATTTCCTGTTGGCGACAGCTTCCCTGTTCCTGTGTAGCAGCTCAGGTGGGTTGAAAGGCCTCCTCCTAGACTGTGTAGTGCACTGAACGAGCTGAATTACTTCATTCTATATTCCTGTGTAATTCATTAGAGGCGCATAATGGCCTCCTCCTGTCTCATTGTAACGATCCTGTCTGACTTAATGGAGTGGTCCCCTACCCTGTAACAGCATCGAGGGGTGGATTGAGGGAACAACACATGGGGTAGGGACAGCAGTATATCTCTGTAACAGCCTCGAGTGGTGGAATGAGGGAACACATGGGGTAGGGGCAGACGTTGCCCATTCGGCTGCACCATTCAGAATGCTCATGGCTGGTCCGAGTGTGCCTGACCATCCATTTCCTGTCTGTTCCCAATAAACACTGACCCTTCTGTCCAGTAAAGATCTCAGTCTGGAATATCTTCTATAACCGAGTCTTCACTGCTCCCTGAGGATGAGGACACCAGAGGTAGCACAAGACTAAAGTGAAAGGGACATCCTTATTTCATTGTGGGACAACTGTTACTTTAAAACTGTGTTAACTGAACATCAAATCACCACCTCTTTTCAGACATAAGTACAGAATACTTAGGAATAAAGATGAACCACTATGGACTCCAAACCTATCCCACATTCCCACTGACCCTTTCCAATCAAATATTTATCACGCTGATCCTCTGCTGCTGTCTCAGGAAGAGAATGCCTGATAGCATAATACCGCAGGAGCATTAAGGAAATGAGCAGATTGAGGCTATTCAGCCTATCGAGTCTGAAATTCCGTTCAATAATTTCTTATTAGTACCTCGACCTCATTCTTCTGCCTTCTCCCTGGAAGCCTTGATCCCCTTACAAATCAAAAACATATCGATTTGTGTCTTAATGACACTATTGTCTGTGCCCCTGTGTGTCTGTATGTGAGTAAGTGTTTGTGCGTGTATCTGTATGTGTGTGTGTGTCTGTGCCTGTGTTTTTGTGTGTCTGTATGTGTGTGTCTGTGCCTCTGTTTGTGTGTCTGTATGTGTGTGTGTGTGTGTGTGTGCCTGTGTGTGTGTGTCTGTGTGCTTGTTATCTGTGTGTTTCCGTGTCTAAATCTGTCTGTCTGTGTTTCAGCCTGTGTTGCTATCGGTATTTATGTCTATTTGTATGTGACTGTATATGTCTCAGTCTGTTTATACGTGTGTGTATGCCTATCTCCTTGTAAGTATTGTGTGTGTTCGTCTGTGTATTTCTGTGTCTGCGTCTCTGTGAAGTGTGGTATCTGTGGCTGTTTTTTATTTGGAAATGAAAGCACTGTTGTGACTGTTGTGGGAGCTGCCAGTGGGTTTTATCTGAGAATTGTCTTTCACTGAACATTGCTTCTTAACTGGTCAGTAGGACGTGGATGTTTCAGATTCTCCACACGAGGCGTCCTGATCCACTTCAGCTCCTTAAGAGTCCTCCCCACATCGCGGGGTGAGGGGAGTGAGGGAACGGATATCGGACACTCCACTACCCGGCTTGGACCTTTCTATCCTATTCCAGGCGGTTTCTCCAGAAATGGGAGAAAGGGATGGAGGGAGAGTGTGAATGGGTGACCCTGCTGTTTGTGCTGGTGTCGGTGGGGGGAGTTGTGAGGTGTCTGGAATGAGTCAGTCGACAGTTTTGAATCCATATAGTGTTATTAGTTGCTGAATTCAATAGTGATAGTGGTAGTGCCTGAGCCTTATTTGGAGACAGAGCGTGAACCTTGTTCGGGGTTAGGTGCTATAACAGATATACAGTGAGTGTGAGGGAGCAAAGAGTATATGGTAACAGAGCGAGGAGGATATTGTTGCTTGTCCAATACTGTGGGACATTTCTTCACATTATCTCAGCGTCGTGGTGAGCTTCCCTAAATGTCTTGTCCAGGTCTATCACTAATAACGACACAGACCTGTCCCTCAGCTTCCACAGAATCAGTTTAGGTAGAGTTTACAGATAGCAAGGAGAAGCAGATATTGGTGTGTTATATATCGAAAACAAAACGGTAGCAGAAAATCGGAGCATCATATGCTCTGGAAATTAGATAGACAAGTATTGTGGATACCGCAGTCTTATTGAATGGTTAACAGCATTAACTAAGTGACTGCTGAAGCTGTGAAAAATAAGTTCCGTAAGTGTATATGAGGTGGGTTGAAGAGTATGTTGTGAAGCAAACTAGAGAGCAGGTTATTTCGGATTTGATGTGGTGTGGTCAGAAGGACGAATTATTAACCTTGGTCTGAAGCAGCCTTTAAGGAATAATGGCATTTATAAGGTACAATTTACAAGGTGTCTGCATACGATATAGAATGCTTGAATGTTCTAATTAAACATCGCGGAAGACTGGAGGCTAGAATGTCAAGATATCTTCAGTAAATTTGTAAAGTACAATATAACATTCAGTGGGAGACAAGCAATGGTTGTTAGAGTCATAGAGTCCGACAGCACGGAGACAGGCCCTTCAGCCCAAACTGGTCAATTGCAACCAAAATGCCCATCCACGCTAAACCCATTTCCCTGCCATTGTCCCGTATCGTTCTAATCCTTTACAATCCGTGTATTTGTTCAAATGCCTTTGAAATATTGTTAATGTATCCGTCTCAACCACTTCTCATTCCATATGTGTAACAGCCCCTGTTTTAAAAAGTTATTCCTCAAGTTCCCTTTAATTCTTTCCCCTCTGACCTTAAACTGATGCCCTCTAATCTGTGATTGCCCAACCCTGGGAAAAAAAGACTGTGTGCATTCACTCTATCCATGCCTGTCATGATCTTATAAACTTCAATATGATCCTCCCTCAGCCTCATGCACACAAAAGTAAAAAGTCCTAATTTGTCCAACCTCTTTCTATAACGCAGAACGTTGAGACCTGGGCAATATCCTTGTAAATGTTTTCTGCACTCTTTCCAGTTTAACAACATCCTTCCTATAGCAAAGTGAAGAAAACTGAACATAACGCTACCAATATGGCCTGACTATCATTGTGTATAACTGCATCATAACTCTCTAATTTCGATACTCAGTGATATAAACCGATTAAGGCCAGTGTGCCAAAAGCTTTCTTCACTGTCTACATCTGAATCAACTTCCAGAGAACCATGTACCTGAATTCCAAGGTCCCTCTGTTCCACTACATTCCTTAGGACCCAACCATTCACCAAGAAACCCCAAACTTGATTTGACTTTCTAAAATGCAAGAACTTAAACTGAACTATATTAAAATCCATTTGCCAAATCTCAGCCACTACTCCAGCTGATCAAAGTACTGCTGTAATTTCTGAAATTTCTGATAACCTTCCTCACTCTCCATGATGCCGCTTGTTTAAGTGCCAGCTTCACACTTACAAATCATGCCTGTACATTCTCATGTAAATCATAGATATATGTAATATGTAGTGGTCCTAGCATCAACCCCAGAGGCATTCCACTATTCACAGGCCGCCAGTCTGACCAGCATGTTTCCAGTATTAATCTCTGCTTCCTACCATCAAGGCAATTTTGTAGCTAATTTGCCAGCTCCCCCTCAATTCCATGCGATCTAACCTTCCAGAGCAAAGTACCATGTGGAAACTTACTGAAGGCCTTACTGGAATCATCCAAGACTACGTATACCACCCGGACCTCCTCAACGTTGCTGGTCACTTTATCAAAGAACTCCAACAAAATTGTGAGTCACGATCTCTCTTGCACAAACTCCTGTACTGAATTTGATGAAGGGCTTTTGCAAGAAACATCGATTTTTTTGCTCCTCGGATGTTGCGTGACATGCTCTGCCTTTCCAGCACCATTTTAGTCTTACTCCGAACCATACCCTTCCTTTCCAAATGCGTGTATATCCAATCTCTCTAAATCTTCTAAAGTAACCTACCCACTAGATTTTAGGATTACTGGTCTTTAGTTCCCAGGTTTATCTTTGTAGCATTTCTTGAATACGGGCTCAGTATTCGCTATACTCCAGTCGTCCAGGACGGCACTCGTTGGCCAGTGATGATCTAAAAGAGTCAAACAGTGCTCCCGCAATATTTTCTCTATCCTCCTATCCTCCTGCTGTGTTCCTGAATATAACTGGTCAGGACCAGGAGTTTTTATAAATACTGCAAAGTCTGAAACGTACATCTATTTATTTCAGGTGCAAACACCAAAGAGTGAGAAAGTGACTCAGTGATGGTTAACATAACAAATTAGAAAATATATTAATCGTAGGAAGTGACTTCAGAAGAATTCCAGCTATTGTGAAAACCTGAGAATTCTCAGAAATTAACGATACAAAAATGGAAGGCCATGAAACTGAAAAGGAAATCAAAAAGAGAACATACCTGCTAACAAACTGGACCACAAAGACTACATCAATCTGCGATCTACATTTCAAAAGAAACAAAATAAAAGCAAAGTCAAATGTGGAAATTTGTAATCGGGAGAGAAGAGTTCCTTGTGGAGAACAGGGAAATGGCCAACAAAATAACCAGTTACATTGCATCTGTCTTCATGGAGGAAGATTCAGAAAATCACCCAGTAATGCCAAGTTATCGTATCGGACTCCTGGAGCTAAAGACAAACTCAATTCAAATCAGTAACAAGGTAGTACTTGAACATGTAGCTGGATTGAGCATTGCTAAGTCTGCTGAAACAGATGTATTTCATATCAAAATGCCAGAAATAAATGCCAATAGTAGTATTAATTGCACTGTCGATGACTGTGTTTTATTTTCCTATACATTCTGCAGAGACCGGAAACTATTGTGGATAAACTATAGATGAATGGAAGGGATCCAAACAGCTACAAAGGGAAAAAAGACATCGTGTGGAGAACTGTAGACCAGTGAACTTGACATTTGTAGGGAAACTGTTAGAATCTATCACACAGGATGACATTTTTGCTATTTAGAAATTAGCAGCAGCAATGGAGAAAATCAGCATGCATTTCTGATAGAGAAATCATACTTGGTAAACTTCGGAATTGCTTGAAGTTGTTTCTTATAGCATAGATAATGGGGAAAGAGTAGAAGTAGCATATATTGGATTTTCGGAAGGGTTTCTATAAGATCTCAGTGAGTTCGTAAATGCAATGAATGTGAAGGGTATTTGGAGGAATATATGTAAGTGGAAAGTTAAAGTTTGGTTCGCCTTCATTTAAGGGAGTCAGAACATTGATGTAAAGACATGTTGAAACAGTTTCACAGCGTGTTGGTGGGACTGTAGCTGGAGTATTGTGCACAGTTTTGGTGACCGAATCACAGAAAGAATGTACTGACCTGAGAGGAAGTGCAGTGGGCATTCTCCAGATTAATCGCCCAGATGGTGAGATTGTCTGATGAGGAAACTCGGCCTGTGTTCTCTAGAGTTTCAAAGAATGAGAGGTGGGTCACAGTGAAATTTAGATAATTCACAAAACATTTGACAAGTTGAAAATTAACAGAACGTTTCCCTCGCTGTCTATTCCACATTCAAGGCAAATAATGGCAGGATCTGGGACAGGCCAGTTAAGACTGCAATAAGGAGGAAATTCATCATTTGGATGGGAGTGACTAATACAGGGGCATGGAAACCTACTGGTAGGAAAGATTTGGGAGAATCACCAGATATTCTACAAGTGTCTCCAGCAGAACAGAATAACTAGGGAACAGGTAGGACTCATTAGTAACTTGCCAAGTTGCAACCAAATTAACCTAAGTGTTAGGAGACAGAGGGTGGTGGTAGAGGGCTGTTTGTGAGATTGGAGGCTAGTGTCCAATGGTGCACCACGGGGATCAGTGCTGTGTCTCTTAATATTTGTGATTCGGAGGTGTTGGAGTTGGATTGGGGTGGACAAAGCTAAAAATTGCATAACACCAGGTTATACTCCAAAAGGTATATTCGGTGGGACTAGCTTTTGAAGTGCTTCATCAAAGCGCACAACCACCTGATGAAGAAGCAGCGTTTTGAAAGCTCGTGCCTCCAAATAAACCTGTTGGACACAAGCTGATGTTTTCTGATTTTAAACCTTATCATAAAGGATGCAGCTGTGAATATGGACGAGGGGTGGGGAGTGTCTTAAGTAAGTTTGTGTTTGATACAAAGATTGGCCGGGTAGTTGGCAGTGAAGAGGAAGGCCTTATGTTACAGGAAGATACAGATGGAATGGTCCGATGGGTGGATCAATGGCAGATGGATTGTAACCCTGATGACTATGAGGTGATGCACTTTGGAAGAAGGAACCAGACAGGCAAGGAATCAATCAATGGCAGCACACTAAGAATCTGAGAGGGTGCTTCTCCACACATCTCTGAATGTGTCTGGACAGGGTAACACACAATTTGAGAAAGCGTACGGGAGCGTAAACATAGCCTTCACATATCGAAGCATAGATTATAAGAGCTATGTGGAACTTTCATTAGCCAAGATGGAATCCTGTGTGCAATTCTGGGAGCTACATTACAGGAAGGATGTGATTGTACTGGAGGGGGTGCAGAGGAGATTCACCAGGATGTTCCCTGGGATGGAGCGTATCAGCTATGGATAGAGCCTGGATAAGCTCGAATTGTTTACTTTGCTGCAGAGAAGGCTAAGGGGGACCTGAATCAGGAGGATAAGATTACGAGGGATATGGATGGGGTGGATAGACAGCAGCTGGTCCTTTTAATCAAAGGGACAAACTTTTGAAGTGAAGGGTTTGAGGCTTAGTGAGGATTTGAGGACTGTTTTTGAAGCAAAGTGTATTTGGGTTTGGGATGCACTTCGTGAGAGGGAATTGTCAAGGTAACCTCAAAACCATTAGAGAATACATGGTTGTGCACTTGAAATGCCATAAGATTCACGGCGACAGGTTTTGTGTTGGAAAGTGGGGCTAATGTAGACCGTGCTGTATTTCTGATAGTACAGAGTCTGTGCTTCTGTGATTATATGGCTGTGGAAGGTCAATCGTTCGGCAGCTTAAGATAGGAATTGATGGTTTTCTGAAGAATATCTTATCACAGTGTATATGAGTGAACTTGTAATATCTTCTGAAAATACGCCAATGGCAAAATTAAGAGAAAAAGGTGCAGCTTCCTTACAGTCTGATACTAGATAATTGAGGACAGGTAAATAGCAGATCAATGGAGCAAATACTTCGGTTATGCCTTCACAGAAGAAGAAAAAACAAAAATAACATTTCCTCGCAATACTCGGGAACTTTAGTCTGGTGAGAAAAAGGGAATAGAATGAAATTAGTAACTAAAACATTTTACACAAAATATTGGACTTAAATTAATGGGCATAGGCAAAGTCAACAGAGGTTTATGAAATAGGAATCATGTTTGGGAAAATGGCTTTTAGCAAAATTATGGAGAAGGTATCAACGCAATACGATTGGATTTTCAGAAGGATTTTTGATAAAGCCCCAAACCTATTGTGCAAATTCGAATCCTATGGGATTGGGGCGAATATATGGTCATGGTTTTAGAATGGGAGAGCTGGCAGGAAACAGTGAGTAGGAATAAAACCATGTTTTTTGAATGGAAGGCTTGGAGGATATAACAAGGATCGAGATTTGGCATCCAACTATTCCAAATACACATCATATCTTTGGTTGAGGGGCTCAATTGCAATATTCCCAAGACTGCTGACAGCTCTAAACGATGTCAGCTTGTGAGTGGATGAGGAGGATGTAAAAAAGGCTCCAAATTGATTGAGACAAGTGGAGTGACTGGGCAAATACCTGGCAGATGGAGATCAATGGCAGAGATGAGAGGTTGTGTACATTGATGGGATCAATTGAATGGCAGCCTATCATTTGAAAAGGGATTGGTTGAAATTTGTTGATATATAAATGAACTTAAGCTGCATTTTTGTTTATTTCTGCGCAGCATTCCGAGTCCATGTAGGGCAGTGAGTTCTGAACACGGAAGTCAATACTGGGAATGGCATTGGCGCGCTGTATACAGTGTACGTAGACCCAGCAAGTAGGGAGCTGTAACATTGAAAAGAATCTGGATCTCCCTGTACACTAGTCACTGAAAGCAATATTGCAGGAGCAGAAAGCAGGTAGGAAGATAAATGGTTTATTCACCTTCATTTCAGGGTGATTTAGAATACAGGAGTAAGGGTCATTTACTGCAACTGTACAGGGCCTTGGTGGGACCCCATCTCGTACATTGTGCAGTATTGTGTGCAGTCGTGGTGTCCTTAGCTAATAAAGGGCAAATCTGACATTGAGGGAGTGCAGTGAAGGATGACAGACTGATCTCTGGGATGACAGTTAGTTGTGGGAGCAGAGTTTGGGGTGACTGGGCCTATATTCCATGGGCTTTAGGAAAATGAGTGGAGATATCAGTGAGATATATAAACTCTGACAGGATGTGACAGATTGGAAGCAGGGATGATAGTTCACTTTATAGAAAATGGTTCATGAATCACATTGCAGTCAAATCATACTTAATAAACACGTGTTATCAGAGAACTCCCTATATATTGATGGGCCGAAGGCACTATATTTCAATATTGTTTAAACATATTTTGGGATATGAACATTCTGTGGGGAAAACTGCATTGAGGAGATGTTCGGCCATGAAATAGCATGCGGAAAGCTCAATGTGCTACATGACCTCCCCCTCTCCCGATGTTTCTGTTCAGTCTGTGGGAAAGCTCTGTAAATGTTGTCATAAGCTCTCAGATGTTAGGAAGGATGTCTATGCAGGGTCGACAGAACTGTGTTTCTCACTCCCTTTTCTGATAACGAGGCTGATGCTAGATGATCTGTCAGGTTTTATCTTTTAAGACCTCAGAGTAGTTTGATACTATTGAGTGTCTCACTTGGCCGATTCAGAGACCATGTTTGTGTGTCTGGAGACACTTTTAGGCCAAGAAAGCACGGGAGATCACTTGGGGAAGGAGACCGATGTTTACAATCAACATTGGACACTATTACTGACACCAGATTTTAGGTATCGATATTTTATTAATTATTTTTAACTTCCAACAGCTGCCAGATCATTGGCCTGGACTGGATTCGTAAACCAATGATATGTCCACTGCAGCACCATCCCCACATGGGGACCTATCTGAAACTACACTGACCTGATTATTTCGGTGCTACTTGACAGCTTTATCGAAAAGTATTCCCACCAATTTGTCTGTCGAGATGGGACTGAGGGTGTGGTAATTGGTCAGATTGTAATTATTCTCCTATGCAAGGACTGGATATAGTTGAGTAATTTTCCTCATCGCCAGGGACATGTCAGAGTCGGAGCTGGAATGAAACGTAGGATGGCGTTTTTACAGGGGGCAGGGTGGGAAGAGGTGTAATCTAGGTAGCTGTGGGAGTCAGTCGGTTTATAGTATACGTCCGTGTTGAGTCGATCGTCCGAGATAGAGATGGAGAGGTCTCGGAAGGGGTGGGAGGAGTCTGAGACTCTCCAGGTAAATTTGAGGTCTTGGTGGAAGGTGTTCATATAGTGGATGAACTGTTCAATCTCCTCGTGGGAGCACGAGGTAGCGCCGATACAGTCATCAATGTAGTGGAGGAAAAGGTGTGATTATATTCCCAATTCCTTCGCCTTCACCGCATCTGCTCCCAGGAGGACCAATTCCAAAACCGAACAATCCACTGGCCTCCTTCTTCAAACACCGCAATTTCCCCTCAGACGTGATTGACGATGCTCTGCACCGCATCTCCTCCACTTCCCGCTCCTCCGCCCTTGAATCCCGCCCCTCCAACCGCCACCAGGACAGAACCCCACTAGTCCTCACCTACCACCCCACCAACCTCCTGTAACATCGGATCATCCTTCGTCATTTCTGCCACCTCCAAACGGACCCCACCACCAAGGATATATTTCTCTCCCCACCCCTATCAGCGTTTCGAAAAGACCACTCCTTCCGTGACTCCCTTGTCAGATCCACACACTCCACCAACCCAACCTCCCCTCCCGGCACCTTCCCCTGCAACTGCAAAAAATGAAAAACTTGCGCCCACACCTCCCCCCTCACTTCCCTCCAAGGCCCGAAGGGATCCTTCAAAAACCATCAGAAATTCACCTGCACCTCCACACACATCATTTAGTGCATCCACTGCACCCGATGTGGCCTCCTATACATTGGGGAGACAGGCCGCCTACTTTCAGAACGTTTCAGACAACACCTCTGGGACACCAGCACCATCCAACCGAACTGACCCGTGGCTGAACACTTTAACTCCCCCTTCCACTCCGCCAAGGACATGCAGGTCCTTGGCCTCCTCCATCGCCAGACCATGGCAACACGACGCCTGGAGGAAGAGCGACTCACCTTCTGCCTAGGAACCCTCCAACCACAAGGGATGAATGCAGATTTATCCAGCTTCCTCATTTCTCCTCCACCAACCTTTTCTCAGTCCAAACCCTCAGACTCAGCACCGCTTTCTTGACTTGCAATCATCTTCTCGACCTCTCCGCCCCCACCCCCTCTCCGGCCTATCACCCTCACCTGAACCTCCTTCCACCTATCGCATTCCCAATGCCCCTCTCCCAAGTCCCTCCTCCCTACCTTTTATCTTAGCCTGCTTGGCACACCCTCCTCATTCCTGAACAAGGGATTATGCCCGGAACGTTGATTCGTCTTCTCCTTTGATGCTGCCTGACCTGCTGCGCTTTTCCAGCAACACGTTTTTAAATAACTACCTCATTGTCCACTTTAATTTGAGGAATGTCCGAATCAGAATCCTCTGAAGTTGTTTTTTCCTTCTGTGCCGTAATCATTAACACCTTGTTCTCTGGCTGTCCTTACCTGTCAAAGTACATTTTGAGCATATTCACATGACATACGCTGTGAGATTTCTTTCTTTCTGGAGTCCCTATCATGTAGTTACTCTCACTCAATACCCGTTGTATTTAATAAGGTCTACTAAACCTTGCTTTTCAAGGTTCACCTATAACTGGAAGTAACAGTAATATCTTATCCCCGATAACAAAATTGCATTTTTTAAAATTTCCTGTCTGCTTCCTGTTTTATTGCATGTTGCATTTCTTTTAAATGCTGTCTAGCCAACTCCCCATCGCTATTAATCGTTCCTTAAATTTTGAGACCGAGTCCCAATGTGTGGCTTTTGAACTCTAATTCACTATTTTCTCCTTAATCAATTTTAATGGTCCTCTCATTTAATGCCCCAAAAATAATTCCAATGGAACGAATTTGCTCTGTTAATTGGGGGCATCTCTGATCACAAAAAGTCCAAATGGAATTCCCTAACCCTAATCATCTGGATAATCCTGATTATAAGCCCTCAACATGGTCTTTAATGTTTAATGTCAACTTTCTCGGGCTCCCTGCAATTGTGGATGGTTTGCGGTAGATTTGAATTGCTTCATTCCGAAGACAGTATCCTGATTAATTAGATGTGAACTTTGAACCTTGATCTCACTGTATCTTCATTGGTAGACCGTATCTATATTTTAATTCTTTGCAATTCTTTTAGCTGTGATACTGCACCTTGGGATGGCCTCTGGAAATCTAGTCGATGCATCCATTATTGTTAAAAAAATACTGATGCCCACTCTTTTGATTGTGGTCTGGGACCTAGCCAATCAATTAAGACTCCTTTAAAAGGTTCCTCAAATGCCGGAGTAGTTAAGAAAGGTGCAGGTTTTATTATCGCTTGTGTTTTTTCCAATTACCTGACATGTATGACGCATCTGACAAACTTCAACTGCATCCTGTTGCAGTCCAGGCCAGTAAAATGTCTCTGTATTCAGTCTGTTTTTTTTCCTCACTCCGAACTAACTTCTCGGTGGTAACTCCTGCACCATTCGCATCACCTCGTTTCTGTACCACATTGGCAATATGATTTGATGAATCTCTTCTCATTTCTCATCTTCTTGAATATATGATAATCTCCATTTCCTCATTCGGACATCATTTTTAAGGTAATAAAGCTCAGGGATACATTCAAAATTCCTAACGTATGTGCTTTTTGATACAACTGCTTTAAACTTTTATCTTTCTGCTGTGACTCAATTAGTTTAGCTGAGCAAAAAAAAATACATGATCACCTATTTGCTCCTGTTTTGTCTCAACTTTCTGATGGAACAAATTATCTGTTCATGCCACTTAAGCTTCCTTATCTTTACACTTTTGGTATTTTCTGTTTCAACTCCTGACATTGGGACTTTGTTACCCACAATCAGGAAAATTTCAAGGATAAGACTCCTACATTCATTCAGTTGCCTGCATATCCACTGGCTTTTCAACGAGAGTAGCAGTAATCCTACCACTGAATCAGCTATATTTTCCGCAAGGACAAATTTTATTCCTGGAGCTGAGTTTGTCCAATATCTCTACCACAATTTCTCCACACTTTTCTGGACACGCTATGCTCACTTTACATGATTTTGAACCTTTTGTCCCATGGTGAATTGCCTTTCGCTGTACCTTTTCTGGAAATATTCCTTCAGGAGTACATATCTCCTTAGCTATTCACAGAGGATACTGTGTCTCTTAATATTGCATTCTCTTTAACTGCCCTATGTGAATAAACTTTCCCTTTGCAGGTATATTTTATAAGCAGATCTGGTACTCCCTCCGTAACAAACCTCCAATCAGATTATAGACTCTGATGCAGCTTTCTAGTTTCCACTGTGCATTCTGTTACCGCTCCATCAAAACTCCCAGATTTATTCCTTTTTCCGACGTCTGTGTTTTTTTTCTGAATCCACCAAAACAGTGATTTCATCTGACCTAATTTGTTGCAATGAAAACACCGGAGGCTTTTTAAAAAATCTTCTCTGCCTCCTTCAAGTATTGCCTTCACCGAGATCTACGTCTCCCTTTCTACGTGGGGATTTCTCTTTGCCCCAATTTCTATCCATCATGGACTGAAATTGACTCTGGAAGCCAAAACAAGTTTCATAACAATAATCACCAGTCATAATCATCAGCCACTTCAGCTACCAGTCTTGCCTTTATTACTCTAGTATCTTCCAAATGAGTTTGCACTATGTGAATGCTTAAACCCCTTCAAAGTAATTGTCTCTCTAAGAGCATTGTAGGCTTGCTCTCTTTTTAAAGCTCTTATCCATCTATCAAAATTACTTTGTTTGATTCTTTCAAACTCAATATGGGTTCGAACAGGATCCTTCCTTAAATTCCTCACGTTGTCTGTAGGCTTTTGGCACATGCTCATATGTACATTTTCCCCTTCTCATACTCCCCGGATCCCTCCTCTGATAGTGTTGCGCATACCTCACTAGATCTACCTACAAGTTTTGTTTGGGTCAACAAAACCTACATGGTCACTGGCCACTGAAATTCTTTAGCCACTTTCCGACTCATTAATTTAGGCAAGCTGTGAATATACTGAAACACATTTCTCACCAGGCTTTGGACTCACCATGGGTTTACCCATCTTCAGTCTGTACCTCGCTAAGCTGACCTTCAGCCTTCATCCTCATCCTTTTCAGCTGACTTTCCATTCTAAGTGTCCACCTCTGAAGCTCAAATGCTCCCTCTTTTTCTTTCTCTCCTGCTGAAGCTATTTATTTTTTTCTCTTTCCTCCGTTAAACCTATTCGTTATCTTTCTTCCTTCTTTTTATAGTCGTCGCTCAAACTGCTTCACCTCTGCTTCCAACTCAAGCTGCCTCTTTTGCGATTGAAGCTTACTCATCTCCACAGATCCTGATGGAGTTTCCAGCAAATTGGAATGCTGAGCTACTGCTGCATTCATCTCATCTTTCCTCACACCAGACGGTAGCTTTTACTCCCTTTGTCTACTAATTCCTGTGGATTGGACTTATGTGCATTTTGTAAAATCCCCAAGGTCACTTTCTCCACCTCCAAAACAAGCTTTGTTCCTGCAGGAACCATTGCTATCTGAAGGTCTGTTTACTCACCTAATCAACACACGAAATAAGAGACAATATCACCTGCCACTCGCTGTCTAAAGGCTCCTAATCTGTTATGGACCAGACCCGAACCCTCAAAACATTTTAGCCAGGTAGCCGGACGATAAATTTGCTACTTGTTGAAGGTTCGTGTATAGCTGATATTCCCAGAGAGAATTAGCTGGTCAGACTGCCGAGTTTTCAACAAATGACATTTATTTGCCAAATTCCCAAATTAAACATTAGGAACCGAAAATAGAATACCTGAATAACGTATCGTATCCGAACCTGACAGGCTATCCCGATTTAAAGATGCTGTTCCAATATACTTGCAACAATCCCAATAAACAAAACCCCTCAGCACCAAGAATAAAACTGACACAACTGCTTACAAGTTATAATGTCGGAAGGGCAGAAGGAGGCAGAGAGCGTCCAGTGACCCTGACTCAACAAACCCCTGAACTGATCCAACCTGTCCACCTAGGGAGCTGGACAGGTCCTCCTGATTATACAGGGTACTTTTTAGAGACTTGAAAGGCTTCTTGGATGAGGCATTATCTGTTAGGTATAAACAAAAGGACCCCAAAGAACCTTTCAAAATTCTGACATATTGGAATCTTGGGTCCTTTAGACCCTCTTTCAAAAAAACCAAGGACAACATAACCCTGTAAAAGGACTGGGTTTGTGAGAACATGCCACATTTGGCTTTGGACTGAATTCCAAAACTGTAAGTCTTACCGCTTTGAAGCCAATATAATGTATTAAGGTGTTTGTTAGTTTACATAAAAGAGTGCTCAATCATGTTGTGTGTTGAAGATTCAGCATTGTCAAGAGTGGAATGTCCAGACATATCCACACTTCCTGTGTATGGTCAGGGCAAATATATCCACTGAGAATCTGTTGCTTGGCGCCTGTTCTAGTCAAGGAGAGACCAGCATGGAGACCACATCTAGATTGTGATTTTTCTTTTGTGGATGGTCATGGTGGAGCTTCAGGTGGTTACAGCATTGCAAATGAATAACACAGCAGAATCATCTAACCCGCGATAAGAAAACGTCAATAATTCTCCCTCACAATTAACTTCACGAGAGCAAATGGAAATGGGAGATGTGACCATTAGCCAGCGATGTCAACATTCAATTCAATCCAGTTGTTATTTTGAACTGAAAGTCGTATTCCAAAAGGAGTTATCTGGATCTGTTTGTTCAATGACTGTGATTGATGTCACTCTCCATGGATCCTAATTATGTCACTGGATAGTTTTCCTCTTCTATTTGTACGGGGCTTCTTCCAATGCTTTATCCCATTATTGATGCAGATGTATCACCAGCAACACTGACAAGGATCATCAGTTGCAGCGACAGGGAAAGGAGAGATCAGAATCTGAGAACCATAGACTGGAATGTTCCAACAATGGGCAGAATCTGAGAACAATAGATGGAATGTTTCAACAGTGGATCAGAATCTGACAGCATTAGACTGGAATATGCCAACAATGGATCAGAATCTGAGAACAGTCGACTGGAATGACGCATCAATGGTTCAGAATCTAAGAAAAATAGACTGGAATGCTGCAACAATGGACAGGAGTTTATCATGGGGTCTTTTGTATCTTTCCTGGTATTGGCACATATTACCAGTTCGGATATTAGGTGTACTGCTGATTATTCAGGCTGGTTACTATCCCATGCTCGCTATTGTTGGTGTTCCTGGTAAGTCTCCCCATCACTATCGATTTATTAATCCCATGGTGAACTTCTGTGCTATTTCTGTTATCTATATTTAGAAAATACTGAAACTATTGTCTTCAGTTTCAAATGCAAACGCATTCATTACCCACAAATTTCAGAACCGCCCACACCCCCGCACACACAAACATCTGAAAACAAGACTGTTCACAATCACAAAGTACCTATTTTCCCCGAATTGATTTATGTCTTGGTATTCTCTCCATCACCAAAGCTACTCACTCCCAGCTCCATGGTAGCGCCAGACCCTATCTTGACGTCAGTGTGAGTGCTAAATAAACCATTATCTATACCTTGGTAAAAGTCAGACTTTATGGTTCCTGTTCTCTTCTAATCACTCTTTCCGTTACAAATGTTTCCATCAAAATCTTGTTCTTGTCTGTAAAGTAAATTCATGACAGGGACACGGTGTCAGAGTAGTAATGTCGCTGGCCACGTAATTCAGTGGCCCAGGTAACTACACTGTGGACACTGTTTCAAATCCTATCACAGATGATGACAGAACTTAAATTCAAATGACAGGAACTGGAAATAAAAGTGAATTTTACTAGTATAATCCCACCAGCACTTTGTCAATAAGTTTATCTATTTCATTGTTGTCCTTTGGTGATTAAATCTCACATTATTGCCCGGTCTGAATTAAGACTGACGTCAGACCCAATACCTTAAGGAATGGCCTCACAGTAAAAGGCATTTAGTGAGGTCCACAAATGCTGCCCTGTCAGTGATGCAGACATCCCATGAAAGGTAGAGGAAAAAAATGCCTCTAGAGATCAGAAACAAAAGGAACGAATAAGTGCCAGAGAAACTGAACAGATTTGGCAGCCTCAGGTCGAGAGAAAAATAGAAGTGAAGTTTTGCGTCCAATCACCATACATCAGAACTGAATGCAGCTGGGAAATAGTGTGTTTGATGTTGATGACAGGGATGGCTGTTGTGAAAGGGAGAAGGAGTGAGTTGAATAGATAGAGAAAGAGAGAGGTAGAGAGAAAGAAACAAACAGAGGGACTGTTGATGATTAGCTGGAGTGGAAATAATAGTCCAGACTAATCTTATTTATTTTTCTCCTGTTTCCATATGATTGAGATGCATGCCCATGTGAGGTGTACCTCCATGTCCCAGTTTGAAGTGAGCTATGTCCCTTTGTCTCTCTTCCTTGAGTGTCATCATCTTCTTTTATTCAGGAATGGGATGTTGGGCCAGTAATTAATTCATTTCCTGATTGTCCTTGAGAAGGTGTTGGGGAGCCGCCTCCCTGACCCACTGCAGCCTGTGAGCTGTAAGTAGTCAGTGTTGTGGTCAGCCTGGTTTCATTTATTTGAAAATTTTAGTGAGTGATATAACGGAGCGGCTGGCATGGCCATTTCAAACTACAACTGTGTGTTAACCACAGTGCTGTGGTCTGGAGTCACATGTAAGTCCGACCGGGTGAAGACAGTAGATTTCCTTCTCTGAAGTGCATTAGTGTTCCAGGTAGGACAAACACAATGGTTTCATTAGATTCTCCATTCCTGATATTTTATTGAATGCAAATTCCAACATTTGCCGTGGTGGGATTCGAAACCGGGGTCTCGGTTATCACCTGGGTCTCTGGGTTATTATTCCAGAGAAAATACAGCTAGGCCATCACCTCCGCAGCATCTGCAACCATCTCCAATGGCAATAATGGTGTTGTTGAAGGCGTGGCTGTGTTTAAAGCATAGCATTTTTCAAGGCAACAAAATGATTTGGCAAAACATACCATCCTTCCCAGTTTGTATTTATGCGAAGGTGAGATGATGGCAAGTGTTCTTGGTGAAAAGGAGGTGGATGTCCTTGGTCATGAGCCACTAATAGAATTCATACGGAGCAGTAGGTAATCAGCCCAGTAAATGTATCGTGTCCTTCATTGCAAAATGATGGAAGTATAACTATGAAGACACCTTACTGAATTTGTAAAGTGTTATTGAAACAGTACTTGGGACGCCGTGAACAGATTTTCTCTCCTTCATGAGGAATGATCTCCTTGCCACAATGAGACAGAATACAGGCAATGCGCCAGAGTAATCCCTGCGTTGAAGGTACCACAAGGAGAGTGTGAAGGAAACGAGTGCTTAATCTGTAATGCGAAAAAAGAATAAAATTTGATTGCAATAAAACTTGAGCGTTATGGACCAATATTCATTATTTTCAAAACTAAGCACTGATACCGTTAAATATTCTGTGTTTCCCGCAATTTATGTTTTCTCATTTGGACAAATATATGATAGGGAATGTTAAGAAGGACATGGGCCAAGTACAGGAAAATGGAGATAGCATGGATGGACATTTTAGTCTGAATGGTCCAGTTTGGGCTAAAGGGCACCTTGAACTCTATGACTCTGTGACAGCTTACATGTCCCTGTGGAGCCCCCATGTTGTTGAGAGACAGCTCCAGGCTCTGACCAAACTCTCTCCGTCTCAACGCACGGTTGTAGTGAGACCCTGCACTAAGCATCATGTTGTTCACAAACTTGTCAGCAGCCACATTCTGACAGGGTTGGTCATTCTCAAAGGCTTCTGACATCCATACAGAAGACTAGCCTTGTCTTCTCGGAGATGGAAGATGCCTCCTTGAGATGTGCCACAAACCATCCGGTGTGCCTCCTTACCATCAGCAAACCATGTTAATGTAACACGTGTGAAACATTAGCAAAGGAGCCAGGAGGCACAACATGGAGCAATCTGTCTGTGCAGCCTCTGCTTCATTAGTTTGTAGTGTTGCAGCATCAATTACATCCTCCTATTTCAGTGTAACAGTTTGGACGGGCTGAATGGCTTCTTCTGTTCATTTGTCAATGTCTCGGGTGGCTGAATGTCCTCTTCCTCGTTCCAGGGAAGAGGTCCATTATTGGGTGACCGGTGGCAGCTGCTTACCTGCGTGTTGTGCTGACTAGATTCCTTATCTTCCTGTGTAACATTAAACAAACAAGAGGCTGGAAGAAACAGCAATTCAGGCCGCATCAGGAGGTGGAGAAGTCAACATTTCAAATATACCCGTTCTTCAGGACTGCGAGTGGGTGTAGGGGGAACTGCAGATAAAGAGGGAATGGAGTGGTTGGGGTGGGGAGAGGAGCAGGATGGTGAGGTAGCAGATAAGTGGACACAAGTGGTGGGTGCAACCTGGTTGGTCGATGGGAGGGATGAATCCGGTTGGGAGCTAGAAGGTGGGGTCATTTGGTGAAATGGAAGGGAGAAGGCGGGACTGGAAAGGGAGTAGGGCCATGGTTGGGAAGGTTATTCCAAATTGGAGAACCCAATGTTGAGTCCTCCAGGTTGTAGGCTAACCAGGCAGAAGGTAAGATGTTGTTCGTCCAATTTGCGGTCTGACTCACTGTGGCAACAGAGGAGGCCAAGTAGGTCATGTTGGAAAGGAATTGGGAAAGGGAATTGAAATGGGTGGTGCCTGGGAGTTCAGGTCGGACGCTGTGGGCCCTGTCGTGATGCTCAGCGAAATGAGCCCTTAGTTTACGTTGCTCTCCCCGATGGAGAGAAGACCACATCAGGTGCACCTGATGCAGTAATCTAGGTTGAAGGAGAGGCATGGGACCTATGATTAACATGGAAGGACTGCTTGGGGCCTTGGATGAGATGAGGGAGGTGGTGTTCCAGCAGGTGATGCATTATTTTCATCTGCAGGGTCAGTTGCCAGTGAGGATTGGCGGGTTTGGTGGGGAGTGTGGGACGAACCAAAATTAGTGAAGTGATTGGTCCTTGTGGAAGATGTGTCAGGTGATGGGATCCAACCTCGTTAACTGTATCTGGTGCTACTGATGTGGTCTTCTCTATATCAGGGAGACCAAATGTAAACTAAATGGAATGCTTTGCTGAGCATCTCAGCTGGGCCTGTAAGGGCAGACTTGACCTCCCAATCACCTCCGATTTCAATTCCCCCTCCCACTCCATTTCCGACATGGTCATCCTTGACCTCCTCCATTGCCACAACGAACCAAAGCACATCTGGAGGAACATTGAATATTCCACCGGTGCAGCCTAAAGCCCGGGAGACTCAACATTGAGTTTTCCAATTTCTCATAACCTCCCTTCCAATACCCCGACTCCCTTCCCAGCCTCTCCTCCTTCCTTTCCTCTGATCAACCCATCTTCCAGCTGTCAACTGGATTCATTCCTCCCATTGACCAACTCGGTGGTACCCGCTACCTGTGTTTCCCACCTCACCACACCGCCTCCTCCTACTCTTGCACCTCGACTATTTATCTGTACACACCGTTACCCCCACCCCAGTCATGAAGAAAGCTTATGCCCAAGGAGTGGACTTCTTCTCCTGATGCTGCCTGGCCTATTGCGTTCTTCCAGTCTCCTGCATTCCAACATTTGTAGTTTTTTAAAAACTCTTCTTGTGCAATAGGTAAGAGATACTAAATGGGCTGTGCCTCTTCTTATCCAATAGCTTCAATGGGCTGAATGGTGTTCTCACATTTCTGTGACACCAGCTTGAGATACAGAATGAGCTGCTCTTTTTTAGTTCTTTGGAAATGTTCAGGGTCCAGTAGTACTGTTATATTAATGTTACCTAGACGTTAACAGCATTAGCTTGAATGTTGACCAGGTTTTGATGCTTTATGCGATATTTTCTGAGCATCCTCACTTCTGATCTAATGATGGAGGGTAAGACGTTGATGAACCAGCTGAAGATGTTTGTACCGAGGAAGCTACCTTGAAGATCGCCAACATAGATATCTAGGGACTGAGAGGATTTATCTGCACCAGCCACATGGTGTCCTGAATGGCCCAACCACTTGGTAGTTTACAACTGATTCCCATTAGGTTCAATGTTATTCAGTTTCCTTGACACATTCCTCAGTCACGCCCTGCCGTGATGTCAGGGCCAGTCACTCTGATACTGTGCTCATATATTTTGTTCATGTCAAAGGTCAAGGTAGATCCGTGGGGACTGTTTCCTTCTCTCAGAGGGTAGTGACTATTCTGGCCTCTCTATCTCAGACAGCTACATCTCTGAAATGTTTGGGGAGCAGAATGGTGTTAATGGATCTTGACACATCAGGGAGTTAGGGCTACAAAGAATTGGGCAGAGAAGAGAAATTAATGCCGGGAGAGATCAGCCCTGACCTTATTGAAGGCTTTACAGGCTATATAGCCTGGTGTTATTCCAGTGTACCCCATAGGCCAGTCATTTTGTTGCCTCTTCCATTTCCTGTGTTATTGACTTCAAGTAGCTGAATAGCCTGATCATGTTGCTGCATGATCTAGAATGGGTCTAGTTCTATTGCCTTGAGGGCTGATTGGCCTCCTCCTGTAACTGTATATCATACTCCAGGGGCTGAAAAGCCTCATCCTGTTCTGGTGGAACTGAAATCCATATAGTCCAGATCTACCACTCTTGAAGAAAGTGAACACTGCAGATGCTGGAGATCAGAGTTGCAAAGTGTGGCACTGGAAGTGCCTAGCTGGTCAGGCAGCATTCAAGAAGCAGGAGTATCGAAATCCTGGACATTCCTGATGATAGGCATATGCCAAAACATCGATTTTCCTTCCCCTCCAATGTTGCCTGATCTGCTGTTCTTGTCCAGCACCTCACATTTGGACGTCTACTGGCCCGCCCTAGTCAACCTTCCTGGTCATGTCATCAAAGAAAATTAACAAATTCCTCATGCATGAACCTCCACTCAAAAAGCCATGCTTACTATTCCTAATCAAACCGTTTTCCGAATGCATGTACATCTTATCCTTCAGAATCTTCTCAAGTAATTTACCTACCACAGATGTTAAGCTGACTGGTCTGTATTTCCCATGCTTTATTTTTTCAGTCCTTCTTGATTAAGTGCACATTTGCTATCCTTCAGTCTTCTGGGATCTCATCTGTGATAACTGATGATCAAAATTATCAGCCACGGCCCCCGCAAATTCTTCTCTGGCCCCTTTCAGTGTTCTTGGATATATCTGGTAAGGACCATGAGATTTCTCCAACTTCAAAGATTCTAGTACATCAATTACCTCCTCTATTGTGATACAGACTGTCCCTAAGATATCACCACTAATTTCCCCAAATTCCCATATATTCATATCTTTCTCCACTGTAAATATAGAGGAGAGATATTTGTTGAGGACATCGCCTATCTCTTATGGTACTACACATGCATGTCCACTTTGGTCTTTGAGGGGTCTTATTCTCTCTTTAGTTAATGATTTTCCTTTAATATACTTAAAGTGCCTCTTTTGATTCACCCTGATCTTCTCAGTCAAGGTTATCTCATACCCCCTTTTCGCACTCCTAATTTCCTTCTTCAGTAAACTCCGATATCCCCTGTACACCTCCAGGGATTTCCGTGATCCAAGCTGCCTCTACCTGAGCCACGCCTCCACAATTTGTTTGGTCAAAGCCTAAACATTTCTTGTTATCCAGTGTTCCTCATTCCTGTCAACGTTCCTTTCATCCTCACAGGAGGTCCCTTTGCTTGCAAACAGACTACTCTGATCAACTCCTGCAAACGCCTGTCTGAGTCTATCAAAATTAACCTTGCCCCAATTTAGAACTTGAATCTATGGACCAATTTCTTCCCTCTCCATAACTTTTTGCAAATTAACAGAACTATGGTCACTGGTCCCAAAGTGCACATCTACTGTCACCTCACTCACCTATCCTGATATATTTCGTAAGAGTATGACAAATATTGCCCCTTCCCGATTAGGACCCTCTATATACTGCTGGACGAAACTTTCCTGACACATCCCATCAAATCCCTTAATGCTCTGGCAGTTCCAGTCTGTGTTATAAAAATTAAAACCCCTATTATGACAACCCGAATGTTCCCTGCAAGTCTCCCCAAACTCGCTAGATAGTTTTGTTACTGTAATTCCTGTTGACAGTTTGGGGGCCTATATTACAACCCCAATAAAGACACCATCCGCTTCTTATTTCTTAGTTCCACCCACAAAGCCTGACTGGATGATTCATCAGTTATTTTATCTCTGATCAGTGCTTTCTACTCCCCTTGATTAGAAATGCTACTCCCCTCCCACTTTCCACCATCTCTGTCCCTCCTAATGCATTTATCCTTTAACATTAAAGGTCAGTCCTACCCATCCCTCAGCCATGTCTCTAATAGCTAGACTATCCAGTGCCGATTATCTATCCACACCCTGAATTCATTGGCCTTACCTGTCAGCTCTTTCACGTTGAAATAAATGCAATTTAATCAACAGGCATTCCTTGCTCCCTATCGTGTTCCAGCCTGGTCTGTCTCCTCAACGTACTATTTCTGAATACTGTATTTCCTTCCAGCCTCACACTTGCCTCCCTGCTCTCGAGGGTCCCACCTCCTGCCAATCTCGTTTAAACACTCCCTTGTAGCACGAGCAAAACTGGCTGCCAAGATATTAGTCCCCCGTCCAGTGCATGTGCCACCAGTCCCTCTTGAACAGGTCAACTCTGTCACAGAAAAGCTCCTAATGATCAAAAAATATGAATCCCACCCCCTGCACCAATTCTTTAGTCACATACGTATCCGCCATATCTTCCTGTTCTTACCCACACTAGCTCATGACAATGGAAGTCATCAGGTGACTGTCAAGGTCCTGTTTTTTAACTTTTCTTCGAGCTCTCAGGAATCACTCTGAGGGACCACATTCCTATGTCTACCTGTGTCATTTGTGCCAACGTGCACAATGACTTCTAACAGTTCACACCACCCCCCACGCCCCCCAACTCCAGCAGACACTCAGAGACATCCTGGACACTGACAACTGAGAAGCAACACACCATCCTGGTTTGCCGTTTGAGGCCACAGAATCTCTCATTTCTAAGACCCTGTTTACCTTTATCTTTTCCCATTGCTCCCCAGACCCAGTCGTAATGCAACTATGCTGGCTACTGCTGCTTTCCCCTAAACGGTCATTTCCTAACACCCATTTCCCAACACCACAAAGTCAGTATCAAAAATGGTATACTTGTTTTCGAGAGGAATGCCACAGGGGATTCCTGCACTCTCTGCCTACTCCCTTCCCCATTCCTGGTTGTCGTCCAGCTACTCTCTGCCTGGAACACGACAGGAAGCAAGGAACGCCTGTTGGATTAAATTGCATTTATTTAAATGCAACACGGCTGACAGGTAACGATGACGAACTCATGAATTAGATCTTTACATGGTACTGGGATATGACAGTCTTTAAAGAAACACGGCTAAGCGAGGGACTTGGGTGTGACCACCTCACTAAAGCTCTTACCTCTGAAGTGCTCTGTATCTGGATGATCCGGAGAACAGCCAACTCCAGATTCTGAACACTGTCTCCCAGGAACTGCAGCTGGTTGCACTGCCCACACGTGTAGTCATCAGGGACAAAGGAAATCTCCATGAGCTCCACATCCCGCAGGTGGAACGTGCAACTGCCCTAACTGCCATCTCAACTGTTGTCAAACTAGCATTAAAAAGACCTTACGTGAGCTTACCTGTACCTTTTGCTGAGCCTCTGCTCACCAAAGCCTCTGGAACCAAAGCATTACTACCTATTCTGCCACTAACAGCACGTCAATAGACCACGCCACATTTAGTTTTGGTTAAGGCAGGAGGGAAACACTGCAGTGATGCATTGTATGGGACTTAAGCACCCCTTGACACCAGACCCATACTTGGACTTGGAGAGTGTCTTGCTGAGGTTTTCTTTCTCGTCGTGGTGACTGCACAGATGCAAATATTCACCCTGACAGCCAATCCACGTTGTCGCAGTCCTCTGATCTTTTCTGTCTGTTAATACTGCATTTGTGAATTCCTTGAATCTATTGATTGCTTTCCAAACTGTGTCTCATTCTGGAGGGAGAGATGCTGGTGTTCCAGTGAATACAGGCTATTTGAAAAGGTTTACCATGAGACATATGAGCGATATAATGCCCATCCGCTCGCTGACTCAGTTTTTCCTTTCAATTAGAGTACATTTATTCTGATAACCTTCAATTCCATTTTCCAGCATTTACCCTGTAACCCTTGTTTAAAACTCTGTCCATCTCAGCCTTGAACATATTTAGTGATCATTCCTCAACAGCTATCTCAATTTTCTACAATTGTTTCCCTCCCACTGATGTGAGACTTGGTGGTCTTTAATCCCATGGCTTTTTTTCTAGCACTCTATGTGGAAGTTAAACCTACATTAGATGTTATCATGTTCGATAATACCAACTTTGTGGCCAGAGGCAAAACTAAAAAAAAAGAAACACAACGGTTAAGAACCTGTAATCTCCTCCCTCATCTTCCACATCAGTCTAAGATACAGTTCATCCGGATCAAGGGATTTGGCCACATTTTATCATACACCAACTTCCAATTCTTCCTCAGCTTCTGTGTAAATTTGCTCAAGGTCACACTGTCAGGAACAGACATTGAATACAGTAACTGCTCCTCCAAATTGAAGACCAATATGTAATAGGTCTTTGACATATTCTCTGGTTCGATGCACAGGTTGCCTCCTCGGATCCTAATACTCCCTATTCTTTCTCTTGTTATCCCCCTTACCCTTAATAAACCGATAAAATGTCTTTGGAGTCTTGAAAATACTGCCCACTAATATTTTTATCACCGCTGCACCCCCACCCTCTTTTTGCTCTTTTACTTACTTTCTTGAGTTTAGACCTTCACGTTCTCTCCTCTTCTGGGACCTCCATTGACCTGCTCCCTTTATGCCTGTTTTAAGCTTCTCTTTCATTGTTAATTCCATTCTGAATATGTGTAGATATCCCAGGCTCTCCGGGCTGGTTTTCCTACATTTCATCTTTGGTGTAACATGTTGTGGTCACACTCTCATCAATTCCATTGTGAGCATGTGATCCCCCCCCGCCCCCACCTATACGCTGTTCTGTTACAGTTTCACCCAGAAGTAACTGTACTGTGGCCAGATCCTGTCTTTCTCTTGGTAAGATCTGCCTCCATCATCCAAATTATTTTTAATTTTCAAACCTTTTTCTTTTGGTCTTTTCCTTAACAAGCTAAAAATGCTTGAGTCACGGTCACTGGTCCTGCAATGCTCTCCCAAACCTGCCTGGCACCTGACTGGCTTCGCTCCCCACAGTCACGCCTATGCACTGCCCCGCCCATCGTTGTATCTGCTCCATGTTGATATAAGAGTCTCTCTGGAATAAATGTCAAGTCATCTTCCCCTCTTTAAAAAAAATCACTGTCCTAATGAATATTTGGAATTGAAATGTCTAAATATAATAATCCTGTTATTGTTTTTACACACCTCAGTGAATTGGTTATATATCTGCTGCTGTATTTTCTTTTATCTGAGAGTCGGTAATATATCCCCCGCAGTGCATTTGTCATCGTTTTGATCCTAACCTCAACCCACAAAGCGTCATTTGAATACCCTTCCAAGATATGATGCTAGCTAACTGCAGTCATTGACTCCATAATTAATAAGGCAACGCCACCTTCTCTTTTACCCTTCTCCTGTGCTGTCCATAGTTCTTATACCACAGAATATTGAGTTGTCAGCCCTGACCACCCTCAAACACATCTCTGTGATGGCAAAAATGTCACACTGCAAAAATGTCATCTCATTCCCTTATCACACCTGTCGGTCCGATAATATTCCCAACATTAAGGTAAAGGACATCCAGCCTGGAATATAGCACACGGAATACTCTGTACCTCGCAGTTCTTCAGTCATTTACTGTTTGTTATCAAACTGCCTTTCCATGAACTAAAACTGTAACTCTGGGACTGAATGAATAATTGTTGAATTGTAATTTCTTTTTTAATTTATGTGTTAATCAAATGCAACGTTCCAGAACTGAACAGTCAGCTCCAATTACCTTACTTTGCTTCGTGTGCAGAGGGGTCAGCCCTCAGTAATGGAAAAAGTGAGGACTGCAGATGCTGGAGATCAGAGTCGAAAAGTATGGTGCTGGTAAAGCTCAGCGAGTCAGGCAGCATCCGAGGAGCAGGAGAGTGAAAACTTTGAGCACAGTCCCTTCATCAGGAAGACATTGGTGCATTCACATTTTTTCCATTCCATGGGAAATTTGGAAAGTTACTTGCTCAGGAGGGCAGCACTGTATATAGCCCTGAAATGGAAAGCAGTCAATCAGTTGTTTGGACAGGGGGTAGACATAGTAAGGTGAGTACAGACTGATTGAAGTACAAACATAAGGATAGATAAGTCCCCTGGACCAGGCAGGAGGCACCCGAGGTTACCAGAGGAAGTGAGGGAAGAGATTGCTGCGCCTTTGGAGATGATCCTTGCGTCCCCACTGTCCACTGAAGTATTGCCTGATGATTGGAGGGTGGCAAAATTTATTCCCTTGTTCAAGAAAGGCAATAGGGATAATCCTGCGAAATACTGGCCATTCTGTCTTACTTCTGTATTGGGAAAGGTATTGGAGAGGATTCTGAGAAACAGAATTTATGATTACTTGGAAAGTGATAGTTTGATTAGAGATAGTCAGCATGGCGTTTTGAGGGACAATCATGCCTCAAGGAACTTATTGAATTCTTTCAGGATGGGATCAACCACATTGATGAAGGTAGAGCAGTGGATGTGATGTACATGGATTTTAGCAAGGTGGTTGATAAAGTTCCCATAAGATCGGCCCATTCAGAAAGTAAGGAGGCATGGGGTACAAGGAAACGGAAACCTGTGTGTGTGGATACAAATTGTCTGACCTGTAGAAGACTGATAGTGGTAGAAAATGGAAAGGATTCATCCTGGAGGTTGGTGACCAGTAGCGTTCTTCAGGAATCGGTTCTGGGTCTGCTCTTCTTTGTGATTTTTACAAATGACTTGGATGATAAAGTGAAAGGGTGCTTTAGTAAGTTTTACAATGTAATAAAGATGTTAGAGGTATGGATATTGTTAAGGGCTGTCTTAGGTTGTAATTGGACATTGACAGGATTAGCTGGTAAATGGAAGATGGAGTTCAACTTGGATAAGTGTAAAGCGATTCATTTTTTAAGGTCGAATTCGAATGCAGCATACAGGTTTAAAGGCAGGATTATTGGTAGACTGGAGGACCATAGGGATCGTGTGGTCCATATCATAGGATGCTCAATGTTGTCACCCAAGCTGATAAGGTTGTTAAGATGTCTGGTGTTTTCATTAGCCAGGGATTGCGTTTAAGAGCCGCAAGGTTACGCTGCAGCGCCAAGAATCTCTCTTGGGACTACACGTGGAATATTGTATTCAGTTCTAGTCGCCTCATTACTGAAAGATGTTGAGACTTCGGAGAGGGTGCCGGGGAGATTTACCAGGATGCTTCCGAGACTGGATGGCATGTCTTACAAAGAAGCGTTGAGGGAGCTAGGGCTTTCCTCCTTGGAGCAATAAAGAATGGGAGTTGACTTCATAGACGTGTATAAGATGATGAGAGATATAGGCAGAGTTCATAGCCAGAGACTTTTTTGCAGGGTGGAAATGGCTATCTCGAGCCGGCATAAGTTTAGTATGATTAGAAGAAGGTTTGAGGAGATGTCAGAGGTCGGTTCTTTAAACAGAGAGTGGTGGGTGCTTGGAATGCACTGCCAGCAGCGTTAGTGGAGTCAGCTGCATAACGGATATTTAAGTGACTATTGGATAGACACATGAATGATAGTACAATGAAGGGTATATCAGTTAGCCTGAACTTCGAGTAGGATAAACGTTCGGCAGGACAAGAAGGCTTGAAGGGTTTGCACTAAGCTGTACTGTTCTGTGTTTTATGTTTCACCCAGCCTCTGGATTCTTTTCAATTGTTGAATGTGTGAGGGAGTGATCTGAGTGAGATTAGGAAGCTGGGGAGGGGCGTTAGCCCAAAACTTCCAGTTATGTTGTTCATTGTTCCATTCACCTGACTGCAAGTGCAATATGTGACGTGTCCTACACCAGACAGGCTCCGCCAAGTTCAGTTATTAACGTAATTCTTGACTTGTCATTTGCTGCTGTTTTCTTCAGATACAATCTGTTGGGTGACCCATGTATTAATCAGATGTTAGCTATGTTTCGTGAATTGCGCAAAAATAAGACGTCAACTATCATTATTCGACTGAACTATAATCTCTGAAAAGAATTAGGCTGATTCTATATTTATGGAACAAAACTATAAACTCCTGTCAAGATTTTCTAACACAGAAATAAAGAATGTACATTTTATTTTGTATCAAGCAAACAACATGGATGTAACTCTTTTGGTGATCAGAATTACACACACAATGTCAGGATTCAAAACAATGCATTGTCACTCCAACATTTTGAAATTGGTTGGCTTCTGAGTGATTACATGTTCAGGGTGAGCTAACGATTGAATAATCAAATAGAATTAGCATTCTTATATATTTATATATCTCAATCAGTTCAATTTCTCACTAAAATGTACAAGCTTCAGCTATTTGTCAGCGAATTAAAAATGGCTATAGTTCAAAATGCTCTGTGAATATTAAACTAACTAAATGATTTGTGCTATCAAATTTTAGTGAACGACAATTTGAAAACGTTTAACTTTTAGAAAGAATGTCATTTAATTTGAAATGCAGACAGTGAACAAAAACGATGAGCATATTATCGTGTAAGTGAAAAGTCAAACCTTTTCAAAGAGATTTGTGCCAAAGCAATGACAGATTTGTTTTCGTAATTGGAATTCAACATTTCAAATATTCATATTCTGAGTAATAATTAGATTATTTAATGAAGCTGACCTTGCAGTAGTTGCATTTTAAATGCTTATGCTGCACTAAATAATCAGATATTCGTGAGTATTTACAATGGGAAATAATCGGATCCTGACTTTTATTTGCATCAGACACATGATAGAGTGCAAAACCTTAAAGTACAGGAGGAGGCCATTGGCCACTGTGTGTGCATCAGTTCCAGGAATGTCTCCCAAGCCCCTCCCATTTGCCAGCCCTATCTCTGCAGCCTGTTAAATTCATATTTCCAAATGCATATCCAGTTCTATTTTTTAATGTTCATCCACAACTCTCCCAGGCAGTTCCATTCCAAATCCTAACAACTCTCTCAATAAAGAAGTGTTTCCTTATCTCATTCCTGGCTCTTTTGCTGACAAGCTTGAAATTAGAACTCCTTGATGCTGTAATGCCAACTAACGGAAACAGAGTATTCCTGTTTTACTCTACAACGTTTTTTCATACTTTTGAGCACTGCAATAAGTTCACATATTTGTCTGTTCTGCTCAAGCAAAAATAATCCTTGCAAGAACTGTTACAAGCACTACATCGGAAAAACAGTCAGAAAACTAGCCACCTGGATACATGAACAACAACTGGCCAGAAGAAAAAGACATGACCCACTATCACTGGTATCCTTACTTATAGATGAGGAAGTACACGATTTAGACTGGATCTGCATATCCATCTAGGACAAGCCAAACAGAGACACGCACGAGAATTCCTAGAAAAATAGCATTCCAACCTGAACTCTATCAACAAACATATCGATTTTGATTCCATCGAACACTCTCTGACAAAAAGAACTGGACATAAAATCACCAATACTGGAAATTACATCACTGACTCAAGGAAACCTAAACACATAAATAGCAAATGGGACATAATACCAGCACTTCACCGAAGGCTCACTGATAATGTTCCCTAGTACAGTGATGAACCATCTGAAAATGAACTCTCCAACTCAGCGAGCAAACTGACATCCAGAAGAAGCACAATTTCTCTCATCCTCCCTTTAACTAAATACTTCATTCCACTTGTCATTCCGATTATTATAAGGTTATTTGCATTCTTTTGCAAAGTAATATAGTGTCTTTCTGTGTGTGTTTGAATGTGTGTGTGTATATGATAGAGAGAGAGAGACAGCGAGCGAGAAAGAGAAAGAATAATCCTCTGTAATCCCTGGATTACTCCCCGTGCCATGTGGAAAAGAGAGAAGGATGAGGAAGACACTAAAGCTTAACATGTTGTTCAAAATCTAGTTCAGGGGTGAGAGTTCCAGATTGTTGTATCATTGGGATCTCTTCCAGGACAGGTGGGGACCTGTACAAAAAAGACAGATTGTATCTTAACTGTACAAGCACCATCATCCTTGTGGGGATGTTTTCTAGTACAAGTCAGATGGATTTGAATAAACCAGGAGAGTGAGAACCAAAGCAGAATATCAGGAACTGAGCAGAAGGTTAGGTGAATAGGACATCAGGCACGGCCAGTCTAATGACCATGCCGAGAGAAGGAATCAAAACAGTGAGTTGGGAGTTGGAATAAATTATAGAGAGGAGGCGCAGGTTTTTCAGAGATTAACAAGTAAGGATGGAGAGTGTGGGGGATGTGAGGGAGTGAGGTGTGTGGGATCAGGGAGACAGTGCACAAGAAAATGTTAAATGGGAAAGAGGTTGGGCTGGGAAATTCCATGATAAACAACTGGCAGCAAAATACAGGAAAACTTGCTGCTTGTAAAAGTGAATACCTGGGAAAGAATTTATTATGCTTCAGATAAAGAACACCCTTATTGCTAGAGGTCTGTATTATAATGGAGGAAAAGCTGTCTTCATATTATGGCTGTAGCTTTACTAATGGTTGCATACAGCTCGAATAGTGTCAGTGTTGTTGTTGGACAGCATCCACTGAGAATATGAATTCCACTGGATGGTCCCAGAGATGGCTGGGCTGCCTTTGGTTGAGTGAGTGCTGAAGATGCATGAGATGATGCTGGTTTGTAATATAACCACTTACTGAGTACAGTCAAAGGAACAAAGCAGCAACTGCCATTGTTAATTGTTTCAGAATATACCAGAGTGTTCATGGCTGCCACTGCAAAGAATCATGCAATGAAAAACAGGCCTATCACGTCTGTGCCAGCAAGTGCATATCTAAAGACATTTTAACCGTTTGTGAGGTTACCTGCCTCAACCACCCATCGAGACAAAGCATTCCAGATTCATACCATCCTCTCAGTTCGAAACACATTCCACAAATCCTCTCTCAATCCCCTGACATTCACTTTAAAAGTGTGTCTCTTTGTTTTTGATCCTTTGACGAAGGAAAACAGCTGCTGTCTGTTCATCCCCTCCATACCCCATTTGCTCTTGTACACCTGTACCATATTCCCTCCTTAACTTTCCTTGCTGCAAAGAAAAAAGGAGCAAATTTAGCCCTCCTCTTTCATACTTACTTTTGAGTACTCACTTGTCTTGTTACTTCTGACTTGCATCTTCCCAAATTATCGGTGTTAAGTTTCATCAGGCCATTGATCTGGCTATCTGAATAATCTGTTTCTATCCTTCTGTAGCCTAACACTTTCCTCCTGACTGTGACCCACCCCGCCCATCTTTGTGTCATCTATAACATTGATCATCATTCCACTGCTCCCCAACTCCACATTCTCACAATCGTCATTTCTGAATATCACAAACAACCAGTGATTTCCTTCCTGTTCGCCAGATGTTATTTAGATGATGATTGGACAATTACAGTCTCTTGCTTTTCCTATTTTGGTGAATTTATGAGTGATGTAGTTAACGCATTTTATGAGGGATCCACAATTAACATTTTCGACACAGAGTTGAATTCACCTTTTACACTCCGCCCCTCTGCATGTTTTGTTTATAAACATTGTAAATAATTTAGGATAAACTAGGATTTGGCATTTTGCGGTAGAACATTAGCATTTTGTGTGGCACTGTTCTTTGTAACATTCCCTGCAATAGCCAGAGCTGAAGAAATTTTTCATCTGCAGGATGGACGTGGACTCATGCATTGTTTGTTTTAATCTGCGAGTGTGATGAGGATAAATATTCAAATAAATTCTATATTATGGGCAAACTGCAGAAGATCAAATAATATTCTCATATCCACCTTGAATTGGAAGCAAATATATACTGTAAAAATAAAATCAAAAATATTGAAACACCACCGTAGGGGAGAAAGAAACATATCGTCTGTACTTGATGGAGATATAGAAATATATAGTACATGTACAACCTGAACAAGAATCAAGTGATAGAAGAGAAAGTACAGGAAATCCTTTCTTAATTTTGAATGGAAACCAGATCCCGATTTTCTTGTACAGTGATGTTTTCTCATCCAATCTCACTTCCTCAAAAGCAAGCTTTTCCCTGTCACTAAAACTTCATCTGCCTTTCTTCCTCCTCTGTCCTACTCTTTTCTTACAGTCCTACTTCCCTTGCACTGCCCCTCCTGCTGCTACATTCTCTTCCACTGATGATCTCCCTTCACACTCTTCTTCTGCCACTCCCCTGTAAGTTACACCAATTCCCCAGTTACTCCCACTTTCTCTGGCTATTCCTTCCCCATTTTGCTTTCCAACTGGGATGATGGGAGCCGCTGGCTTCTGGGCTGCTCTTGAGCATCAGGGAATGATGAGATTGAGATGATCAATGTCCAATAGGAACTGACAATAGTTGTTTCTGTCACTGTCTGATGCACCGTAAACAGGGTGGTTTTGTTCCCCATGGTACAGAGTGGAGTGTCTTTCTGTCTCTCGTTCACATCGCTTAACCAAACAGCCTCATCACAAATAGGACAAACCTCTCCTCACAGTCAGAAATCCATGCATCAGTTTTACCTTAAACGTTGTGAGTAGAGTGAGCACATTGTTCTAACAGGCTGTGTACTGGCCTTTTATTCTTTATTCATTTAACTGATCTTCCAATATCAGTTGAGGTGAGATCAGAGTAACTTGCATTGCATTAAAGTAGTATTTGACTCCTGTGACATCAGAGATCCTGAGTAAACTGTGGTCACTGGGAATCGCAGGAAATTTTGCGCTGGTAATTTCCTCACTGAACAATAACACCTTCCCCAGAGCTATTGGGAATGCCAAATAAACTCTTCCCTTGCTAGTGCCTTCCAAAACCATTGATAATTTTTTCTTGTTAATAACATCAAGACTTATTATATTTTAAAGTTTGGTCTAAAGTCTCTGAAAAAAATAAGACCTTGCCGCTTGAGTGTCACTCAATTGAAATAAGGATGTTACAATAAGTATACCTTCCCAATTATAGTCAATCATTTACTTTCTGAGGTCTGATCGTGCGATATCAGTACCACTGAGATCAACGTTTTCTCTGTCCAGCAGAATCGCATTATATTGTCTAAAGACTGCACCACTCTACAATTCTAATTTATTCACCGGCTCATTCGTCATGCTAAACAGATGCACTGGGCACACAATTTGCAACAAGGTAGAGATGCCCTTGACCCTCTGGAACCTTCCTCCCCTCTCATACCTGCCCACTGACTCCATGCCCTCCCCCAACTCCACCTCCTATCGTTTATTCACCGTCCCTCCTTAACTTCCACTCTCTGATGCTGAATGTTCTGTACTCAGCAAATATCTGAACATTACCTCTCTGTGCCCCCACTTTAAGGAATTTTAGGCATGACATTTAGTTGAGCTCTTCCGCTGCGTTCGCCTCAGTGCCCATTTCTTTCAGCAATATTCCTCTCCCTGTTCCAAATACGCCGTTACCCAGCTCCAACACTCTCCCTCCACCCGGACTCCTCCCTCTGGCCTTTACCTGAACGAAATCGGTTCGTTGAGAAATCTCAACTTGACATTGGTTGTCGTAATTTCTCTGCACTTGCCTCACCAAATCCATACTATCAATGTCCGAACAGCCTATACTCCATGTGCTTAGGTCCAACTCTGACTGTGTTATTCAGCCTGTGCTGACAAGGGTGGTGCTGCTATAGTCTGGTGGACTGACCTCGACATTGCAAAGGTTGAACGCCCACTCTCAGGTACTGCCTCTAATCTCCCCCTAGACCATGACCCTACCATGGCACATCAGGCAATTGTATCAACTATGATAACTGACCACATTTCATCTGGAGATTTCTGCCCCACTCGCCCCACGCCCCTAACTGCCCCCGAGTTGATAATCCTCTGATAGCAGAGCTCGCTTCTATCTCCTCTCAAAAGTTCACAAACAGAACAGCCCAGACAGACCCATTGCTTCAGCCTACTCCTGCTACACGGCGGAAGTGCACGGATACACACTTGGGCCCCAGTTATGCCTGTTTCTTCTTGGGGGACATCGACCATTCCCTGTTCCAGTTCTACTCCAGCACCCATCCACAAATCTTCGTCCGATACACAGATGATATCATCGCTGCTGCATCTCTCTCTTGTCCGGAATTGGAAAAGTTCACCGATTTCACTTGGAATTTGAAACTCTCCATCACTTTCACCTGGTCGATCTCTGGCTCCTTACTTCCTTGCCTCAACATTTTTGCTTCCATTTCTGGGGATAGCCAGGCAACTGATATCCAGTATTAACCCACCGACTCCCACAGGTTCCTGGAGTATTCATCCTCACACCTGGTTTCCTGCATAGAGTCAATTCCATTCCCCCAGTTCCTCCGTCTCCACCGCATTGCTTCTGCTGATACTAAATTCAATCAGGAAGCCTTTCAAATTAGATTACTTACAGTGTGGAAACAGGCCCTTCGGCCAATCAAGTCCACACCACCCCGCCGAAGCTATCTACATCTACATCTACATCTACATCCACATCTATATCTACCCTAACACTACGGGCAATTTAGCATGGCCAATTCACCTGACCTGCACATCATTGGACTGTGGGAGGAAACCGGAGCACCCGGAGGAAACCCACGCAGACACGGGGAGAACGTGCAAACTCCACACAGTCAGTCGCCTGAGGTGGGAATTGAACCCGGGTCTCTGGTGCTGTGAGGCAGCAGTGCTAGCCACCGTGCCACCGTGCCGCCCATTTACCTCCCTCCTCATCAGTATCAAAGGGCCCAGCTATACCTTCGAGGTGAAGCAGCACGTTACCAACATTTCCCACAATCCAGTCTACCTCATGCGCTGCTCACAATGTGGTCTCCTCTACATTGGGGAAATGAAGGGTAGACTGGGTGACCGCTTCACAGAACATCCAAGTTGGACCGCTGCAGATGACTCTGAGCTTTCAGTTGCCTGCCAGTTTAACAGCCCATCCTGTTCCCTGACCAATATCGCTGTGTCAGGCTTGCTGCAGTGTTCCAGGCAAATTCAACGCAAGCTAAAAGAACTACACCTCATTTTCCATGTGCGGACTCTGCAGTCCTTTAGACTCAAAATCAAGTTCAATAATTTTTGGGCCTGAAATCCCCAAAGTCCGAGCCCCCTATCCATACACCAGGTCGAGTTGTCACATAGCCTTCCATTACTCACACCCTATTGTTAGCTACTAACAGTCTCCATTAAGAGCTATCCAGTCTCTTCTGCATATAAACCAACATTTTCCGTGTTACTATCAGTTCTGAGGAAGGGGCACTGGACCTGAAACGTTAACTCTGATTTCTTTGCACAGATGATGCCAGACCTGCTGAGCATTTACAGCAACTTCTGTTTTGTTTCAACATTTTCATCGCAAGGTCTCACAATGCAATACGTCATCGATATTTAGAGCCCTGTCAAACATAGGAACTTTGTAATTTCTCACTTAAAATCAATAACAAATTACTCGAGATTCAACTAAGATAACAGCTTTGCTGCTATCATTCAGATCAGACACTTTGTCACAGTTCAGAAAGAAGAAAGAAATCAAAAGAGCTGGAGCGAAACTCAGTAAATCTGGCAACATCTGAACAGAGATGCAAAAAATTAACCTTTGATTCTAATAGGACTTTTCAGAACAGTGTCACATCATATTACATATGTTAATTCTGCTGCTCTCTGCAGACACATCCTCACCTTTTTTGTTTATCCAGCATTTTCTGTTTGCATTTCATGTTTCCATTTTCACTATATTGCATGTTTCTTGACAGGTCTACATGTTGACCTTGGTAATATTTGGACAATGTGGTACTTTCATGTTTCTATTACTGTTGGTGTGTCTGTGATACCCGAATTACAGCCGAAATCTGTTTATTCTTTAAGTTCGAAAGTTAAAAAGAACATCTGAACATCTTGTAAATCTCAGGAAATCTATTTTGTTTGAAAATACATTTTAGAGGCAGCTGAAATTCATGAAATAATAGCGATAGATTTTTGATGATGGAACACTGTCTCCTTCATTGAACAAGCTTGTCTCCCCAATCTCCAAAAGCTTTCAATGCATAACATAGAATTATTACAGCAAAGGTGGTGAAAACTCAGCCCATTGTCTCTTCCAGTTTGGAATGAGCGATATTTCTACTGTCATTCTCTTGTATTGTCACCATACCCCTGTACATTTTGATATTAGCATCTGCCTTTAATTGTAAGCATCCTGCCAGATATGAACAACATGATCAAGCTCAAACAAAAACAGACGTTGGAGGGAAAGCTCAGCAGGTCTGGCTGTATCTGTGAAGAGACATCAAAGTTAATGCTTCAGATGCGGTGACCCTACTCAATCTGTATTCCCAATGATTAAATGATGTGTATATAAAATATAGTTCACTTTATCACATTTAAAATTATCCGGTTCACTTCACATTGTCATTGAGCATTACATATCCCAAGCGTTGGCTCGTTCCTTGTTGTGAACTATATTTAATTCTATCTGACGTTAAGAGTGATGATGACTGGGGAATATCATTGTACTCCCCATGCAGTCTCTACAGCCACTATCCTCATTCCGCCCTATCTACTAGGTAAGTCTGACTTATTAATTCATAAGTCTTAATGAATAAGATCACTTTTGGTTTTGGGCTGGGGGAAAAAAGGTGAAAAATTATTGCTTTACAGCAAATAAAACTGCATTAAGATGTTTGTCAATTTGTATAAATTAATTACTGAAGCATATTCTATCTGGAAGGTCCAACGTTTCTTTATTAGAGCAGTGAGAGGACCATTCAGAGAAGTCCACACTTCCTGTCTAAGTTCAGGGCAATTGTGCCCAGTGACAGTCTGTTGGCTTGGGTTTGTTCCTGTGAAGGAGAGATCAGCACAGTAACAACATCCTGACGGTGTTTCTTTATTTTGTGGAGGGGCAGAGATTCCGGGTAAGATGGTGACAGCATTGCAAACGTACAACAAGGCAGAGTATTCTAGCCTGCGATCAGAAAACTTCCATCATTCTCCCTCACAACTGACTTCACTCGAGGAATTGGCGATGGGAGATGTGACCAATAGCGAGCAATGTCAGCATCAAGTCCAGTCCAGTCCAGATATATTGTGAACTGAATGTGCTGTATTGAAAGCTAGAGCGGTTTGCTCAGTGACCGCGATTGATGTTAGTCTCCATGCATTGTAACTGTGCCCTATTGGTGAGGGGCTTCACTCAGTGCGTTATCCCGGTGTAGGAGCAGATGCATCAGCTCCAACAGTAACAGAGATCAGCAGCTGTACAGACGTGGAGAGGACAGATCTGAATCTGCGAATAATGGACTGGATAATTACACCAATGGAGAGGAGGCTTTCCTTGGGTCTTTTCAACATTTTCCTTTGTTGGAAATGTCTACCTTATCAAATATTCGTGGTGCTGATTGTGCGGGTTGGAGAGTGTGTTACTAACCTATGGTGGAGGAGCGACACTCCGAAATCTAGTGTGCTTCCAATTAAACCTGTTGGACTATAACATGGCGTTGTGTGATTTTTAACTTTGTACACCCCGGTCCAACACCGGCAGCTCCAAATCATAACGTATTCTCGCTATTGTTGGTGTTCTCTACCTCTGTCCATTCATTAATCCCATAAACAATTTTGAACTTCATTGCAATTTCTATTATCTATATTTGCCAATGAAAGAAACTTTTATCTTCAATTTCAATTGCAGTTTCCATTCATCTGAATTACAGACCACTCCCTTACATCTGAGAACAAAACTGTGCACAACCTCGAGATCTCTTTTTGCCCTGAACTGATTTATGTATCTTGTTCTCTCTGTCACGAACCCTGTCCACTACCAGCTCATAATATCCCCAGTCTCCATCTCTGCGTCAGTGCTGTGGCTGAACAAACCATTGTCTGCTCGTTGGTAAAATTCAGACTTTATGTATCAAGCTCTCTTCTGGCCACTTTTCCAGTTACAAGTATTTTAATCACAAAATTGTTCTTGTCTCGGACGTTCCTTCATGATTAGGACAATGTATCAGAGTAGGAATGTCGCTGGACATAATTCAGGAGCAAAGCTTATTAAACGAAAGACATTGTTTCAAGCGATTTGTTTCAAGTCCTACCACAGCTGATGGCAGAACTTAAATAAAAAATGATAAGAATTGGAATAAAAGTGAATTTCACGAAAAACAACCATAAAACCACATTTTGTCTGAACATTTTCCTGTTTCACTGATGACCTTCGGTAAAGAAATCTAATGGCACTACGCGGTCTGGGTTAAGTGTGACTTCAGACCCATATCAATGTGCTTGATTTTATATTGGCTTGTGGAATGGCCTCACAATCAGGACAATCAGTGATGATTAACAAATGCTGCCCTTGGCAGAGATGCCGACTTCCCATGGAATAACCAATGTGAAGGTTAAACAAATTTGAAAGATGCTGGAGATCTGAAATTGCATAAATAATGCAAGAAAAAGATCAGAAAGTGCTGGGAAGCTTTTCTGAACTGAAAGCAGCTGGAAAATAGTGCGAACAATGCTGGTGACAGGGAAGTCTGCTTTGAAGGGCAGGAGGAGTGAGTTGAATCGATAGAGAAAGAGAGAGATAGAAGACAAAGAGCAAACAAAGGGAATGATGATCAGCTGGGGTGGAAATAAAATGTGAGAATCACCTCATTTATTTTTAACTTTTCACATCTTCCTGAATATCACGCCCATGCTGCTACACGTATCCCCCGCTTATAAAAAATTAGCTTTTTGCCATTTCCCTTTCCGAAAAACCTCCATTACGTCCTGTTTTCACTAATCAAAAGATATCCGAAGAGGATTTTCACTTTCAACAAGAAAAGTAAATTTTCCCCACATAAATTAATGATACCACACTTTATGCCATATCAGCTTATGAAAGGCTTTGTAGGAATACTCTACTTTCATATACCGAGGGAAATCTCTATCTATCTAAGATCATGTTTAAAGCGATTTGATCCCACCGGTCTGTGTTCCCTGAGTGTCGGCATGTTCTTATATTTCTTAATGGGATATAGGTATCGCTGGCTGGGCCAGCATTAGTTCACTTTTTTGATTGCCCTTGAGAAGACCTTGAGCCTCACAGGGCACTTACACAGAGTGAGGCGGACAAGGTGACAGCTGCACAGGAGCTGTGCGATTCATGATCGAATTTAGCAAGATTAATATTATTTGAAAAGTTAGAGATGTCAATACGTCAGTCTAATTAGAGTGGGGAAGAAGGTGTTCCTGAGCATACTGGTCCATGTTTTCAAGTCTCTGTATCCCCTCCCTTTTGGAAGAGGTTGTAGGAGATCATTACCAGTTTGGGAGAGATATTTGATGTTGCCAGACTTTCGCTGACAATGAGAAGTATAAATGGATGGAAGGTTGTCCTCCATGATAGTATGGGCTGTGCACAAAACCAACTGTAGTTTCTTATGGTCCTCGGAAGAGCAGTTACCGTTACACTATTATGCACGTGAATAGAATGCTTTCAGTTGCCAGTATGCAGAGCACTGGGAGAAGGCAGTTTCAAAATATTTAGATGTAACAATTGGTTGTTAAATGGATATCTACATTCTGGTTGCTGTTTTGACAACAATTGAAATTTAACCAATAAATTTAAATTATGTTTAAGATAACAAAACATAATTGAATTTATTGTATTGCCAACATCCAACCAAAGAGCCATCACATGCTTCAAAAGAATAGACAAGCCATCACCATCACAACGAGAGAGAAAGCGATGGACACGTAGGAGAGAGAGAAAACAGCGAGGCAAACAGAAGGACAGTCAGTAAAACAGAGAAAGGAAACAAAATAAGAAACAAACATTCACAAGAACAGGGAGAAGGGGAGATAGTAAGTTATGGGAAAGAAACAGAAGAGAGATAAAAGGAAAATACAAGGAAACAGACAGTGTGAGAGAAATAGTGAGATACAAAGCACACAGGGAGCTGGGGATGGGGTCACAGTGTGCTGGGATGGTGAATGGGAGGTTCTGGGGCTGAGGACCAGAGACAGCTTGGAGTGAGCACTGTAGTAACTGGGGGAAGGGAGGTGAGGATTTACTTTGACCTTTACCAAGAAATGCAGACAAAGCATAGTAAAGAATGATGTACAGAACAATGGCGATAAAATATGTTTGAGAGCCATGCAGGTTACGATGCACAGGGCGAGTGCGAGGCGAGATCAGCAGGAACAAGATCAGCATTATCTGAGATTAGGGAGTCCACTCATCAGTCTAATAACAGTCAGGAAGAAGCTGTTCCTGAACCAGCTGCTCAGTGTTTTCAAGCTTCTGTACCTTTTAGTCTGAGGGAAGGGGTTGGAGGAGACCATTACTGGGGTCTGATGGGTCATTGCTAATCTTATAACAAAGAACATTCCAGCACAGAAACAGGCCATTCGGTGGTCCGAGCCTGCGCCGATCCAAATCCTCTATCTAAACCTGTCGCCTATTTTCTAAGGATCTGTATCCCTTTCTTCCCAGCCCATTCATGTATCTTTCCAGAAACATCTTAAAATAAACCACTGGTCACAGTTCTCCATTTTGAGAAACTCCCTCCCCTTACTACTCTCTGCCTCCTGTTGCCCAGCCAGTTCTTTATCCACCAGCTCGTGCATCATGTGACTTCACTTTCGACATACCTCGACCATGGGGAAACATACCAAACGCCTTCCTGAAGTCCACGTACATGACATCTACATTGCCTCCTTCATCAATCAACTTTGTCACTTCCTCAAAGAAATCTATTGATTTGGTAAGACATGACCTTCTCTGCACAAAACCATGTTGCCTATCACTGATAAGACTATTTTCATTCAAATAAGAATAATTCCAATCTCTGGACCCTGTTTTTGTGGAGTTTCTTACAATCTCCCCGTGTCTGCATTGTGAGAATTAACTCGTTTCTCTCTTCACAGTATGTTTCTATGTTTGTTTCAGGTTTCTGCCATCTGCAGTATATTTACTTGTATTTGATGGAGAATTGCTGCAAATATGACGGGTTTATTGTAAAAGTGGCACTGGTGCTCGGGCTCCCCGAGTACATGGGAATCTTGCCCAGCTACTGATGTGAGTGCATGTCCTACTCCGTCTCTCTCGAGCCCTGAGTCCTTCCGTTATTGCATGCAGCCTTTCACCGAGCCATTCCGGGGTTCCCCACACCCCATCGCCTGGCACTGGATGCTCCCTACGCAAGGAGCGCACAAAGACACTGGGCACTTTCTGACACGCTAGGGATCCGGGGTAAAGCCCCAGCCATTAAAAGGAACAGAATAGCTAAAAGCCAATTGAACAGCAAAGCAGAGTAAACAGGCTGAATGACAGCCATCTGTTGTGACATTTTCAGGACTTTTGGACTAATTTCTGTTTATCCACGTCCATCTACAAATATATACTCCATATGTATACCTTGTCCCACAGGTTTGGTGAAGGTGAAAGATATCAGATCCTATGGTCATTGCGACTGATTCGTTGGGCTCCACTTTCATAGTTAATGAGATCACACTAAGTTTTTATTGTCAAGTCTATCCATTTCAAAGTAAAGATCGTGCCGGAGTTATGCTCAAAGGATTTTTGAATGTTGAAGAGACTAGATTACGCCACGTGCCAGTGAAGTTAGGAATAGGAAGGCAGTATAGTTAAAAACATGGCCAAAGAGCTGGTAGGGTAGGCAGCACTTGCGATATGTGGATCATTGGGATTCCCGGATCGGTAGGATATCCACAAGAAGGACTGGATGCATCTGAACTGGCAGCAATCTCCGATATGTGGGTCATTGGGACTCCTGGGTCAGTATGAAATACACAAGAAGGACGGGATGGAGGTGAACCGGCAGCAATCTCCTGGCAGGCAGGTTTTCTATTGTCACTCAGGAGGGTTTAAACTAGTGTGGTGGTGGGGGAGGGAGGGTGGAGCCAGAGCAGTACGTCCACAAGCACATGACTGAAGAGTAGTTGGAGACTAATCCCAGTACAGCTAAGAGCAACAACAAACTGGCAGAGGGGAGTGAACACAATGGGACTGGCAGTCGGAAGTATGCTGATTTTAATGTGAGCAGTATGACAGGCAAGACAGATGAGCCTGGAGTTTGGAGTTTGAATGAGTCGATATTACTATGATATAACTATTACAGAGATTTGGTTGAGAGAGGGATCAGAAAACTGTCAATCCAATGGGTCCAGAGAGAATTGAAGAATGTGCATTGAGAGGCTGGAGACTGTTGTTTGAAGCATAATAATTATCCAGCAGTTTATTGGAATTGGACAGTGTGTGATGAAATGTACAGATAGAAGGGACAATGGAGGAAACAGAAATTGTCTGTTTGCAATACTTTCTGCTTTACTGACAGTCTTTTCTAATCTCCTATTACCAGAGAATAGACGAGGAGAATTTACATCAGGGAAACTCAAACCAAATATCAGGTCAGGATCTGATGGAGTTGGGCTGAAGTGTATTTATTTCAATGGAAGAATTATTATGGTTAAGACCGATGAACCGACAGCCTGAATCCGTGCATGGGACTATGATGTTGCAGCTTTACAGAGACTTAGTTGAGAGAGGGAAAGGACTGGCCATTCAAAATTCCAGGGTTTCATTGTTTTATGCGAGATGGAGAGGAAGGTAAAAGAGGTGGACGAGGTGTTTTAATAATCGGGAGAATGCCACATCTGTACTTGAAGAGGACATACAGGAGGGACTATCCACTGCAGCAATATGGTTAAAGCTCAAAAATAAGATGGCTGCAAGCACTGCGTTACTATAATCCCCCCCAACAGCCACGGAGGGATTGAGGAACAGATATTTACGTCGATTAAGGAAAGATGTATTAAAAACAGAGTGGTCATAGTGAGTGACTTTAAGATCTCCAGTAATGACTGGGAGTCCCTTGGAGCAAGAGGCTTCGACGGGTCAGAATTTATTAACTGCAGCAGTATGTGGATTGTCCAACCAGAGGAAGAGCCATACTGGATCTCGTATTGGCTAATGATCCTGGCCAGGTCACTGACCTTTCAGTGGGACATAATTTTAGAAACAGTGGTCACAGCTCCTTCAAATTTAAGATAGGTACGAACATGGATAAGTCAGGACCTTGTGTGAAGCTACTGAATTGGCGGAAGGCAAATTACGTGAGCATCAGGCAGAGCTAGGCCGTGTCAATTGGGAGGAGCTTCTATCAGGGAAACCACATTTTGTATGTGGGAACTGCTTGTTAAATCCTGACAGCATAATCATCTGGTGATCGTCCTCCCGCCTGCACGATTTTCAATCTATTTTGTTTGAACAGATATTTCAAGGCCACTCCATAACAGGCAACAGGAAGAGATAAAGGATGATTCTGCACTGTGTCCTTCGCAGGACCAGCTTGTCTTTCCAGGCACCTGATGTCTTTATTGTGCTGAAGTCTTCATAGTGGTTCAGAGAGCTTCAGAATTAATAGAGCACTGAACGAAGCCGTTTAGCCAATTGTACAACGATGAGCTCTCCAACATCACAATTTGAAAACAGAGAGAACTGTGTGTGTGTGTGTGTGTGTGTGTGTGTGTGTGTGTGTGTGTGTGTGTGTGTGTGTGTGTGTGTGTGTGTGTGTGTGCGTGAGAGAGTGAAAAATTAACAGAGAAAAAGGAAGTGAAGAGAGATAAAAGGAATGGAGGGAAAATGGAGCGACAGAGTGAGTGAGATCAAGGGGTGTCAGACGAGTGTGAAGTTAGATCAGAAGACAGCATGAGGACAAACATACAGAAATTTTATTTAGAAATTCCCACAGACTGCAAGCCCTTTGACTGGTGCCATACCCTGTGAGCACAATGCTGTCATCCCAGCCAGATCATTTATCGCCAAAAATTTCACAGAACCGGGTTGCTGACTGCTGAACAACTTCCAAAATAACAATAGATTGGTTCCAGGGAGAAGGTGAATTAATTTAAAAATTCTGGGCCAACAGGAACTTGTAGTCACTCTAGACACGGTGTGAGAGACAGGGCGAGAGAGTCTCAGTGAGGGGGATCACTGACTGGGGGAAAATCATTACTTCAGCTGTGGGTCAAATAATGACCAATAAAGCTTGAATACCTCGTCCGTGGTTTTGTAATTCACATTTCAATTCATATAGCTCCACATCGTAAGTGAATTTTAACAGACTTGTCTCTTTGTATTTTTCATGTTTTGGTATGTGCTGAAACGCTTCTTTTTTGTCCCAGTATTTTGTGTTGAATAAACACATTATATTGTTGTGGTTCTGTTCGCCGAGCTGGGAATTTATGTTGCAGACGTTTTGTCCCCTGTCTAGGTGATATCCTCAGTGCTTTGGTGCCTCCTGTGAAGCGCTTCTGTGATTTATCCTCCGGCATTTATAGTGATTTGAATCTGCCGCTTCCGGTTGTCAGTTCCAACTGACCGCTGCAGTGGTCGGTATATTGGGTCCAGGTCGATGTGCTTATTGTTTGAATCTGTGGATGAGTGCCATTCCTCTAGGAATTCCCTGGCTGTTCTCTGTTTGGCTTGTCCAATAATATTAGTGTTGTCCCAGTCGAATTCATGTTGCTTGTCATCTGCGTGTATGGCCACTAAGGATAGCTGGTCGTGTGGTTTCGTGGCGAGTTGGTGTTCATGGATGCGGATCTTTAGCTGTCTTCCTGTTTGTCCTATGTAGTGTTTTGTGCAGTCCTTGCATGGGGTTTTGTACACTACATTGGTTTTGCTCATGCTGGGTATCGGGTCCTTCGTCCTGGTGAGTTGTCTGAGAGTGCCTGTTGCTTTGTGTGCTGTTATGAGTCCTAGTGGTCGCAGTAGTCTGGCTGTCAGTTCAGAAATGTTTTTTTATGTATGGTAGTGTGGCTAGTCCTTTGGGTTGCGGAATGTCCTCGATCCGTTGTCTTTCCCTTAGGCATCTGTTGTTGAAATTGCACCGGATCATCAACGCCACACTCACAGGAATCCGATTCACGAGAGAGGAAGAAAAGGACAACCAACTCCCATTCCTTGACGTGACGGTACAGAGAACACCGAACGGAGAATTCACCACAAAGGTTTACAGGAAAGCCACACACACAGACCAAATCCTGAACTACGAAAGCAACCACCCCAACACACACAAAAGAAGTTGCATCAAGACACTATTCAAAAGGGCCACAACACACTGCAGAAACATCACGGAAGCGCTTCACAGGAGGCTCCCAAGCACTGAGGATGTCAACTAGACAGGGGTCGAAACGTCTGCAACACAAATTCCCAGCTTGGCTAACAGAATCACAACAATGAGCACCCGAGCTACAAGTCTTCTCACAAACTTTAAACACATTTTATTACTGAGGAAGAAATAACCTGTTCTGATGGGACAGTCTTCGTCTGAACCGTGCTGGGACCAGAGTCCAAGTAAATCCTAACCAAGGATGTAGACAGAGCTTTAAACTGATTAGGAGTGTGTGTGTGTGCGCGCGGGGTAGGGGTTTCGTTACAGAGTTTAATGAGAAAAGAGGAGGTAAGAGCACAGAGCTCAAGAGAGGTTATTAAAATCTTCAGCATAGACGCAAATAGAACAGAGTGTATGGAAAGTGTAAGCAATCAAACTTCAATCACACTGAACAAACAAATGGCATAGAAGAGGAAACGTTAACACAAGATTGAAGGGTTACATCTGAATGCGAGCCGTATAAGGAATAGGGTAAATGAGCTTGTGGCATAGATTGAAATTGGTAGGTATGACGTAATGGGCATCACAGAGAAGTGGCTGCAAGGGGATCAGGATATTCAAGGACATATATCGTATCAAAAAGATCGAGACAGTGGATTTACATTATTAATAAGAAATGAAATTTAATCAACAATAAGAAAGGAAGTAAGGTCAGATGGTATAGAATCTGCATGGTAGAATTGAGGAACCACAAAGGTGAGACAACCACAGTTGGAGACTTGCACAGGCCTCCAAAGAGTCGGCAGGAGCTGGGGCACAAGATACACCAGGAGATAGAAAAGATCTGTAGAAAAGACAACGTTCCAGTGATCATGGGGGAGATTTCAATATACAAGTGGAATGGGAAACCAGGTTGGGAGTGGATCGCAAGAAAGGAATTTGAGGAATGTCTATGGGATGGCTTTTTGGAGCATCATGTGGTGGAGCCCACTCGGGAACAGATGACACTGGATTTAATGACGCAGGCTAGACAAGGGAGCTTAAGGTGAAGGAAAACTTCAGAAGCAGTGATCAGAACATGGTTGAATTTATTCTGAAATTTGAGAGAGAAAATAGAATCAGAGTTAACAGTATTTCAGCTGAATAAAGGCAACTGGAGAGGCATAATGGAGAAGCTGGGTAGAATTGACCGGGACAGGCGTCTAGCCGGAAAGACAGGGTAACAGCAATGGCTGGAGATTCCATGATAATTTAAAAGACATTGCAGAGATGCGTGCTGAGTATTAGAGGTATGGTACAGGGAGGATGAGGCAACCAGGGCTGACAAGGGAAGTCAGGGATTGCATATAAGCAAAAGAGTAAGCAGAGTGAAGAGCAGTGTGGAACTGGAGATTTGAGGCCAACAGAAGGCAAGAAAAAATAAATAAGGAGGGAGAACATTAAGTATGGGGGTAAGCTAACCAGTAATATAAAGGAAACTGTAAGAGATTCTTTAGATATATAAAATGCAAAAGAGACGTAAATGTGAATATGGACCACTGGGAAATGATGCTGGAAAGACAGTAGTGGGAAGCAAAGAAATGGCTGAGGAATTTTGCATCAGTCTTCACGGTGGCATACACGAGTAATTTCCCAAGAATTGAAGAGAGTGAGAGGGCAGTCCTAAATACAGTGGTCATCACTAAGAAGAACATGTTAGAAAATGGAATGGCCTGAATGTGGATAACTCACCTGGACCAGATGGACTACACCCCAGCCTTGTAAGGGAGATCGCTGAAGAGTTAGTGCAAGCGAAAGTGGTAATCTTTCAGGAATGACTAAAATCAGGAAAGGGCCAAGTGGCTGTATAGTTGCTAACACGTCACCCTGTTTAATAAGGGAGTTAGGCAGAAGATGGAAAACTGCAGACTGATTAGCAGACTTGGTTGTGGGTAACATCATGGAATTCATCGTGAAGAATGGGATTTCTGAATACTTGAAGGTCTTTGGTAAAATAGGACAGAGTCAGCATGGTTTCATCAAGGGGAGGTCATGCCTGACAAACCTGCTAGAATACATTGAGGGAGTAATGTGCAGATTTGATCAAGGAGAACCAATAGATGTTATCCATCTGCACCTCAAGAATCCTTTGACAAGGTGCCATGCATGAGACTATTGAGAAAGATATGGGTCCATAGTGTTAGAGACAAGGTGGAAGTTGAAGTTTGTCTGTCTGACAGAAAGCAGAGAGTGTGGATTAAAGTGTCCTTCTCAGGATGACAGCCAGTGACAAGTGGTGTTCCAAAAGACTGAGTTTTGGGACCACAACTTTTCACTTTGTGCATTCATGATCGATATGAAGGAACTGAGGGCATTCTGGCCAAGCTTTCAAACTGTGCAAAGATAGATAGAGGGACAGGTAGCATTGAAGAGGTGGTTTGGCTGCAGGAGGGTGCTCTGGCGCATCTCCTCAATTGCCCAAAACTCCGGCCTTGAGCTTCACCCTTCCAACTACAACAAGTTAGAACCTCTCTGGTGCATGCCTTCCATCCCACCAACCTCAGGATACAACGCATTTCTGCCACCAACAGTCAGACCCCACCACCAGAGATATACTTCCCTCCCTACCCCTATCGTCATACTGCTGAGACCATTCCCTCACAGCTCCCTCATCAGGTCCACGCAACCCCACCAAGCTACCTTCCACTCCCGGCACTTTCCCTTGCCACTACAACAGGTATGAAACCTGTGCCAACACCTCCCTCCTCACCTCCACCCAAGGCCCCAAAGGCTCCTTCCACATCAGTCAGATAACATCCCATGCATCCAAATACCTCTTCTAGTCTGTCCATTGCTCCTGGTCTCCACTACATTGGCGAGACAAGACGTCAACTTGCAGAACAGTTCAGGGAACACTCTCGGACACACACACCCAACAACCCCACACTGCCCTGTGGCTGAATACTTCAACTCCCCCACCGACTCCGCCAAGGCTTTGCAGGTTTGTGGACTCATCCACTGTCAAATTCAAACCACCTGACGTCTGAAGGAAGAACGCACCATCTTCTGCCTTGGGACCCTTCAAACACACGGTATCAAGGACAATTTTACCAGTTTCCTCATCTGCCCTCCCTCCACCTTATCCCAGATCAAACCCTCCAACTCAGAACCGCCGTCTTGAACTGTCCTACCTGTCCATCTTCCTTCCCATCTAGCCACTGCACCTTCCACTCTGACCTATCAATATCACCACCCACCTTTATCTAGCTGTCGCCTTCCAAGCGACCTTCCTCCCAGCACCAGCCCCTCTCATTTATCTCTCTGGCACCTTCCGCCCGCCCCACATTCCTGATGAAGGCTTTATGCCTGAAACGTCGAATCTCCTGCTCCTCGGATGCTTCCTGCCAGGCTGTATTTTTCTATGACCACACTTTTTGACTCTGATCTCCAGCATCTTCAGTCCTCACTTTCACCTGCTGAAGGAATTTCACAGGTTCGGAGAGTGAACAAAGAAGTGGCAGATGTAGTACAATGTGGAAAAGTGTGGAAAAGTATTTTACCAGGATGAATAGAGGCATAGCGTATTTTATAAATAGCAAGCAAATTCAGAAATCTGAAGTGGAAAAAGACTAGGGCTTTCTAGTCCAGGGGTCTTGAAAGGTAAACTTGCAGTTTATCAGTAGTTAGGCAGGCAAATACAATGACGGCATTTATTTCAAGAAGGCTTCAATATAAAACCAGGGATGTACTTCTAAGGCTCTACAAGGCTTTGTTCAGGCTACATTTGGATTATTGTGCGCAGCTTTGGGTCCCATATCTCAGGAAGGATGTACTGGTCTTGGAGCGTTTTCAGACGAGATTCACAAGAATGGAGCCAGGAATGAAAAGCTTAACATATGAAGAATATTTGAGGGCTCTGGGTCTGTATTTGATAGAGTTCAGAAAGATGTTAGGAGGTCTAATTGAAACTTACAGAATACTGCATGCCGTGGGACAGAGTGGATTTTGTGAAGACATATCCAATGGTAGGAGAGACGAGTACCCAAAGGGACAGAGTAAAGAGAAGATCTTTTCAAACATAGATAAAGAGTGACCTCTCCAGCCAGAGAGCAGTCAATCGATGGAATTCACTGCCACAGAGGGCTGTCGAGTCCAGATCATTGAGTATATTTAAGAGTGAGACAGATAGGTTCTTGACTGTTAAGGGGATCAAGCGTTACAGGTAGAAAGCGGGAGAATGGGGTTGAGAAGTTTAACAGCCATCATTGAATGGCGGAGCAGGCTCAATGGGCCTAATGGCCAAATTTCTGCTCCAATGTCTTCTGGCCGTATGTTTAATATTGGCTCTCCTCATTCCTCATTGGAGCTGTATCCTGAAATTTGATCTTCAAATGATTTACAAAGAGTAACATTTCCCTACTGATGAGTGGGAAGTATCATGTTTCCTCACTCCAGTCTCAGCAGCCATGTCCCCAATATCATAATCACACTGCAATTGAAATCCAATGGTAAATAATCACAGTTGATTGACATCGATAACATTAACAGCATGACCCTCACCTGCCCTCTCTGATTCTCGAATAATCATCTGAATTGTGTGTCACGTCATATTCTCTGTTGACATATTCATGTCAGTTGTCCTTTATCACTCATGTTATCATAGGCACATTTTCCTGTCAGATTCTGGACTCGAAAAGTTCTCTCCATATTTTACTGACATTATAATCCCTCAACAGTAGTTGCAGATTGTATGTTTCCATTTATAAACGTCGAAGCTTGTTTATGTTCTGACAATCCTTTGTCATTATTACCATATCCAATGCAGATTAAATGATTGCAAGCAATCAATCTACCATCCCCAATATTCCGTCCCTCAGTCACTCCCACATATCTCATGCCAAATGTATAAATTTTAAACGTTCTTTAGAATTTTCATAAAATCAATGTTAAATTGAAAGGGGTTAACTGGAGCTATTTGTTCAATGACTGTGATTAATGTCAATCTCCGTGGATCCTAATTATCCCAGTGGAGAGTTTTCATCGTTGAATGATAAGTGGGCTCTTTTCAGTGTGTTATCCCGTAGTATGAGTAGGAGCATCACTGACAGCACTAACATGGATCATCAACTCGAGAGACAGAGGGAGTAGAAATCAGAATCTGAGAACATTAGACTGGAACGTTAGACAAATGGTTCAGAATGTGAGGACCTTGGATTGGAATGTTCTAATAGTGGATCAGAATCTAAGATTAGTAAACTGGAATGGTACAACAATGGATCAGAATGGTGTTCAAGACTCATTCTCTAGAGCCACAGAATAATAGTCTGTTGATATCTCATGAGGGAAATTAAAAGCAACAATTTTCATTTGCCATAAAAGCCCATCTGCTTGCCCCAAGTCCTTAAGCGAAGTCAATGGGTCATTCTTCTCTAGTCAGGTTTCAGTGTGACTTCTGTGAGGAACATGTGGGTGTTCTGCACCTTTAACAGAATTAAAAGCCAGCAATAACTACCTGACAGCACCAAGTCTTCGAAAAATAGACTTAATGTAACATTTGGTCGAGTGGTTTATTTTCTCAAGACAAAAACAAATTCAGCCAAACAGTTTAAGTTATAACCCAAAGTGCCCACCTCTAATCAAGTTTGAATTTAGTGTATTGATAATCTTAAAAGCCAATGACACAGTCCAATGGTTTGGGGGCACAAGACCGCGGGAAATTGACAGTTGAGAGGAGAACTGCCACGTTACCAGCATGCAAAGACTGCCTGAAAAATAGTTCTCCTCTCGGTAACTTTATTGATTAGTAATTTGGAAAAGCAGAATCTCAAAGAAGAAAAGAAGACAGGAATATGGAGAAGAACCGACAGCTTCTCGGTTTTGAGATAAGAAGTTTTGTTTTGTAAATCTTAATTAGGAGTCTAATCGAACTAGTATAGTGGAGGGGGTGGGGGGAGATAAAATATAGCTCAGAGGAAGAAGCTGTAAATATTCGTTCATCTATTATTCCCTGTTATGCTTTAAGAAATAAAGTTGTTAATTTTTACTTCAAATAGTTTTGGACTCTAGAATTATCATGGATGACTGCAGTTTATAAATCTTTTCCCTGTTGTTGGTTTTACATTAAGTAGGAGAATGTATCCTGTGTTGTAACACTACAATCCCACAGGAATGTGCTTTTCTCTTTACTGTCCTGTGGAACAGCTGAAACAAACACTCAGTTCAAGATCGGCATAACATGCTGCCGTGACCAGGGCTGCATACATCCGGTGAGAGAAGAACAGAAGTAAAGATAGCTCCCTTCCTCTGCCTGTTTCTCGTATTCTTATAGCTCATTACTATTCAGGTAGGTGATCAGTCTTGAGGATGATATCCTGAGTTCCGGTTGACCAGGTATTTGGAGCAGGTGGCCTCCATCTGCTAATATTAGGAGCTGTGAGGAGCTGAATAGAACATAGGGCCATAGGACTGAGCAGCAGGAGTGGGCTATTAGACACTTTGTCACCGCTCCAAAACTCACAAATTCCATGGGTGATGTGCATGTGGTCTCAAAAGCATTTTTCTGTCTGTATGCCATTTTCCTGCATTTACTTGTCTGTCAAATGTCACCAAATATAATTTTGAATAAATGCAAGCATCCAGCACCACAAACTTCTGGGGAAGGGAATTTCCACTTGAACAGTCCTTTGAAAATGTCTCATTTGTGTGTCAACCAATGTTGGAAGGTCACTCTGTTCTTTTCCAGTCCCACTCCTCCACTGGTTACACCAATCTTAAATGCAACCAGTTTTGTGATGTGACCAATGATGTAGGTCTCAGAGTAGGTCATTTTCTAGAAAAGTGTGAGACACAGAAAGTTGAACTCATAACAAATGGTAAAATAATAGAGTGCCCCAAACGTTATTCTGCCTTTGAAGTTATTCTGCTCACACAATCTACTGGTAGTGGGGTTTCACTCTGGAATAGTTGAATTTGGCTGAATTCCCTTTGTTTCAGGCAGTGGAGGGATTCCAGTGAATTCTCACCAGACATCCTTCACAAGTGGTAAAGATAACACAGGGATTTTATGGTCTCACACTTTGCTATCAGATGGAACAACGTAAGAGAGAGAGAGATCAATAGGCTGCTGCTTCTCAGGCAGGGGACAGTTTTCTCCCTCTCTGTGTTGAAACATACGATAATGTCAACTGAACACCAAACTGGACCAGGTGTGCTCTTCTGGAACATTGTCTGGAAAACCCGATTATAGATTATATGCAAGTGCATTCGTTTCAATCGCAAAAAAGTCCCAACTTTATAATTTGAAGACATGCTTACATGTGTCTGTGTAATTTGTAAATATTGTTAGGTGTCTTCATAGGATGTGTGTTAATATAAATGCAGCTTTTTCTTAAAATTTATTTTCTGGCTTTAGTCTCCCTGACAAGAGATAATATGCATCCAGTTGATACACTCTTCAGAAAGTCATGGATGGTTCAATACTATTTCTCAGCTAAGATCAAAACTGATAATCCCCGATAACAAAAGGCCGGCCTTCCAGTAATGAGTAAAGGGAATCCTCTTTGAAAATCTTCGAAAAGAATTAAATCCGTTCATTTTAGTTTCGTTGATCAAAACAGCACACAGTGCATCAAATGTGGTCACAGCAATGCCCTCGTACCGATGCAGTTAAACATTCCTGCGATTAAACCTGATACGTTTTGCCAAAAACAGCATCATGCCACTTACCTTCCAAATCACTTGCTGCATCTGCAGACCTACATCATATGATTCATGTCCCAGGAACATGGAAACCGCCTGAATCACAGAGTTCTGCAATCTCTCTGCATTTACATTGTTTACCATTGTTTTATTCTTCATGCCAAAATACACAACCTACCTTATGCTATTTCTGCTGAAGGTTTGCTCACTAACCTTCCCTGTCTGTTACACATTGCAGACTCACTACCTTCATTTGATGACACATTAAATGACCATCTTGGTTTACGAGCTAATTGACCTCCAAACAATTCCCTCCCCTTCCTCCAGATCTTGAATACAAATTGTTGATCATTGATGACCCCACAGTGATCTCTGAGGCACTCCATCAGTTACAGCTTTGCAGCCTGAAAATAAACATTTGTCTCTACTCCCGGTTTCCTGTTAGCGACTGATCTTTGCTGGACAGGAGAGTCAATGTTCCCTGCTCCTGGGTAGCCGTTCAGGCGTGTTTAATGGCCTCTTGCTGGGCTGTGTAATGTACTCAACGAGCTCAATGACTTCATTCTATATTGCTGTGCAATTCCTTCGAGTGACAGAATGGTCTCCTCCTGTCTCATTGTATCGATCCTGTCTGATTGAATGGGGTGGTCCCCGACCATGTAATAGCCTCGAGGGTGGATTGAGGGAACAACACACGGGGTAGGGACAATGGTTGGTCATTTGGCTGCACCTTTCAGAATGTTCATGGCTGATCCGAGTGTGTCTGTCCATCCGTCTCCTGTCTGTTCCCAATAAACATTGACTCTCCTGTTCAACACAGATCAGTCGAGCGCAGACTTATACACTTAATGGCAAGGTCCTCGGGAGTGTAGCTGAACAAAGAAACCTTGGAGTGTAGTTCATAGCTCTTTGAAAAAGGACTTGCAGGTAGATAGGATAGTGAAGAAGGCGTTTTGTATGCTTTCCTTTGTTAGTCAGAGTATTCAGTACAGGAGTTGGGAGGTCATGTTGCTGCTGTACAGGACATTGGTGAGGCCATTGTTGGAATATTGCGTGCAATTCTGGTCTCGCTCCTATCGGAAAGATGTTGTGAAGCTTGAACGAGTTCAGAAAAGATTTACAAAGATTTTACCAGGGTTAAAGGATTTGAGCTAAAGGGATAGGCTGAACAGGCTGGGGCTGTTTTACCTGGAGCATCGGAGGCTGAGGGGTGACTTTATAGAGGTTTACAAAATTTTGAGGGGCATGGATAGTGTAAATAGGCAAAGTCTTTTCCCTGGTGTCGGGGAGTCCAGAACTAGAGGGCATAGGTTTAGGATGAGAGGGGAAAGATACAAAAGAGACCTAAGGGGCAACGTTTTTCACCCAGAGGGTGTACTTGTATGGAATGAGCTACCAGAGGAAGTGGTGGAGACTGGTACAATTGCAACATTTGAGAGGCAATTGGGATGGGTATACGAATTGGAAGGTTTTGGAGGTTTTTGGGCCAGTTGACAGCAGGGGGGACTAGATTGGGTTGAGATATCTGGTCGGCATGAACGGGTTGGACTGAAAGGTCTGTTTCCATGCTATACATCTCTATGACTCTATAAACGAGTCTTTACTGCTCCCTGAAGATGAGGACATCACATTTAGCTCAACACTAAGGTGAAAGGTACGTCCTTAATTCTTTGTGGGACCTGTTATTTTAAAGCTATGTTAACTGAACATCAAATAACCACCTCTTTGCAGATATAAGGACAGAATAATTAGGAATAAACATAAACCATTCCGGACTCCAAACCTGTCCCACATCCCCATTGAACATTTCCAATCGAATATGTATCAAACCCAGCCTCTGCTGTTGTATCAGGAAGAGAATACCTGTTAGCATATCACCACATGAAAAAAGGAGCAGAATGAGGCCATTCAGCCCATCGAGTCTGATATGCCATTCAATAATTTCTTATATGTTCCTCAACCTCATTCTCCTGCCTTAACCCAAGAATCCTTGATCCCGTTATAAAACAAAAAACTTATCAATTTGTATCATTGTCTACGTGTGCATATGTTTGTCCATCTGCTTGTCATCTGTGTATTTGTGCATCTATGTTTATCTTTCTGTGTATCAGCCTGTGTTTCTATCTATGTTTGTGTCTATTTGTGTGTGACTCTATATGTCTGCTTGTGTTTCCATGTGTGTGTATGCCTATTCCCTTGTATATTTTGTGTTTGTTCGTATATTGGGGTATTACCAATAATTCTGTGCATTTCTATGTCTACACCTCTGTGCAGTGAGGTAACTGTATTTGGTGGGGGGGGGGGGGGGAGTTAAATGACTGTCGTTCGAAATGCCAGTGTGTTTACAGTGAGAATTGTCCTTCACTGAGCACTGCTCCTGAATCGGTCAGTGGGACATGGACGTCCCACAAATTTCATGCGAGGCATCCCAGTCCGCTTCATCTTGTACTAGGTTCCGCCCCACATGGCGGGTGTGGGGGAGGGGGGGTGAGGGAATGCATATCGGGCACTCCACCACCCAGCTTGGCCATTTCTGTCCTATTTCAGGCTGTTACTCTTGGAATAGAAGAAAGGGATGGAAGGAGTGAGGGCAGGAGTGGATGGCCTTGCTGTTAGTGCTGGTGGAGGTTGATCTGGGAGGAATTGTGAGGTGTCCGGAATGAGGCAGTCGACAATTTTGAATCCATATAGTATTATTAATGTGTGGGCGTATTGCGTAGGTGATAGAGAAATTCTGGGAAGGAAGTTGCTGAATTCAATAGTGAGAGTGGTAGTGCCTGAGCCTTATTTGGAGATAGAGCATGAGGATTTTCTGGGGGTAGGTGCTATAACAGATGATAAAGCCCCAAGCCTATTATGCAAATTCAAATCCTCTGGGACTGGGACTAATATGGTTTTAGAATGTGAGAGCGGGCAGGAAGCAGTGAGTAGGAATAAAACAATGTGTTTATTTGAAAGGAAGGCTTGGAGGATATAGTGAGGATCGGGGTTTGGGCTCCAGCTATTCCCAATACACAACATATATTTTGTTGAATGGATCAAATTCAGTATTTCCAAGTTTGTTGATGGCACTAAACAATATCGGATTGTGAGGGGCTGAGCAGGATGCCAAAAAAACTACAAGGTGATTGCGACAAGTGGAGTGTCTGGGTAAATACATGGCAGGTGGAGAGCAATGGGGGGGGGGGGAGTGGGGGTGGCGGGATATGGTCTATGGGGGATATGTGATATTGTCACCTTTGATGGTAAAAACAGAACGCGAGCCTATCATTTGAAAAGGGATTGTTTGAAAAATGTTGATCTGTAAAGGAACTTAAGCTGCATTTTTGTTTCCTTCTGTGCAACCCTCCGAAGTCAGTGTAGGGCAGTGAGATCTGAATCGAGAAGTCAATACTGGGAATGGCATTGTGACGCTGACCAGTGTACACAGATCCAACACGTGGGGAGGTGTAGCATTGAAAAGGATTTGGATCTCCCTGTGCACTGGTCACTGAAAGCAATTTTGCAGAGCAGAAAACAGATAGGCAGATAAATAGTGTATTCACCTTCATTTCAAGGGGATTTGAATCCAGGAGTAAGGGTGTTTTAATGCAGCTGAGCAGGGCCTTGGTGAGACCTCATCTGGAACATTGTGCAGTATTGTGTGCAGTGTTGGTCTCCTTACCTAATAAAGGAGAAACCTGAAATTGAGGGAGAGCAGTAAAGGATAACCAGACTGATCTCTGGGATGACAGGCTTGTTGTGAGAGCAGAGTTTGGGGCGGCTATGCCTGTATTCCATGGGCTTTAGGAAAATGAGTGGAGATCTCAGTGAGATATATAAAACACTGTTAGGGCGAGACAGATTGGAAACAGGGGTGACAATTCCCCTGGCTGGGACTTCAAAACAAGGGACCACAGTATTATGTACAAACAGGCCACTCTGCATTGAGATGAGAATAAAAGTTTGCACTCAGAGACTGGTGAACCTGGGGTACTATCTCCCAGAGCAGGCTGTGGAAACCAAGGCACTGAATATAAATATGGATTTCTGGAAACTAAAGGGATAGGGAGACAGCAGGGTATGGTATGAAGATAGAGGATCAGATACCATCACACGTTGTTGTCCAATAACGTGGTGGTGTGTTCCTGTGCATCACTGTGTTGCAGAAAATCATGCAATATTAATGATGTGGTCTATGGGGAAAAGAGGATAATTGGCGAACTGCAAAATATCAGTAAAAAACAAAAATTAAAGTTAGTCTAACACATACTCGCACAGTCTAATTAAACCTTTAAATCATATTTTGTAATGAAATAGTGCTAATAATGACAATGCCGTCACTAGCTACATCCCTGCACCTTTCACCAAGCTCTTCACCAGAAAGTGCGCAGGACTGACTGACCACGTGATGCCAACATGGAATTCCAGTTCTCCTGAAGATTCTCCCCCTGTTTGAAATAAAGTTCCTTCTAATTGGATAGAGCAATTCCCCGTTTCAAGCTCAGGTTCAAAGCTTGCAGAGCGGATTTCATTCCTGTTTTAGCTGAACATTCACAGGGTGCATTTGGCAGACAGAGGATCCTGAAGCTGGGTTTTGTTGTTCAGCTGGTGCCTGGCAAGGAGTCGCGTCACAGTGAGCGGGAGTAAACTTTATAGAAAAAAGGTGCGCAATTCACGAATCGCATTGCAGTCAAATCACGTTTAATGAACACGTGTTATCAGAGAACTGCCTGTATATTGAATCGAGGAGCCAGATTGATCGACTGAAGGTCTACAACAGTTCTTATTTTATATTTCACAATGTTTAAACATATTAATAGATAAGAACACTGTGTCGGGAAAACTGCATTGAGGAGCTTTTCTCAATGAACTAGAATGGGGAAGGCTCAATGTGTTGAATGACCTACTCCTTTCCAGATGTTTTCGTGCAGCCTGTGGGAAAGCTCTGTAAATGTTGTCACAAGATCTCAGATGTTAGGAAGGAGGACTCTGCAGGGTCAACAGGACTGTGATTCCCGTTCCCTTTTCTGATATCGAGGTTGGTGCCGGGTATTCTCTCTGTTTATTTCCTTTAAGACCTCGGAGCAGTGTGATACAATTGAGTGTCTTGCTCGGCCATTTCAGGGACCATTGAAGAGTTTATCACATGTCTATGTGTCTGGAGTCACTTTTAGGCCATACAAGGAAAGCACGGGAGGTTCACTTCCTGAAAGTACATTGGGGAATGAGATCGAAGTTTACAATCAACATTGGATACAAGGTCACTGTTACAATCACCAGATTCTAGATCTTGATATTTTATTAATTGTTTTTAACTACCACCAGCTGCCAGAGCATTATCCTGTATTGGATTAGTAATCCAGTGACATTTCCACAACAGCACCATCGCCACTATCGGAAACCACAATAACCGATTTTTTCTGGACTGCTTGACAGCTCTGTCAAAAAGAACTCCCACCAATTTGATTATCGTTAAGGGACTGAGGGGTTGGTAAATGGTCAGAATGTAATTATTCACCTATTAGGGGACCAGACATAGTTGAGTAATTTTCCACATTGCTGAAAATGTGTTGCTGGAAAAGCGCAGCAGTCAGGCAGCATCCAAGGAGCAGGAGAATCGACGTTTCAGGCATGAACCCTTCTTCTGTTCCTTGGATGCTGCCTGACCTGTTGCGCTTTTCCAACAACACATTTTCAGTTCTGATCTCCAGCATCTGCAGTCCTCACTTTCTCCTCGATAATTTTCCACATTGCCATGGAGTTGTCAGAGTTGGAGCTGGAATGAAACAGCTTCCCCAGGGACACGGCCCTGTTGTGCAGCACAAGTCTTCAGTCCTATTGCAGGAATGGGGTCAGGGTCCATTGCCTTTTTCGTATCTACTGTGTTCAGCGGTTTCTTCATGTCACATGCAGCGAATCGAATTGGGTGAACAATGCCATCTGTGATTCTGTGGATATCATGGCGAGGATGAGGTGGTTCATCCTTTCAACACCTCTGGCTGAGGATGGTGCAGATACTACATCCTTGTCTTTTTCACTGATGTGCAGGGCTGTTCTATTATTTAGCATGGGGATATTTCTCGTGTCCTCTCCTCCAGTAAGTTTTTTAATAGTACATCGACATTTATGTCTGGATGCGGCAGGACTGCAGAGCTTAAATCTGATCTGTTGGTCTTGGGATCATTTCGTTCTCTCTATCAGATGTTAGTTCTGCTATTTGGAATGAAACCACTCAAGTGCCGTAGCTTTGTTGGTTTGTCATCAGCTTTAGGTACACATGGTTCTGACCATGGCATGTTCATCCACACTCGTCACTGAACCATCGCTCGGCTTAATGGTAATGGTAGACTGATGGAATATCCTGGGGAAAATGATACAGATTATGTTTGAATACAATCCTGCTTCTGTTGCTACTGTTGTCTACAGCATCACATGAAAGCCCAGTTTGAGCTGCAATATCTGCAATTCAATTCTACTGACTCTCCCCCAGTTCACATCGAGACCCATTCACCGATCAGCCGTGTACTCAGTGACCACACCTGGTTTATGATGCAGTAATATTTCCATTTTCATATTCTCATTCTGCTGATGGTTCTCCTTGGTGCCATGCTTCCAATTTGTTATATTACTCAAACCCTTTAACATATTCATTTGAATCTTTTCCTTGCTTGTCGTGCCATTTGCGTTTGAATTAAATGTGTTTCCCTCTGGTTTTCTCCCTGATCATGATTAAGGGCTCTGTGGTGTCAGTGATGTCAGCCTTATGCAGTTTCTGAGCGAATGAATGTGTGCACTTCAGTTCCCAGTGTAGGGCACTCCGTGTTGGACAGGGCGTTTGAGCAGCTTTCAAACACGTCATTGGAACTTGTTCAAAAACAGAAATTCCTGAAGAAATAAAGCAGCTCTGGCGGCATCTTCTGTAGAGAATGTAGAGTTAATCTTTCGAGTCCAGTGGCCCTCTACAAAGCCTGCAGTTTCTTCAGCAATTTTTGTATTTATTTTGTATTTATTTCCAGTATCCATAGTTATTTGTTTCATTGAAAATTTGTGCTGTGCCTATTCGTTTCTGAAGAACCTCAGCAGGTCTGGCAGCATCTGCAGAGACAGAGAAACAGAGTTAGCGTAACAAGTCCAATGTGACTTGTTCTGAACTGAAAAGGGTTGGCTTTTTAATCCCTTGCCGGAGATGGGGGATGGGCGACTTGGAAAAGAGGGCGTGGCAAAAGATAAACGGGCTATTATCAGTGGTGAACGAGAATATGATGCAAAATGGGTTGAAATTAAGGTGTGAATGGGGGAAAGGGGTTTTCTCCCGTTGAGTGTAAGATAAAGAAGACACAACCACACAAGGCCATAGGGAGAACAGGAGAGAGAATGTCGACAATGTGGTATTATATAGATCTAGATCTCTACGTTTTCACAGTATACATCATCACTGCCTTCACACTATGGAATTCATGTGCTTGACCTCTTATTGGCACTAGTAAGAGTTTCATGCTGCCTTAGTTTTGTAACATAGAGCAAAACTAACAGTATGAAGTTTGTGCTGTTTTGTACACCTGTCATTTTTAATATTCTTTCAAATTTGCAGTACTTATCGTTAAACGTTTGATCTTGAAGTTAGTATCAGATGGAGTGTACGAGTTTGAAGGGTGGCATTCTAGAAGTTTATAATATCATGGGAGGCATGGATAGAGTGAATAGCGAAGGTTTTTTTCTGTAGGATCGGGGAGTTCAAACACAGATGCATAGCATTAAGGCGGAAGGGGGAAACTTGAAAGGGACAAAGGGACAAAGTTTTTTACACAGACTGTGATGTATTATGGAATGAGTTGCCAGAAGAACAGTGGGAGATGCAAGTACAGCTACAATATTTCAAAGACATTTGGACCAACATATGAATGGGAAATGTTTAGAGGCATTTGGGCCAAGTGCAAGCAGATGGGATTAGTATAATTTAGAAAACCTGGTCAGCATGGACAGGTTTGTCCAAAGTGTCTGTTTGTGCACGATGTGACTGGATGGATGTAGAAATTGAGGAAAATGTACGAAAAGAGATGATGTAATAAATTGGTAAGAAATATTAAAACAAGCATCATGAGCTTTTCTGTCAACATAAAAAAAGCTTGAAGATGTGTGTGGGAGCTGAAGCAGAAGTGAAGTGAGGAAAGTACATTGAGGCCATTAGGAGGGTGTGACTGGAGAACTGGCCACAGGGAACAAACTGATAATTTACACTAGTATTTTAAATCACTCCTCATGAGGGAAGTACTGTAAGCATGCCGATGGTATAAACAAAGTGGTAACAGGAGGGAAGTTATTGAACTGTCTCTAACAAAAGGAACAAGGTATTTATCTAACAGATAAGAATAAGGGTAGGCAGGTCAGCAGTAATTCATAGTTAATTTTAAAAGAAGTGGTCACAGAGTGACTAGCGGCATTGTGTGAAATATTCCATAACTCTTTGGATTACAGGAGTGTTCCAGTGAAACTGGAGAACGTCCAATGTGGCGCCTGTCTTCAAGAAAGGAATGAGACAGAACGCAGGAATAATTTAGCCTAACCATTATTGCTGGGAATCTGCTAGAGCCTGTTATTAAGGAAGG